>NC_142595.1:53746334-54103558 GCF_965207765.1 Zootoca vivipara
AAATATTTCCGTCTCCCTATAACTCTATCAGTAAATGGGAATGATTCCTCAAGCTTGGGGGGGAGGGGTATTTTCAGACCTTTTTCTTCCCTCCCCAAAGACCCCTCCTTTCCCAAACGGAGTTGCAGAGTGACCTCGCCCCCCCGGGCTTTGCAGAGAGGAGGGGGGCAGGAGACTCTGCTCCTTGACTTGGGGGTCCCCCCTGCACCCCCCTGCATCCCAGGGACCCCCCCTTCTCCCCAATGAGCAGAGACTCACCGGATTCCCGGAGGCGCAGGGATGCAGCACGTGCAAAAGAGCGAGACAAAGGCCCCCTCCCTCCTCCTTTTGTAGGCAGGCAAGGAGAGGGAGGGGCTTTGGATCGGGAGTTCCTCTCGCTCCCCCCCCCACCGCCTTTATTTCCTCTCCTCTCTGGGAACCCAGCTCCGTCTCTTTTAACCTGCTCCCCCCTCTCTGGTGTCCATCCCTGCCTCCTGCGGGAGGGAGTTCCACAGTTGAACTGAACTGCATAAAGTTTCTGTCCTGAATCTTCCAACATTCACTTTCAATGGGTGCCCTTGAGTTCCCGTGTTAACAGAGGGGGAGAAAAACTCATGTTAGAAATTTCCATCAAGATGCCTCTCACTTGGCTATCTCTAAAGAGCCCCCAACTCTGCAACCTTTCTTCATAGGAAGGTCGGCCTCCCCCTTGGTTATTTGGGCCGCCCTTTTCTGAACCTTTTCCAACTCCACAAATTTCCTCCTTCTTGAGGAGAGGCGACTGTACCCCACATGAGGTTGCACCATAGATTTGTGACCACTGGGGGGCTGCAGGGCTCTGTCCTGGGCCTGTTGTTGCTCAATTTCTCCATAAACGTCTTGGATGGAGGAATTGAGGGGATCCTCATCCAATTTTCAGATACAGGTAGGTAGCTGTGTTGGTCTGACGTAGTCAAATAATAATAAAACAATCCTTCCAGTAGCACCTTAGAGACCAACTAAGTTCGTCATAGGTATGAGCTTTCTTCAGGTATCTGAAAAAGTGTGCATCCACACGAAAGCTCATACCTATGACAATTTTCAGATGACACCAAAGTGGGAGGGGCAAGTAATGGCACAGAAGACAGAATCAGGATTAAAGATTACCATTACAGATTGGAGAACTGGGGGCAAGCTAACAAAATGAATTTCCATTGGGACCATTATCAGGTTCTGCACTTAGGCAGGAAGAACCAGATGCTCAAATATAGGATGGGGGCACTTGGCTTGCTAGCAGTGCATGTGAAAAAGATCTAGGGGTCTTGGTGGACCACAAGCTCAACATGAGGTCACAGTGTGATGGAGCTGGGGGGAAAGTGAATGCTATTCTAGGCAGCGTCCACAGAAGTCTAGCATCCAGATCAAGGGAAGTAAGAGTCCCAATCTGTTCTGCCCTGATCAGGCCACACCTGGAATAGTGGGTCCAATTCTGGGCAAAACAATTTAAGAAGGATGTTGACCAGCTGGAAGGAGTGAAGAGGGCAGCCAAGATGATCAAGGTTGTCTGGAAACCAAGCCTTATGAGGAACAGTTGAAGGAGCTGGGTATCTTTGTTGTTGTTGTTTAGTCGTGTCCGACTCTTCATGACCCCATGGACCAGAGCACGCCAGGCACTCCTGTCTTGCACTGCCTCCCACAGTTTGGTCAGACTCATGTTCGTAGCTTCGAGAACACTGTCCAACCATCTTGTCCTCTGTCATCCCCTTCTCCTAGTGCCCTCAATCTTTCCCAACATCAGGGTCTTTTCCAAGGATTCTTCTCTTCTCATGAGGTGGCCAAAGTATTGGAGCCTCAGCTTCACGATCTGTCCTTCCAGGGAGCACTCAGGGCTGATTTCCTTAAGAATGGATAGGTTTGATCTTCTTGCAGTCCATGGGACTCTCAAGAGTCTCCTCCAGCACCATAATTCAAAAGCATCAATTCTTCAGCGATCAGCCTTCTTATGGTCCAGCTCTCACTTCCATACATCACTACTGAGAAAACCATAGCTTTAACTATACAGACCTTTGTAGGCAAGGTGATGTCTCTGCTTTTTAAGATGCTGTCTAGGTTTGTCATTGCTTTTCTCCCAAGAAGCAGGCATCTTTTAATTTCGTGACTGCTGTCACCATCTGCAGTGATCAAGGAGCCCAAGAAGGTAAAATCTCTCACTGCCTCCATTTCTTCCCCTTCTATTTGCCAGGAGGTGATGGGACCAGTGGCCATGATCTTGGGTTTTTTGATGTTGAGCTTCAGACCATATTTTGCGCTCTCCTCTTTCACCCTCATTAAAAGGTTCTTTAATTCCTCCTCGCTTTCTGCCATCAAGGTTGTGTCATCTGCATATCTGAGGTTGTTGATATTTCTTCCGGCAATCTTAATTCCGGATTGGGATTCATCTAGTACAGCCTTTCGCATGATGAATTCTGCATATAAGTTAAATAAGCAGGGAGACAATATACAACCTTGTCGTACTCCTTTCCCAATTTTGAACCACTCAGTTGTTCCATATCCAGTTCTAACTGTAGCTTCTTGTCCCACATAGAGATTTCTCAGGAGACAGATGAGGTGATCAGGCACTCCCATTTCTTTAAGAACTTGCCATAGTTTGCTGTGGTCGACACAGTCAAAGGCTTTTGCATAGTCAATGAAGCAGAAGTAGACATTTTTCTGGAACTCTCTAGCTTTCTCCATAATCCAGCGCATGTTTGCTATTTGGTCTCTGGTTCCTCTGCCCTTTCGAAATCCAGCTTGCACTTGACCCCAGAGCGTCATAAATCCAGAGATACAAATTAAATAAAAAGACACATTCTACTCATGTAAAAACATGCTGATTCCTGGACCGTCCACGGGCCGGATTTAGAAGGCGATTGGGCCGCATCCGGCCCCCGGGCCTTAGTTTGGGGACCCCTGGTATAGTACATTGGCTAGAGGGTAAGACCTGGATGACGCTGGTGGAAGATCTCCGGGGGGGGGGGGGTGCAGAGACTGAGGGGAAAGCTGTTTCCTAGTTCTGCTGGATCTCTCAGCGGCCTTTGACACCAGTGACCATGACATCCGTCTGGACCATCTAGAGGAGTTGGGGGCTGGGGGCAATGTCATACAGTGGTTCCTGTTAGCAATTTCACTCCACCGATGCTGCAGAATGTGTGAAAGGAAGAGCGTCTTCTCTCTCTTCCGCTGTGGTATTGTTACAATGTACTTTCACTTTTGCCTATTCTCTCTCGGAGATGGATGAGAGAGAGCGTCATGATTCTCTGTCTGTAATATAGTGTAAATAAATATGTAGTTTAGATCTACGGATGGTTCATTCTTCTTGCTGTGCAATGACGGAAGATTAGTGTGCATAAATCAAGCTGTTTTATGCCATTCCAGAGTTGTGCTTACCGGGAGGACCCTCGAAAAGGTCAGGGAGACGGAGGGGGCGACCCCAGAGCGTCATAAATCACAACCATTCCACTCCTTCCTCCAGGGCCGTGTCCAGAAAGTCGTATTGGGGGTGAGTGTTCAGACCCCTAGCTCTCACTTGTGGGGTGCAGCTGGGAGAGATCATCCGGCGGGTTGGGCTGGGTGTCCATCAGTATGCGGATGATACCCAGCTCTACCTCTCTTTTAAATTGGAACCAGTGAAGGCGGTCCTGTGTGAGTGCCTGGAGGCGGTTGGAGGAGGGATGGCAGCTAACGGATTGAGGCTGAATCCTGACAAGACAGAAGTACTGTTTTGGAGGGGCAAAGGGCGTGGGTGTGGGGGGCTCCCTGGTCCTCAGTGGGGTGGGTGCACAGCCTAGGAGTCATTTTGGACTCACAGCTGTCCATGGAGGTGCAGGTCAATTCTGTGTCCAGGGCAGCTGTCTACCAGCTCCATCTGGTACACAGGCTGAGACCCTGCCTGCCCACAGACTCTCTCACCAGAGTGGTGCATGCTCAGGTTATCTCTCGCTTGCCCTACTGCAATGCGCTCTACATGGGGCTACCTTAGAAGTTGAACTGGAAACGACAACTAATCCAGAATGCAGCAGTTAGACGGGTGACTGGGAGGGCCACCGAGACCATATAACACTCGTCCTGGATGACCTACATTGGCTCCTGGTACATTTCCGAGCACAATTCAAAGTGTTGGTGCTGACCTTTAAAGCCCTAAATGGCCTCGGCCTAGTAGGCCTGATGGAGCATCTCCACGCCATCGTCCAGTCTGGACACTGAGGTCCAGCTCCGAAGGCTTTCTGGAAGTTCCCTCGCTGCGAGAAGTCAAGTTACAGGGAACCAGGCAGAGGGCCTTTTCGGTAGTGGTACCCGCCCTGTGGAACACCCTCCCATCAGATGTCAAGGAGATAAAGAACTATACAACTTTTAGAAAAAATCTGAAGGCAGCCCTATTTAGGGAAGTTTTTAATGTTCGATTTATTATTTTTTATGTATATGTATATGTATATGTATATGTATATGTATATGTATGGGTTCCCCCAGCCACTCTGGGCGGCTTCCAACAAAACACTAAAAAACCAAAATCCATCAAACATTAAATCCCTTCTTAGCCATGAAAATCACTGAACGACCTTGAGGACACTTCACAACACTGCCAGGGGGTTGGATTAGATGACCCCCTGTGTCCCTTCCAACACTATAATCTTATAATTCTATTATATTCCCCATTGGAAGTTATTTGATGGGAAGTGAAACTTTCATTTCAGGTGAAGCTTTTTCCACAATCCAAGCACTATCCGGGTTTCTCCATCATATGAATTCTTTGATGGGAAGTGAGTGTTTGCTTCAAGGTGATGCTCTTTCCGTACTCTTGGCATTGAAATGGTTTTCCCCCCATTGTGAATTCTCTGATATCACAGGAGCGCTTTTCTTGCAGTAATGCCCATCGTGCATTCTAAGGACTGATATAGTTTCTGCGCTGCATGAATTATTTCGTGGGAGTTAAGATTAGCCTTTCTACTGAAGCTCTTTCCACATTCCAAGCACTGATATGGTTTTTCCCCTGTATGAGTTCTTTGATGGGAAGTGAGACTTGTCCTGTGACTAAAGCTCTTGCCACATTCAAGACACTGATAGGGTTTCTCCCCTGTATGAATTGCTTGATGGAAAGTGAGGCTTGCCCTGTGATTGAAGCTCTTGCCACATTCAAGGCACTGATAGGGTTTCTCCCCTGTATGAATTACTTGATGGGAACTGAGAGAGGAGCCCTGACTGAAGCTCTTGCCACATTCAAGGCACTGATAGGGTTTCTCCCCTGTATGAATTCTTTGATGGGAAGTAAGACTTTTATTCCAACTGAAGCTCTTTCCACAGTCCAAGCATTGATATGGTTTCTGACCCATATGAATTCTTTGATGGTAACTGAGGTAGCGGCTATGTTTGAAGCTCTTTCCACATTCTAAGCACTGATAGGGTTTCTCTCCTGTATGAATTATTTGATGGGAAGTGAAACCATCCTTCCGACTGAAGCTCTTCCCACATTCTAAGCACTGGTATGGTTTATTCCCAATGGGATTTTGATGAGACATGGAATCGGAGCTGTTAGTGACGTTATCCTCACATTCCAAGGACTGATACGGCTTCTGCCCTGTGTGGACTTTTTTATGGTTTCCTTCGTTCTTCATTTCCAATTCATCACCACCTGAAAGAGAGAGATGGATTAGAGCATCAGGAAAATATGAAGCCTCCAATTATTGAACAATGCTCATTAGCGCTTGTGAGAGAGGAAGAAGTGAAGGGAGTTAGATGGGAAATCTTAATAAAAGTTTCACTGCCTTCTTGACTGGCATCCACAGACATCTTTATGGCAACCTGAGATTCAAAAAGTCTGGCTCTTTTATGGGATGGATTTTGTTTTCCTGATCATCGAATGTCCTGGAGTTGACTGACTACAACCAAGAGGAGCAGGCTGAATTGGGAGGGGGGCAGTCAAGCAGAAGTGAAAGAGGGAGGCAGCCAAAAACAGTGCGCTAAAAACCCCTTGCCAGAAAGGAATGTGCCTTATCAAAGCAGTGAGAGCAGGCTGGAAGAAAGCCCACTCTCTGAGGAGCGACCGTTCATCACTGCTCAGGGGAGGGGGAATTCTTCCTCAGAGGAAGGGGAGGTCTTAACAAATGGCAAGGGTCAGGGACAAGAGGAAGGGCAGCAGATTCCGTGTTTCCTGCTGGGGGAGGGGCTCAAGTTCAGACATGTCAACATAACCAGGATGGATAGTCATGAAAGAGTGTGGCTCCGAGTGTAATTAGCTGTGGACAATCTATCTTCTTCTAAGAACTACACTGCTTGCTCAAAACAAAACAAAAAAATTACTTCCAGTAACACCTTAGAGACCAACTAAGTTTGTCATTGGTATGAGCTTTCGTGTGCATGCACACTTCTTCAGATACACTGCTTGCTGTTTCTCTATGCCGGCAGCCTGCCTGTTCCTGACATGGAATCCTCTCCGTCTCGAAAGTTAGCTGTCTCTTTGGTCCACCAAAAATGGACAGGAGCAAAAAGAAAAATGAGCAAGTGTGGATGAATCTGGCTCTGGACTGCACCAAAGCACCATTTGCCAAGGAGACCACAGCCCCCTCCTCTTGCAGGAAGGGACTGGGGAGGAAGGGGCTTTTGATCTGGAGGACCTGCCTGCCTTAGCTTTTATTTCCTGTCCTATCTAGGAATGCAGCTCAGTTCCTTTTAACCCTTGGGAAGACAAACACAAGTAGCGCACCCTTCCCTTCCTCTCTGAGCAGGAAATGCTTTCCAAGAAGGAGAGAGTTGCAAGGGAACCCCCAGGGCGATATAGCCCCTTCCCCTGAAATGCAGGAATCTCAACTTACACACCCAGCTGTAAGCAACAGCAATGACACGTACACACTCTGTAGTAAAGAGTGACAATTTATTCCAAGAAAGAAGACAAAGACAAACAACCACACGTAAGTCTGCCGCTTCCTGCTCGAGGCTACTAGTTAATCAGATGATGACTCATCTAGCTCTCTGGCATGATTCCATCTCCTTTTAACCCTACGCTCAAACACCGCCCTCTGCCTACATCTCTGTGACTGCAATTTCCTCTTATCCTGTAACCCTCCCCTCCTGCGTCCCCGTAACCTTAAAGACCTAGTAACAGGCTCGGATAAACTCTCTTCTGAGGTCTGATGTGTTTCTGCCATTTGCTCACCCCTCCCAGCCAGATCCTCAGCCCTTGTCAAAACAAGCCTCCCTTCCAGTTCCGGGCTATCTGCCAAGTCTGACAGCTGAGCATCATCACTTATCGGCTCTAACCTAACACCAACCTCTGCTTGCAAAACTCCAATGCCTTCTTCTGCAGAGGCAGAAGACTCATCCAAGCTCTGCTTGAACTCCTCCAATGAAGGAGAGTTCTGCACAAGGTTGCTCCAACTTCCATGGAAGTGTCCCTTCGATACTGGGAAATCTTCCAATGTTACCCCCCATTCTGCTAGATCCCAGATCAGAGATGTCTAATGGTCAAGAAGGTGACAGATTCTCCATGCCTTTTCTGTGACTGAAGATGGGAGATGGTACATTCATCCCAGTAAACAATCCTATTGATTTTTAACTGTGTTTGGCTTCCGTTTCCTGTTTGCGCCAGGAATGGATGACTCCTTCGACATCGCAGGGAGATGCAGATAATTTTTGAGATTCTTTCTTTACTTTTATGATTCGGCACGGCAACCCTCTCCGGAATGCAAGTTTAAAAAATATGTATGAGTGAGGATGGAATAAGTTGGAGTAACATTAAGATTAACAAAAAACAACAGAGATTCCGTGTGATAGGAAGGAAGGAAGGAAGGAAGGAAGGAAGGAAGGAAGGAAGGAAGGAAGGAAGGAAGGAAGGAAGGAAATAAGGAAGGGGAAAGGGGGGAAGCTCTAGTGTTTGAATGGATTATGCTGGAAATATAGAGCCAACCCCCCACCCTCCACTTTTTATAAAATAACAGGGAAAGGAAATAAAGACAGAGAGGATTAGGAATGTAATCTAACTTGAAGGATAAAAAAGGTAAAGGGACCCCTGACCATTAGGTCCAGTCGTGACCGACTCCGGGGTTGCGCGCTCATCTCGCATTATTGGCCGAGGAAGCCGGCGTATAGCTTCCAGGTCATGTGGCCAGCATGACAAAGCCGCTTCTGGCAAACCAGAGCAGCACATGGAAACGCCGTTTACCTTCCCACTGTAGCGGTTCCTATTTATCTACTTGCATTTTGACGTGCTTTCGAACTGCTAGGTTGGCAGGAGCTGGGACCAAGCAACGGGAGCTCACCCCGTCACAGGGTTTCGAACCGCCGACCTTCTGATCAGCAAGCCCTAGGCTCAGTGGTTTAACCCACAGCGCCACCTAGGTCCCAACTTGAAGGATAATTGGCACATAAATATCACCTGTAAGGATGAAAGGAAACTGAGCTGTGGAAAAAAGGGCAACACAGAGGTCTTGTGTTGAAAAGGAGCATTAAACCTGGCAGGAGGTCAAGAAGACCGTGATACTTTGTAATAGATATGGACAAGTATTTGATATTTATTTGTTATGGATGGTTTTGATTTTGTGTTATGTCTTTTCTAAATTCAATATAGCAATAGCAATAAAAAAGGAGCATTAGATCACTCTCAGATCACAATTCAAAGCTAGTTATATTCCAAGGAGAAAAATTAACACACAGAAGATAGAGACTAAGACATAAATATTAAAGATTATGTTGAACTTAATTGCAACCAAGGTGTTTGGGACACAAGCAAGGCAGTTTTAAGAGGCTATTTTACTCAGCAAAGTGCATATCATAGGAAAGTAAGGGAAGGGAAGAAACTGGATATATCTAACAAGTTAATAAGGAAAGAGAAAGAATTCTTTACAAAAGTGGGAAATAAAGACATACTACAAGAGATAAAGACATTAGAGATATAATACTCAATGCTTGCAAACCAAGGCTTGTTCTCCTACCCTCAATGCTCGCCTGGTCCTGGGAGAAGAATGCTCTCCAAAGACTGAGTCTGTCAGCTGTCCCTCCTCTGGTGTTTCATCTTCCTGCTGTTCCTCTTCCAATATTTTCCAGGTTTTCCCCTCTGCAGCCTCTGAACTATGACCTTCTGCAAACCACGGTTCTAAATCTATACTGCCCTCCTGCCCTGAGGATGGGTCAGGAGAAGGGGGCGGCCCCCACCATTCCTCCTCAGTCCAGCCCGGCAATAGGAGAGGGGGCAGTGATTCCATCAATTTCCCTAATTCCTTCAAGATCTTCCTGCCTCTTTCTCACCTTGCCAATCGTTGGACATAGAATCATAGAATAATAGAGTTGGAAGAGACCACAATGGCCATCCAGTCCAACCCCCTGACAAGCAGGAAACACCATCAAAGCAGAGGCTTGGCAGCCATCTGTCAGGAATGCTTTGATGGTGTTTCCTGCTTGGCAGGGGGTTGGACTGGATGGCCTTTGTGGCCTCTTCCAACTCTATGATTCTATGATTCTTTAGGCACCTTCCATGTTTCCGTCTCATTGGTATTGCCTGAAGTTGTGCTTTTAATATCTCCCTTTTAACATCCTGTTTCGTTTAACAAAAAGGCGAAAGACAATGATCTCAACCTATAAATCTCTGTCTCCAACCTGCCTTTAAATCCCATTGCCATGGGGTGGGTGGAGACACTGGGGAGCTGAGAATCCTGCACTGAGCATCCCTATATTTGCATGTGTTAATAATGTCTGGTGTGTGTGAACTCAGGAAAAATATTGATTGAATATTGATTGAATTTCAAAACAAGTACTAGGATCAAACAGGGAACCTTACCGGGAGAGTTCATGATCCTACTAGTCTCCTCCATGACTTCCTGATGCAGAGCTCTCTGGGCAGGATCCAGCAACGCCCACTCCTCAGCCGTGAAACAAACAGTGACATCTTCAAAACAAACTGGACCCTAAAAGAAAAAAGGTCCTTATCTTACACAACATAAAGCTTATTTACTGCGCATTGCTCTTTCTGCCTGTGTTGTATTAATCAGATTTGTTTGCTGCACATTTTGACTGTGGATGCGTAATTTAATGTTTTGGGATTCTTTCATACTGTTTTTTAATCATGGGTATGAATCTTAGTGAAAATGGATGGAATTGCACTTTGATTTCTTCAAATCATTCTGTCTGTGCAACCATGCCAGTTTTCCAGATTTCACAGAAGAAAAAAGAGCAAAAGAGAGATTCATTTGCCCCCAGAAACGCCCTGTCTCCCCCACCCTCAGCCTCTCTCCCCCCAAGGCTCCTTCCCCCTACCTGATCCGGTTCCTCAGCCGCTGCTTCCCCTCCACCAGGATGATGAAGAGATGGATGAGGAGGTCTTGCCAGCATCCTTCTTTCACCTGCGAGAGACAAAGGGAAGTGGGGAGACAGGAGAGCAAGATGCTTCTCTCAGAGGTGCATTTGGGAGTTTGTCCTCATTTTATATTTTAGTTTTGTTTAAATACATCTCCTCTCCGTTGGGCTCTTGGCCTCAAGTGTCTCCCCCAAAATACTGAAAGAACTCACAGATTATTTTGAGAATAACAGGATGTGGCCAGACTGAGAAAGAACTCCTTCCTCCTTACCCAGCGGCCTCTCTCTGGTGTCCAACGAAGTCTTCTGTGCCTCAGAGGAATCAGGACCAGTTTCTGCAAAAAGATCCTTTACCTGAAATAAAAACAAGGATTCAAAACAAATAAAGAGGAGAACTATTAGAAAAGGAATGGCAGAGGCAGAATCTTTAGGGATATTTGACCTCATTCCTTGGATGCTTTCCAAATAGTATGGGTTATTAGGAGAGCATTATGGGATGTTCTCCCTCCTGTTTTGAGCCCCTTGGGAGTTTCCAGAATAAAGTCTCTCTCACCTGCTTCCTCTCCTCTGCCTGACTCAGGAGGAACCCTTCAGCCAGGGCCACCGCCTGGGAACTGGTCTCCGCTCCGCATTCCCTCACCCAGCTCTCCATCTCCGGGGGAAGGACAGCCAGGAACTGCTCCAAAATCACCAGGTCCAGCATCTCAGCTTTGGTGTGCCTTTCTGGCTTCAGCCACTGGTGGCAAAAGTGGTGGAGTTGGCTGCAAACTTCACGGGGTCCTTTGACTTGCAGGTAGCAGAACCAGCTGAACTGCCGCCTCTGCGCCTCTGAGTGAAGGGTGTCCTCCTCACCCAGGATCTTCTGCACAGAGTTTTCCCAGAATCCCCCACTGCTCGCAATTTCCATGGCATGGCCTCTTCCTGCTCCAGGGCTGCTCCAGGGCTCCTGCTTATCCATCTTCACTCTCAGAATGTCACCAAAAGATCAGAAGGAACCCCTTAGTCCTCTTCCAAGTTCTGTCCGTCCAAACGAGAGGTGCTGGCAAATTCTACAAACAAAGACATTGTTCTGTTATAAAACTGATACAGGGAAGGAGAAGAAGGTGGTTCCCTGAGTAAGCGGAGATGAGTCTTGGAAGGAACCGGGACTGGACTGCACCACAGCCCAGACTCTGAGCTTTCTTTAAGAAAAGAGGAAGAAGGAAGAAGAAATATTCTAGTCCTCCTACAATGAAAGTGACTTATCTGGCAACCTCTTGTGGGTCAAGTGGGTGAGGCCAAAGTTCATGTGGACGGGGCCTAAACTGTTTTTACTATAGTGTTTTAATGCTGAAATCTGTCCTGGGAACTTAGGGTGAAGTGCATGTAAATAACAGGATGGGTAATTGCTAATTATAATAATTAAAATAACAATAACGTTGCCTAGCACAACCCCACCACCACCCCACCTGCTTAGAGGTTCTCAGGTGCCTCAGTAACTAACATTGCCCATTTCCAGCTCTGGCGAGTTTTCCAGCCACAATCTCTTTGGGAGGAGAGGACGAGGCCATGGGATTCCATGCTCTGGATCCAATGGGATCATTGCAATGCCCTCCATGCGCAGCTGCCCTTGAAGACAACTCAGAAACAGCTGTAAAAAGCAGCCGTCAGATTATGGGCTGGGCTCCATCTCTTTATTAATTTCATTTCCTTCCCCCCATTTTCTCCAAGGAACTCCAGAGTCTATTCCTCCTCCCTGAACCCCCCAAACAACTCAAGTCCTGTTTTGAAACAGCTGCAATGCTGGTCCATTCACTTCTGGGCCCAGTTCAAGGTACTCACAGGAGCTGTTCCTTTTGGCCCCCCAATATCTGAAGAAAGGCCCCCTTGGTGCCCCCTTGGTGGTTTCGCCACACTCAAGGACTTTGGGTGGCCAAAGAGAGGGCAGCCTGGTGGCGGTTCCTCTCTTGGGGGGTTTCCTCCCCAGAGAGGCCTGCCTGCCCCCTTCCCTTCTTGGATGCCTGCCCCACACCACAAGCTTGTTTCACAGAACCCTAGAACTATAGAGCTGGAAGGGGCACTGGGGGTCATGTAACCCAACTCCCTACAATGTAGGAATCTCAACTCACACATCCTTGAGAGGTGGACATCCAAACTCCACTTAAAACCTTCATGGAAGAAGAGATTCTTGCACTGCAGGGGGTTGGACTAGATCAGCGTTTCTCAACTAGTGTGCCGCGAGACGCTGGCTGGTGTGCCGCGACGTGCGGCGACGAGAAGGGCGATTTGCATTGTCACGTGCCTGGCGGCCGCCAATATACTGAACTAACCCGCCGGAAAGCAATATTTCTCCTCCTCTTTCCCAAAGCTCAGTGCAAACGAGCCTGGCGGCCGCCAATACACAGCAATGACCAGCAGGAAAGCAATATTTGGCAAGTGTTTCTTACAGTCATAATTATAATATAGGGTGGCACAGAGTTAAATTTTTTAACTTTTTTAATGGTGGTGTGCCTCGTGATTTTTTTCACGGAACAAGTGTGCCGTGGCCCCAAAAAGGTTGAGAAACACTGGACTAGATGACCCTCGGGGCTCCCTTCCAACTCTATGATTCCATGATCCTATGATTCTCACAGGGGCCACCCAGGGGTCTCAATGGGCATTCCCCCCAGTAGGGCTGGGGCTCAAGAGCCCCTCTCTCCCCCTGTGCTTCTTTCCCAGCAACTGGGATTCAGAAGCATCGCTGGGGAGACAAGAGCTCAGCCCTCAGCCCTCCCGCCTGAAGCCAAGCAGAGCCTCTCCTCCTCCCTGCACTGGTCCCAGCCTTGCCTCCTGGGGCAGGGAGTTCCATAGGCTTGACTCTGCACCGCAGGAAGAAGCGCTTTCTCTTCTCTGCCCCCTCCCCTCTTCCAACAGTCTCTCTCCATGGATTGCATGGGTCACGCGGCTCTCCTTCTTTTCTTTCTTCTATTTTACACACAACTCTTTCTTTCCCACGATTCTTGGGTCTGAAGGGGATTTCCTTCCCTCCCCAAAGCCAGGGATGCCAAGGAATGCCCTGGTTCCCCTCCCCGGCTTTGCAGAGAGGAAGGGGGCAGGACTTGGGGGTCCCCCCATGCATGAGCTGAGCACACACCCGGTGCTCCCCCGGGACCCCCATCTCCCCACTGCGCCCTGGGGGGGGGAAAGAGGAGACTCACCCCAGGCAGAAGCTGCAAAGGCGACAGCAGCCCCCTCTTTGGCTCCGGAGGACCTCCCCCCCCCGCTCTTTCCTGTCCCCTCTAGGAACCCAGCTCAGTTCCTCTTAACCCTTGGAATGCCGAGCAGCCCCATCTCTGCGCTTTCTCTCCCCAAAGGAGCCCAGGCGGATCCCGAGAGGGGATTTCCTTGAGGGACCTTCGCTCTGGAGGACCTGTGCCTTCCTTCGAGATTTCCCGTCCCCTCTAGGAAGGCGGATCAGTTGCATTTAACCCTTGGGACGGGGAAGATTTTCTTTTATGGTTGATGAATACAGTACCTTATTTACCGTAGATGGGGAGCCAGAATCCCATTGCTGATCCAAGCCTCAGATTGCCTACCCCATAGCAGTTTAATTCTGTAGAAGAGAAGAATGGAAGCCGGACTGAGATGGTAGAGAGGAATTCTAGACTCTACCCGGGAAGAAAAACCAGAGGAGGTGCAGCTTTAATAAGGAGATGGGATTAGCAGAAGGACCGAGCAGGATCGAAACAAAATAAAAATGGGTGATTGGCTGATAGGGGTGGTAAACCTGTTGAAGTGTCATAGCTGCCAAGTTATCCCTTTTTTTAAGGGATTTTCCCTTATGCTGAATAGGCTTCCTCGTGAGAAATGGGAAAACTTGGCAGCTATGTGAAGTGTGCATGCACACGAAAGCTCATACTAATCACAAACCTAGTTGGTCTCTAAGGTGCTACTGGAAGGAATATATTTTATTTTGTTTTGTTATAGAAAATTCTGGGTGCGAAGCTGCTCAGCCACCCAGCTCCTTAGGCAAGAGCCCGCGGTCCACTGCGGAATAAAGGAAGGAGTCCAGCCACCAACCGGAGCAAAACAGCAAAGTTTATTACTGCGCAGCAGGTTCAAGCCAAGACCGAACAGCGGGAGCAGGGTTGCAAGAACTTTCAAAACTTCCCACCTAAATACCAGAATACATTTCCAAAGCATCATTCCTATATCAGAGTTACAGGTAAGGTAGCTGTGTTGGTCTGACGTAGTCAAATCAAAATAAAAAAAATCCTTCCAGTAGCACCTTAGAGACCAACTAAGTTTGTCATAGGTATGAGCTTTGGTGTGCATGCACACTTCTTCAGATTTATCATAGTTCTTCAGATTTATCATATATCATAATTACATAGCTAAACGTCAGAAAAGGGGAGGTACATACAATATTAACATACTGGTAAACAATATTAACATAAGGGTAATGGTTCAGGGCAAAAGTAAATGTGTGATAAGTACCGGGAAGAACTTCTCGAGTATCCGCAGGAAAAGAACAATGAGGTCCTTGGCTTTGCTCTGTCACCTGGGTGCGTCTGGTGATGGGATTAGGCTTGGCCAGTTTCAATTACTGCAGACCAACACAGCTACCTACCTGTAACTAGCAGTGTCTATTATTCTGGATAGTGATTCAGATAGTTCGCACTGATGGATTTATTCATAATGTTTTAAAAATCAGGACATAGATGGCAAACCAAGGTTAAGTAAGGCTCCCTGATGTCCTTGGCCAGCTGAGTCAAGTGTGTGGAGAAAAGAGCCATCACTCCAGCCAGGAATGGAAATTCCAGTGATTCAAACTACATGCCACAGTCTCAGAAGTGTGCCAAAGCTCCATCCAAAAGAGTCTTTTGCTTCCCATAGAACAAAGAGGGACACATATCCCGATTTTGTGAAGCTCCAAACCAGCAAAATCCCCTTCATTTTAGCAACCAAATCACAATTAGAGAAGCAGAGATCCAGAAAGCAATCTTCTTTTGCAACAGAAGCGTCCAGCTGGAAACAGATGTGATACAAAAAGAAAGAACTCAAACCAATGGTTGCTCAGTTATGGATGTTCTTAATATATGATGTGTTAGGATGAAGGTTTACTTGGCGGCATGGACAATCTTAAACTGTCAGTGGGGATGGCCATATTCCAAGTGCAAATAGAGAAGCCATAAAGAGATACGGTACAGGTCAGGAACCCGGAACTGAAAGCCAGTCAGTCAATGAAGAGAGAATCATGTGGAGTTATAGATATGCCTCACACTTTGAATAAAACTCACCAGAAACCAACAGGCTACTATTCTAAGTGCTTATGCACCAACACTGGATGCTGATGAAGACATTAAAGAACATTTTTACTCTCAGCTGGATACCATCCTATCAGAGACACCTAAGGAGGATCAAATTATCCTCCTGGGTGATTTTAATGCAATAGTTGGGCAAGATTTCGATCTGGGGCCTGGGACTATTGGGAAAGAAGGAATTGGCCGTCAGAATCGGGGGATGAAAAGCCAGCTGGCTTGGCCCCAGCTGGAGCGTCTCCCCTCTCGCCTTGCCGCTGCGGAGATCCATTGACTTGTGCTCCTCCAACGTGCGCCTCTGACTCAAGCTCAGTGCATACTTGAGCACACATTACTCAGCAGTGTAAACTGCGCAACAGATGAGGCTTGAGGCATGGATACAATACTAAACTACACATTTATTATACACAAACCAGGACAAAGAAAACATGGCTTCTCTCCTTGCAGTCTTCTCGGAGAGACTGAAAATCAAAATCAATAGAGCGGAAGTTCCGCTCATGCCAGCAATCTGTGCTGGAATGTAAACAGACACGTGACATGTAACAACCCACATACCTGCAGCAAAAGGTGGAATGGAATTCCCAACATTGGCAACAGCAACCAGAATGGAATCTTACTTTTGATGATATGTGCAACGCAGAACCTTGTTATTACCAACACACACTTTCGACAAAAAAATAAATGTAAAACATCTTGGAGGCACCCTCTGTCAAACCACTGGCACCTCTTAGACTATGTACTAATTGTCCAAGCTGAAGATTGAATTGCAACATGGCCAATGTGTCCCCCTGGGGCAGAAAAGGTTTCCTTCTACAATTTAGAAAGGGCACATGCCAAGTGACCAAGGATGGCCAAGCGTGTGCAGAAGCGCATTTGGTGAAGAGGGCCTATGAGACTAATCTCTCAGAAATCCAGACTGCAGATGTGGCACACAAAAGCCAGAAGGACGAAGCAGGCCCAGAACTCTGCGCTTTGGGAAAGCAAAGTGTGCACGTTGCATTACTGAGTGAAGTGTGAAACCTTCTTTCCCGCCACGCACTGAAAAGAGATGTCAAACTCAGCCAAGAGCATAAGGTCAAACAGATTCCTCACTGGCCTTGCAGACAATTTCATTGTGCAGAATGTAGGAGAAGCAACAAGAGGATCAGCCATTTTAGATCTGACCCTAATCAATAGTGATGACCTGATTAGCGGGCTAGAAGTGGCAGGATCATTAGGGGGGAGTGATCATGCTTGTTGTGTATTGAGTCTAAGGATTTTATATCTGTATTATTATTGTCTGTATTTGCATTAGGATAAAGTAACTGCCTTTTGGTTCCAGAGGGTACAGCTACTATCGGTTCATTTAAGCTGCTGTATTTGGATCCTCTGTCTTATTGGTTCCCTCCAAAAGGCAGCACTGTGATTGCCCGATATTGTTCCCTCCAAAATGTATCCCTTTCTAGCTAGTTCCCTGTCCCTATAAATGTAGCCTTCCTGCCCTCAGAGTCAGTCTTGTTCACTTTAATAAAGAGCTGTTACTAGAGAACTGCCTCCAGCATGTTATGTCAAGAGAGCTGAAATCACAAACCCCACGTCACAACAATGCTCTTCTGGAGTTTATGTATCTATGATGTAGTTGTGATGTAGTGATGATGTAGTTTTAGGGGTGTCAGCTTGGGGATTAGGAACTAATTAACGTTGGAGTCTCCTTTTGTTCAGGGCTTCCATCTTGCTTCATCTTGTGGCTGGTGGGAGTCCTGTCACAACAGTCTTCTTTAATAAAGACCAATCCTACTGGCTGCTGTTTTGCTCTGTTATTCCTGGCTGGTGTCTTTGTTTTGTCCAAGGGAGCCCTCAGATTTTCTCCGTTAACAACAACCAAGTGTGTAAGTTGCATTACTGAGTAAAGTGTGAAACCTCCTTTCCTGCTACACACTGAAAAGAGAAATACCAGGGTGCTAGATTTAATCACCCAGGGGTGAACATGCCATAGTGGTTCATAGCTGTTGGTTTTTTTGCATATATATTTTTAGCTCCTTTGGATTTATGTGAAAATGGTTCAGCATGGTTTGTCTTTTTTATGTTTTATTGCTTATGACTACTTTTTCGTATTTATTTAATAAATTTGTATATGACCCTTCATCTGAAGATCTCGGGCAGTTCACAGCATAAAACCACAGAATAAAAACACAAGATACAGAATAAAAACAAGAACAAAATAAAATCAAGGATCAAAACAAAACAATAATCCCCCCTTTCCACAAGCATATTTAAAAGGACACAGAATGTTTAATTAGCCCAAGTCATGATTGTTGTCGTTATTCAAATCCCTTTCAAACTCCCAGCCAATCACCTCTCCCATGCTGGGTTAGGTGAGCAAAAGGGCGGCAAACAAAGTGAGCTGTCAAAGGCAGGAAGCTGTCACTGGCGTTTGAGGCGCAGTTTGATCGCGGTTGCGTCTGGAATGAGCTCAGAAGTCCAGACAGGGTTGGGAGCTGCGTTAGGGTCTGGTCCAGTCTGTTGGGCTCGATCCTGGCCCTGATCTGGTCTGATCTGTTCCTCTTCCTTGTCATTGATGTAGGAGGCTGGCGCAGGAGGTGGGGCGTCGAAAGTGTTGTCTTCTCCCTCACCGCCTTGTTCTCCCGGAGGAGGCTGGGCTGCCTTGCACCACCTTGTGTTATGGAGCCAAGCGTTCTTTTTTCCAACCTTTATGGCAGTGGGTGAAGTAAGGAGCACTTGGAATGGCCCCTCCCAGGATGGTTGCAAGGGTAGCTTCTGGTATACCTTGACCAGGATGGTTGCAAGGGCAGCTTCTGGTATACCTTGACCAGGATCCAGTGTGCAGGGGCGTCGAGAGGCAGATTCTGTCCTTCTACAGCAGCGTATTTGTGGAGGCGTCACAGCTGTTTCTGAAGCTGAATGACATAGTTAATGAGTTCTGTTTCTCCTACATCATGTTCTGAGAGGGGAATTGTCTGAGAGGGTCTCCCAAATAAAAGCTCAAAGGGGGACAACTTCAAAGGTCCCATGGGAGCACTCCAGATATTAGGAGGGACCAGTGGTAGCGCATTTACCCACTTGAGTCCGATAGAGTTACAAAGCTTTCCTAGTTGGACCTTAATTTCTTGGTTCATATGCTCTACTTGTCCGGACGAGGCTGGGTGGTAGGGGGTATGAAGTTCTCACTTTATTCCAAGGGCTTGGGCAACCTGTTGAATTACCTCTGCAGTAAAATGAGTGCCGCTGTTGCTGTTCAATCGATGTGGTACTCCATAACGTGGGAAAATATGGCGGGTGACTCTGCATACCCTTGGGGTAGTCTTGTCCATGTCAATTGCCCTGGTCCCCAGGTAAAGGCAAAGAGGAATTGACTCTTGCAGAGGTTGATGGCTCAAGGGTGCTGCTAGGGTAGGTGTTTGCTGGTGGAATGGTGTCGGTTGTTGGCCTCCATATCCTTGGGAGAAATGTTGGCGGGATGGGAAAGGAGCATAATTATTGCCCCTGCCAAAAGGGGGGGTTTGAGTCGAGTCCTCCGAAGCTTCCCGTGTTAAGATATGGGCAGAACTTCTTTATGTGACCCTCTTCTTGGCAGTGGTAGCATCTTCCTCCAGGTGGGCCCCAGGGTCTTTGTATGATCAGGGGCCCTCCTCTGCTGGTCCCCCTTCCTCGATAGGAGTTTATTTTCTTCCTCTCATCCCGGGTATTAAAGATGGATTTTGCTATTGCCAGAATTTCACTGATGCTCTTTCCATCGTAAGCAATCTGTAGGTTGAGAGCCTTACGAATATCTGGGTTGGCTTGTTCCTTAAAGAACCATTTCACTATGAACTCCTGTTGGGGGTTTTCTGGATCTATCCCCCCCCATGTCTTTATAGCAGACACGAGTCTTTCATAGTAGTCGAAGGGGTGTTCATTACGTCCTTGTAAGACGGATTGGACTTTAGTCCAATTGACGGGGCGTTGCCCGGCTGCCTTTATTCCATCTAGGATGGCTTTCCTAAAGGTATCTAGGCACCAGACTCCACTGGGAGTATTGTAATCCCAGGTCGGCTCATTTTGTAGGACTTGAGCCGAGAGTGCCTCCACCCCTAGAGGTCGGTTTTGTTGATAATTTGGGCGTTCTAATGCTTCCCCTGCCTTTGCTAAGATGTCTACCTTTTCGGCCTCATCGAAGAGGGCATTTATAAGTAGATGGACATCTGCCCACGTAGGTTTATCAATATAAAATATTGCCCTCACTTGCCGATGGCATTTATCGGGGTCATCTCTCAGGGAGGCGATTTGGTTTGACCAGGTGATGAGGTTGGCCGCAGAGAATGGATGATGCGCGTACACCATTCTAGGAGGCCCACCAGCATTTATCGGTGGGGTTGGTAAGGGCCTCTGGGCCTCTGCTGGACTTGAGGTTTCTCCCTCCGCTTCTCGTTCCCTGTGTTGCTGGCGAGTGACTACACGACCGACACCTCCCGTTGCTCCCTCCTCCCTTTGCTCGGTTCCACTGCTGTCTGAGTCTTCCGGATGGGCCCCTTGGCAATGAAAGGGGATCAAAGCCCTTTTGACAGAGTCGTTGGCCATGGGTCCCTCGTAGGGAGGGGGCAAGGGTTGTTTTTCAGGTGTTCCTGCTGGTTGTTTTTCAGGGTTTACTATGGGCTTTTGTATAGATAGGCCAACCCTCGGGGCTTGAATAATCCTGATTGCCTCAAAGGCGGCAAGGTATTCCAGCTGCAGGGGTTTTTCTTCCATCAAGTGCTTCCTAAGGGAATTTAGGTGGTCTGCACTGAAGGATCCACCCGGTGGCCAGCGCAGTTCCGGTTTTTCACTGGCGGTTCTGGTGGGCCAAGAATTCAGGCATAGGTCTTCCAGCTTTTGTTTAGATAGAAGTCTATGGCTGGGTATTGCCTTCCAGTGTGTTAAGACAAATTCAAGGGGAGAGTCAGGATCCCTCTGGGGTAGGGATGGATTCCGCGAAGCCTTCCTGCTAGCTCGCTCATGCTTCGAAGCGTGGGTACCCATTTCTTACGGTTTGGTGTTTCTAAGACAGAAAGGGAAGGGAGAAGAGGGTTGGTAAGGGGTTTAACCTATCTCTAGAAGAGGCCTCAATGAAATCTACCGTTCCTACTATTTCTCAGTCTTAAACCCCTTTAGCTAACAACTTCACAGTTTCTCCTGAGTCCTAGCTAGACCTTTGGCACTCGCTTTTCTCTTTTCTCTCTTTGGGACGCTTCCAACCACTTTGCCCTGTGCCCCTAGTCCCTGCTAGGCTACCCCTCCTGGCAACCTCCTACCTATCATTGTGAATACATTGTTCCTTCGCAAAATACAGAGTCCATTCACAATGCCTGCTTTCGTATAGCATAGGGGGAAATGGCAACTTTGTTTGGGGTTTCTAGGGGTTTGTGTACTGTTTGGGGCAACATTTGTGACAGGGCTTGGGGAGTCCTCAAAGTGGTTTCTTGAGGTCATTGCCTTGGGTCCTCTAGGGCTTAAATGAGGGTAGAACTTCATTTGCAAACCCCCCTCCGTTCTGTAACAAAGTGCAACATTTCACCACCTCTTCTAGAAAGTTGAAGATCTACCTTTGATTTTTAGCATGGGAAGTTTAAGACAAGCTGTGCATTTACTACTTTGTTTTAACGCCTGCCACCTCTTTAGGTTTAGTGTCATTAATAAGTTCACTGTTTCCTGAAAGGACACAACTCCTGACCCTTCTTTGTTTTACCAACTTGGTTTTGTAACTAAAACCTTTCTTATTTGTTCAATGCCTCCCTGAGTCTCCAAGCATTTAAGGTTTCCCTCACACAAAACCCAAGAAACAACCTGTGGTGGTTGAAAATATATCTATAGGAGTCCTAGAGAGTTGGAGGGTTTGCCTCAAATGGTGGAAGAGTCATGGCAGGAAATATAACCCAGGAGGAGAATGAATTCCTACAGAAAGTTGTCTATTTTGTGAGGGAAAGATGGTTCTGTGAGGAGAAGGGAGAGGAGAGAGTCGGGCAGAAGCAGAAATGGAGGGAAAAACCTCTGAGGGAATTTCAGTCAGGAGACAAAATGGAGGAAACCAAAACCTGACAGAGAAGCTCAGGCTTGGAAGAAAACAGATTCAGTTGGGGGCAGGAAAGGAGGAAAAGGAAAAAGAGGCTCCGCTGGCAATAAAAGGACATATTTTGAGCTAAAACTCAGGCGGAAGATGCAGAATGTCAGATCCAGAGGGCGAGAAAAGAGGCACAAAAAGAAATCTCCCTCAAGCGCAGGAGATGCTACTGAGGGCAGAAAGGGGAGAAAGAAATGTCCGTGTAGTAAATAAAAGAGATTTCCCTTAAAAGGAGACAGTTCTACCAAGGATGCGAAGACAAGTTATACTTCATTTTTCTATCTGCCACCAAAGAAACCAGTTTCTCATATTCTTAAAAAATAATAATTCATAGCTGCAGACAGACAACTTACAAATACATTAATAAAAATATGTAGGATTATGATGAGGCTCAATTCAACACTTTGCAGTTTTCATGCATCAGAGGATTCATGTAATAAAATTAATTTAATTTGTATACTGCCCTATAGCCATAGGTCTCAGGGTGCTCACAACATAATATCACAATATTAAAAACACAAAATAAAAACAAAACAACCCAATAACACCCCCCCAACAAGAGTCTGGGAAGATATAGATGTCCAAATACTTCTGACTTAGTCCAGCAGAGTAAGTTGCCCAGAGTGGTTGGGGAAACCCACTCAATTGGGCGAGCTATAAATATATTCTTCTTCTTCTTCTTCTTCTTCTTCTTCTTCTTCTTCTTCTTCTTCTTCTTATTATTATTATTATTATTATTATTATTATTAAATGTAGTAACCTAAAGTAGGCCCCAAATTTCCAATCAACAGCTGAGCAGAGAGAAAACAATGCAGGGTTGTTGTTGCTGTTGTTTCCATGCTGCAAAGTACTTAGCAGAGCAGATGCAGGATTACTTTTAATTATGTGAGGCAAACAAAAAGATTGTTGAAAAAAGATTGACTCCAACATTTCTCTAACGAAAACAGGGTGCCCTATTCTGTTGTTGTTGTTGTTGTTGTTGTTGTTGTTGTTGTTGTTGTTGTTGTTATATTTACACCCCACCCATCTGACTGGGTTCCCTCAGCAACTCTGGGCGGCTTCCAACATATATAAAAACATTTCAAAACATTTTAAAACTTCCCTATAGAGGGGCTGAGGGTTAGAGAACTAGAATTGTGGGTTTGGAAGGGGCTCCTGAGGGTCATCCAGCCCAACCCCCTGCAATGCAGCTCAAGCATCCCTGAGAGAGTCTTTCCAAGGGATCCTGCTCCTCTTTCCAGCCTCGGTTTCCTTGGATGGAGAGGCCTCCAGTGATGCTCAGCAGGGCTTTCTGTTCAGTCTCTAAAGATCCTCTGGACACCTGAGCAGCTGCATGTCTGAATGGGCACATGAGTGTCAGCCAGGAGTCCAGATACTGCCTTGTCTGATTCATTGGGGGGGGGGGGGGAAGCTTCACTTCAGCTGAGGAGCTCAGCATCAGAGCAGGAGAGGAGCCCTGCAGGATCAGGCCAGTGGGGCCCCCTGGAGTCCCCTCTCCTGTTCCCACTGGGACCTCAATGGAAAGCCCCCAAGCAGGACTGGGGCACAAGAGCCTCTCCTCCTCCCTGGACTGGTCCCAGCCCTGTATCCTGGGGCAGGAAGTTCCATAGGCTTGACTCTGCACCGCAGGAAGAAGCGCTTTCTTTTCTCTGCTCCCTCCCCTCTTCCAACAGTCAGGCTTTCCTTTTTATTTTTTCAGTATGCTTTCTGTGCAAATATTTCCCTCTCCCTACAACCTCTATCATTAAATGGGACTGATTCCTCAGTCTGGCCGGGGTGGGTGGGTTATTCTCAGGCCCTTTTCTTCCCTCCCCAAAGACCCCTCCCTTCCCAAACGGAGTTGCAGAGCTCCTATGACCTCACCCCTCCTGGGCTTTGCAGAGAGGAGGGGGGCAGGGGCCTCTGCTCCTTCACTTGGGGGTTCCCCCCTGCCCCCCTGAGACCCCCCCTCTTCTCCCCAATATTCCCTTTGCCAGATGAGCAGAGATTCACCAGATTCAGGAGGCACCAGGGATGCAGCACTTGCAAAAGAGAGAGAGGCAGGGGCGGAGAGGGAGGGGCTTTTGCTCAGAGCCCCCCCCCAAAACCCTTATTTCCTCTCCTCTCTGGGAATCCCACTCAGTCCCTTTTAACCCTTGGCAAGCCAGCGCCCCCCTCTCCCTCTGGTGTCCATCTCTGGGTCCTGCGCTGGGGAGTTCCACAGTTGAACTCTGCCTTGCGTGAAGAAGAGCTTTATTTTATCTAGGCATCCCCAAACTTCAGCCCTCCAGATGTTTTGGACTACAATTCCCATCTTCCCCAACCACTGGTCCTGTTAGCTAGGGATCATGGGAGTTGTAGGCCAAAACATCTGGAGGGCCGCAGGTTGGGGGTGCCTGATTTTATCTGTCCTGAATCTTCCAACATTCCCATTTCTTGGATGTCCTTGAATTCCACTGTTAGGAGATGGAACTCTCCATCCACTTTCTCGAGGGCAGGCTTGGCTTTTGAAAATTAGGGGGTCCTCAGTAATTAGCTAATTGGGAACCACTGCTCTAAACTAAAGAGCCCCAAACGCTGGAACCTTTCTTCATAGTGCTAGTTACAGGTAGGTAGCTGTGTTGGTCTGACGTAGTCAAAACAAAATATTAATAATAATAATAATAATAATTCCTTCCAGTAGCACCTTAGAGACCAACTAAGTTTGTCATAGGTATAAGCTTTCATGTGCATGCACACTTCTTCAGATACACTGAAACAGAAGTCACCAGACCCTTATGAATAGTCAGAGGGTGGGGGTGGGGGTATTACTCAGAAGGGTGGCGGGAATGGGTGATGGGCTGATAGGAGTGGTAAACCTGTTGATGACTGTTAAAGACTGCAATTGGTCTTGCAGGAAAAAGCTAGTGGTGAGGTCATGATAAAGCTTTCTTTACCAATGGCAAACTTAGTTGGTCTCTAAGGTGCTACTGGAATGAATTATTATTATTATTATTATGTTGTTGTTGTTGTTGTTGTTGTTGTTGTTGTTGTTGTTCTTTCTTCATAGGAAAATCTGCCACCCTCTTGATCATTTTGGCGGCCCTTTTATGAACCTTTCCCAACTCCTCAAATGTCCTACATGAGGAGAGGCGACTGTACCCCACATGAGGTTGCACCATAGATTTGTGACCACTGGGGGGCTGCAGGGCTCTGTCCTGGGCCTGTTGTTGCTCAATCTGTCCATAAACGTCTTGGATGAAGGAATTGAGGGGATCCTCATCCAATTATCAGATGACACCAAGCTGTGATGGGCAAGTAATGGCACAGAAGACAGAATCGGGATTCAAGATTAGATTACCATTACAGATTGGAGAACTGGGGGCAAGCTAACAAAATGAATTTCCATTGGGACCATTATCAGGTTCTGCACTTAGGCAGGAAGAATTAGATGCTCAAATATAGGAGGAGAGGGACCCTGCAGGATCAGGCCATTGGGGCCCCCTCTAGAGTCCCCTCTCCTGTTCTCATATTGGCCTCAATGGGAAGCCCCACAGCAAGACTGGGGCACAAGAGCCCCCCCCCCGCTTTTTTCCAGCAACTGGGATTCAGAAGCATCGAAGGAGAGACAAGAGCTCAGCCCTTGTGCCCGAATCCACCAGGAGCCCCTCCTCCTCCCTGCACTGGTCGCAGCCTTGCCTCCTGGGGCAGGGAGTTCCACAGGCTTGACTCTGTACCGCACCAAGAAGCGCTTTATTTTCTCTGCCCCCCTCCCCTCTTCTAACAGTCAGGCTTTCCTTTTTATTTCTTCAGTATGCTTTCTGTCCAAATATTTCCGTCTCCCTACAACCTCTATCAGTAAATGGGACTGATTCCTCAGTCGGGGGGGGGGGGGTATTTTCAGGCCTTTTTCTTCCCTCCCCAAAGACCCCTCCTTTCCCAAACGGAGTTGCAGAGTGACCTCACCCCTCCTGGGCTTTGCAGAGAGGAGGGGCGGGAGCCTCTGCTCCTTGACTTGGGGGTCCCCCCTGCACCCTCTCTGCATCCCAGGGACCCCCCTCTTCTCCCCAATATTCCCTATGCAAGATGATCAGAGACTCACCGGATTCCCGGAGGCGCCAGGGATGCAGCACGTGCAAAAGAGAGAGACAAAGGCCCCGTCCCTCCTCCTTTTGTAGGCAGGCGAGGAGAGGGAGGGAGGGGCTTTGGATCGGGAGTTTCTCCCCCACCCGCCCCCAACCCCACCCGCCTTTCTTTCCTCTCCTCTCTGGGAATCTCACTCAGTCCCTTTTAACCCTTGGCAAGCCAGCGCCCCCAGCGTCCCCCTCTCCGTCTGGTGTCCATCCCTGCCTCCTGCGACAGGCAGTTCCACAGTTGAACTGCACTGCCGAAAGTGTTTCTGTCCTGAATCTTCCAACATTCACTTTCAATGGGTGCCCTTGAGTTCCCGTGTTAAGGGGGGGGGGACACACACTCATAAGTCAGAAACTTCCATCAAGATGCCTCTCACTTGCCTATCTCTAAAGAGCCCCAAACTCTGCAACCTTTCTTCATAGGAAAGTCGGCCTCCCCCTTGGTCATTTGGGTGGCCCTATTCTGAACCTTTTCCAACTCCACAAATGTCATTTCTTTACTTTTTTTTTATTAAAGAATTTCTTGATGTACAAAAATATATGCACTTTCTTTCGTCACGTTTTTACATATCAGTTTCATTTGTTGAGGCATTGGGAAGAAAAGGGAAAAAGAGGTGGATGGGGGAAGATAGGTGAGGGTGGGGTCGGGTGGCGATGTTTCTATTTTGCTTAGTATATGTGGGGTTTTTTGCCAGTGTCGCTTGTGTAGGTTCTCTGCGGTTCGTTTGTGTTCCTTTGTGTTGGGGTTGGCCTGGGATATGGTTGTTCATTTGTGGTTGGCTGTGGTGTTGTTTCGTGACACCTACCCACTCCACTCACACAAATGTCATTTCTGAGAGTCCACAACCTCTCAAAAGGAGTCTGTTCCTTGAGTCCTACCTTGCAGAGCAGGAGAAAACAAGCTTCCTCCATCCTGGGTCTACGTGCTTGGTCTGTGTGTTCATTGAGCTTTATGCCATGATGCCAAGGTCTCGCTCCTCTTCTGCCACTGCCAGTCCAGACCCCAGGAAAATGTACATGAAATTAAGAGTTTTGGCTCCAGCATAATGTTTCCTTGTAATCTCAGAAAAATAGACCTGTGGGATGCCACAGGGTTCTGTCCTGGGCCTGTTGTTGCTCAATCTCCCGATAAACAGTCTTGGATGGAGGAATTGAGGGGATCCTCATCCAATTTTCAGATGACACCAAAGTGGGAGGGGCAAGTAATGGCACAGAAGACAGAATCGGGATTCAAGATTACCATTACAGATTGGAGAACTGGGGGCAAGCTAACAAAATTAATCTCAATAGGGACAAGTGTCATTATTATTTTTGAGGGGGGAATGTGTGTAGAATTGCCTAAAAAATGCATAAATATAAATAAAAATGATTGACAAGTATTCAGTGTTATACATATTATTAGGTATGTACTATACATATTTTGTATTAAATTTTGTATCATACACATGTAATAATTTTAACGTTTTATATATATATATGATAATAATTGTTCATAAACATGTACATGAATGTACAGGCACATGTCTGAAGCAGCACAGGAAGACAGGCCTGACTGTCACCATTTTGACTCTCTCTGACCAGGTGTTCCTCTGCAAGTAAAAAGGGGGGTGGGGGGAACCTTCTCATTGTCTCAGAAATTAAAGTGATAATCCCTGGCATCCTGATACCTGAGTGCCAGACAAAAGGGTGTGATTAACTTGGCTGGGAAACAGGGAAATGTAAATGTTAGGGCAAAATTCTGGGTGGAGAATGCTCAGCCACCCAGCTCAAGAGGCAAGG
Source organism: Zootoca vivipara (assembly GCF_965207765.1). Classification (NCBI taxonomy): domain Eukaryota; kingdom Metazoa; phylum Chordata; class Lepidosauria; order Squamata; family Lacertidae; genus Zootoca; species Zootoca vivipara. The sequence continues at coordinate 53,773,832 of NC_142595.1, forward strand.
GCCTGTGGTCGTTGCGGAGTATAAAAGGAAGGAGTCCAGCCACGAGCAAACAGCAAGGTTTATTACTGCGCAGCAGGTTCAATGCCAGACTGAACACCGTGAACAGGGCTGCAAGAACTTTTAAAAGTTCCCACCACCATCCCATAATGCACATCGAAAGCATCATACATACATCACTTGTGACAGGGTAAAACGTCAGAAAAGGGAAGGTGCAAGGGGCATTAGCATACAGGTAGACAGGAGGTAAAGAGGATTAACATAAGGTAACAATGCACGATGTCCCAGGACATTGTTAAGCAAGTACCAGTAAGTATCTGGGAGGGGATCCTTGAGTACCTGGTGGGGAAAAACAATGGGTCCAGGTGTGAGTATTGCCTCTGGCTTCGGAGGGTCGGGAATGGCAGGAGATGGTACCTGAATGGATTATGGATATGCAGAGGAGCACCACCCTGGCTACGTGACCTCTCGCTTAAAGGATTATGGCTGTTCCCTGCATCCCTGAGAGCCCTTGGCCAGAATCGCAAAAGGGGGTTTCATTTAGAAATACAGAAACACGGTATTCATTCATCAAGAAATATGGTTACATAGAGTCTCAGGCAACAGAGAAAGGGTAGGAAAGGGAGCCTTTATTACACAGGGCTTGACCTTGAGGGGTTCGTGTTGGTGCTAGAGTGGTGTTGTAGGATCAGACGGGGTCCCCTTGAGGGCATTTGTGCCAATCTTGATTCCCAAATGAAGCCTCGTTTGGGTGCCCCCCCCCTATAAAATTCCCTAACAGTAAATATCTCCTTTTTTGTTGATTAAGTTTTGGGGGCAGGGTCCAGGAGGCTCAGATTACTGCCACCAGACCTCCCCCTTCATGATGTACCTCTGATGAATCTAGTATGGGTGATGCTTCGGGGGGGGGGGGGTTGGGCTGAAACCAATTTCAAATTTTTATTTAAGGGCAGGGCACCTTTGTTTTGGGTTCCTTCCTTGTTCTCCTGCGTGAGGGGAAGGACCCTGTTGCAACAGCAAAAATAAAGGCTTTGCTTCTCAAACTTATCTGGTTGGCCTCTGTTATATTCTCCGACCGATGGAGAACCCAATAAGGGCTCTTGTGTACCCCATAAGGAATACGGGCAGATTTTTGCATATAACACACACACACATTGACAAGCACCTCTAATGAGTCTAAGCCAGGCATGTCAAACCTGCGGCCCTCCAGATGTTTTGGCCTACAACTCCCATGATCCCTAGCTAGCAGGACCAGTGGTTGGGGAAGATGGGAATTGTAGTCCAAAACATCTGGAGGGCCGAAGTTTGGGGATGCCTGGTCTAAGCCATTGGAGGTGATTCCACTGCTTGTTGATACTGGCTGGGAGGTGGGGTGTGTGTGTGCCATGCATTGGGTAGAGGTGAAGCTTGAGCTGATCTGGTTGGTTTGTGGCCTTCACACCAAGCTACCCCTGCGACACTCGATTGCAGCATTCAATGGAAGGTCTGGCAGGATGCTAGAGACGGCTGGCTGCAGAACTTTAAGCTGATCCTTCATACACCAAGCTCAACTTATTTCACGGAGCCTCTTATTTCACGGAGTGACAATATAAAAAAGGATCTGTCTACTGATCAAGTGCACACGTGTTGGAACACAGGAAAGCCGGACTCGCGAGGGTCTAGTCCAACCCGCTCGTTCTTTCCATCCGTTCATTCAGATGCTGCCGTCCGGGGCAGCATAAATATTCCACCTTGATCCCCCCACATGGGTCCAACTCGCCCTGTTGCCTTTGCCCCGGTTGTACCACAAACCAAAGTGAACATACAGTATAAAGAAATTTTATTGAACGTCTTTTGTATTTTAAAAAAACAAATGCAAAACCTTCCTCCCCCCCAAAACACAAACACATAAAAAAGAGAAAATAGAGGCTTCTAAATCCAGAAGGCAGTGATGCGCACAGCGGGGAGCGTCTGTTTCAGGGATCACAGGGCCACTCTTCTCAGCCCCCATTTCGCCTACCACCATGGACCACGGCGGTTCCAGCACCCCCTCAGGAACTGGGTTCGGACGGCACCTTCTCCTCATCTGGGGGACAGTCCACAAAGTCAGCCAACATGGCTTCTGTTTCATCCACTTCTGTGCCCTGCTGTGGAAGAATATTAGGTGGGATCACTTCATTGCCATTGTTGGTATGCCAACTCACCCCACCGCCCACCGCCTATCTGAAGTATCCCCCCCCCCCAAAAGCGCCTGTTAAATATATTTGGGTGCTTAGCTGAACAAAGTTTTGAAGACCGGCAAAAAAGACAGCATTTCTGCACTCAGTCTAAAAAAAGACGTACACACAGAGTAAACCCAGAATGCAGGCCTTAGAGAATCACAGAATTGTAGCGTTGGAAGGGACTTTCCCAAGGGTCATCTAGTCTAACCCCCCTGAAATGCAGGAATCACAGCTGAAGCATCGCTGACGGAAGGCAATCCAACCTATTAAAAAACCTCCAATGCAGGCAGGAGAGCCCGTCACCTTCCATTCACTCTGCCGTTGATTGGCTCTTACCCTCAGAAAAGCCTCAATTTTTAGTATCTCCTTTCTTGCAATTTGAAACCATGGGTTCGGATCCTGCCCTCCAGAGCAGGAGATAACAAGCTCGCTCCATCTTCCTTGTGACAACCCTTCAGATATTGGAAGACGTCTCTCATGTCTCCTCTTTTCCAGGCTAAACCTCTCCATCTCCCCCCATTGTTCCTCTTAAATAAGGCTGGGTTTCCAGGCCCTTCGCCATCCTGCTCACCCTCCTCTGCACACCTTCTCGTTTCTCAGCAATATCCTTCTGGAACTGGGGTGCCCAAAATTGGACCCAGGGCCCCAAGTGGGGTCTGACCATTGTTCCCAGCTGCCACTGCAAGGCCCCTCGCTGCTCCCTCCAAAGCTGGAGAGACTGCAGAACATGCCCCCCCCCCGGCCATAAACCACCCCAGCTCCAGAAGCAGACAGAGCCTTCCTCTTGAGGAACCTGCCCTGGACACCCCCCCTCCCTCCAGACTCTCCGCCGCCCCAGAGAGGACTTTTTCTGCCATCCAAAGTCTAGCCAGGATTATTTAGATTGTTCTTAATGACAATTTGTGCTCTTAAAAAAACAAAACGCCGTCAAAATATTCCACGACACAGCGGCCTGGTTGCATCCTTCTCCTGCTAAAGGTTCTCTGGGTGGGCTTCCCCAACCAGAAAGCGGTACAGCAAAGGCGCCTGCTTGATCTCAAGAGGCGGGGAATTCCAAAGGGCAGGGGCTGCCACAGTTCTTACAAAAGCGGCAGGGCCAGATCCGCCGGCAGAACCGGCCAAGTGGGAGCATGTGGGGCAAAGCGATCTCACAGGTAAACTACTTTCAGACACAGGTAGGTAGCCGTGTTGGTCTGAGTCGAAGCAAAATAAAAAAAATTCCTTCAGTAGCACCTTAAAGACCAACTAAGTTTATATTTTGGTATGAGCTTTCGTGTGCATGCACACTTCTTCTTTTGGTATCTGAAGAAGTGTGCATGCACACGAAAGCTCATACCAAAATATAAACTTAGTTGGTCTTTAAGGTGCTACTGAAGGAATTTTTTTACTTTCAGACAACAACCCACATTACGAAGTTCATGCGGGTTTTTTGCCGTGTTAACTGTTCAAAAGCCTTAACGTTGTTGCTGTTGCAAATTTTTCTGATTGACAATTTATCATCATCATCATCACCAAAACCACCACCCTTTTGCAAACCACTTTGAGGTTTACTTATTTGCTTCATAAAATCTTTATGTGGTTTCATTGAGAAAACCTTTCCGGCTTTGAGGCTTTTCCCTCTACAATCGATCAGCGAAGAGATTTTGTGAAGCAAAACAAATGAATAAATAGAAAACAGCACCGTGTAGAAGTCAAACAAACAGCTTAATTTGGAAAGAGAAGAATCAGCTGTAAACTGATATTATTTCACTCCCTCTTTTGCCCTTTCTTGGGGGGGGGGGGAGAAAATGAGACCCGGGACAGAGGACAGAACAGGAGAAATGTGAGTATCTGGAAGGGGGTCCCAAGCGATCATTGTTCTTATTTTTATTACGCATTTTGCGTTTATTAGATTGTAATTTTACCCTGCGAATGCCCTGAGATCTATAGGTCTACAAATTTACCAAACAAAACAAAACCCTTCCTCCACCTGTAATGCCTTCATAATGGAGTCATAGAATTGAGAAGTTGGAAGGGACCACGGGGGGGGGGGCACCTAGTCCCACCCCCTGCAGTGCAGGAACCTTTTGCCCAACGTGGGGCTCGAACCCACGACCCTGAGATGAAGAGTTTCCTGCTACCGACTGAGCTGTCCCAGGTTCCTTTCCCCCTGGAACTTCAACGCCACACCCTGAGCTCCACTATCGCTCCCCGTACAGAATCCAGATAACGAAGGTGTATTATTCCCCACGTGTGCAGAGCGGGGAGACAGCTGTGCCCTCTCTTCCCACCCTGCCCCTCATGCCCACCTCCTCGTCCGGCAGTGGCTCCTGCTTCTCTGATTCTCCCCGCAGCGCTGCAGCCTCGGGGGCCGCCCCTCCTGGCTCCCTCCGGCCCCCTTCGTGTACCACCACTTCCTCCTCCTCCTCTTCTTCCTCCTGCCCCTGCGGAGATGTGGTCTGGGGGGCAGCTGCAGCCGCAGGGCCCTCCTCCTCCTCCTCCTCCTCGAGGGGCTGCTTCTCGCCCTGCTCCTCCTCCAACTTCACAGAGGGCAGGGGGGCCGCACTGGGGAGGGGGGGCTGCCCTTCAGCCGTCCGCAAAGGAGACGCCTGGCCTTCTGCCTCCCCCGGGTCCCGCTCCGGCTGGCCTCCTTCCTCTTCCTCCTCTCCCATTTCCTCTGGGGGGTGGAAGGCTTCCTCGTCCACCTCCATCAGGAGCCCGGCGGCCGCCTCTTCGTCTTCCTCGCCGTCCTCTTCCTCCTCCTCCAACTTGGGGGGCTCATCCTTGATGGGCAAGAGCTCCGGTGGCTCCTCGTCATTCCGGTGGGGCGGCAGTGGGGGCAGCACCTTCCGCTCCTCCTCCTCCCCCTCTTCCTCCTCCTCCTCCTCTGTCAGGCCTTCCTCCTCATCCTCTTCCTCCTCCGTCAGGCCTTCCTCCTCGTCAAACTCCTCGTCCTCGTCCTCCTCCAGATCCTCCCCAAACTCCTCGTCCTCTTCGTCGTATTCTTCCTCCTAGCCAGCAAAAAAAAAAGGGTGGGAGGGAGAGAATCAGAACTGTAGAATTGGGAGAGGGACACCCAAAGGCCATCCAGCCCAACCTGTGCGCAGGAACCACAGCCTGATGGCCACCCAGCAAAGGGCAGCTACCCAACGCCAGCAAAGGGCAGTTTGCTACCTTGCGAGGGACCCCGCTGAGGGTCATGCAGCCCAACCCCTTGCCACCCAGGGGGGAAAGAAACATGGCTAGGCTTGCCCTCATCCCGCAACCACGAATCGGGGCCCAGAGCAAGCCCCGTCTTCACCTGTCAGGTGTGTGGCTAACAGCTGTGGCTTGAGGAGGATGTAAACATTAGAGACCAAAGGTGTCTGGTTTTGATTTTAAAAACAATATTTCAATACTAATGGCATTTAACCTCAAGATGAAATCCATCAGGGAATGATTTCTGTGAGGCTCCTGCGTGCCGACATTTTACAACCCTTGTGCTCTCTAGGCCATAAACTAACATTGCTATCTAAGCCTCAAAGTGGCACCAACAGCCAATGATGATGTTTTCCTAAGTCGATATTTCAAGTTGGCAACCCAGCCTCTTCCTGAAGCTTCCCGAGATGTGAGGGAGGGGCTGGAATGTCAACAGCCTTGCCATGGGAACGTTTGGGGGTGAAAGTGCGACAACCGAGACCCACGTGGCCTGAGCACTTGGGGGGAGCAGAAACCGGTAGGGAGCCATGCGTGTTTTATATCCCATGACCTGTAAACTTTTCTCAATGTTTGATGGCTCTTGGTTTTCATGGCTCTGTGTGCGTGATCCGTTTGCAGCTACTATATAAGCAAAGTTAAGTTGAGCTCTGTCCTATTGCAAGAGCAGATAATAAACTGGGTCCCTAACGGGTCTGCTGGACTTGAGTTTATTTCCTTGGTTCTGAGTTTTATTTAAAGGTGTTCCCTTCCCCTGGGTAATGTCCTGGTGGTGGTGAAGTAAAATCCTTACCCCAGAGGGGAAAGCAGGGATGAATTTGACCCACAGGGTCACAGCACCTCCCGCCCCACAAGCCCTGCCTCTTCACTGCCTGGCAATAATAATAAAACATAATCCTTAATATGCCCTCCATCTGACTGGCCCCTGCCTCCCCTGTGCACCTCATCCTCATCCTCTTCAAAGTATTCCTCATCCTCCGGGTAGTCGTCTTCATCGTCCTCTTCCTCCTCACTGCTGTTGATGTTGATGACGGTGGGGTCTTCCTCCACCAAGGCGGAGAATGGGGGGTCTAGGGCTGCAGGGGAAGGGGAGGCTGGAAGCGCCAGGACAGCGGCGGGGGCAGAGGGCAGGGGCACAACCAGGGAGAGGGGTGGGGCAGGCGGCTCCGGAGGGGTCTCCTCAGAGGCCGGTGGGGGGGAAGGGGGTGCAGGCGGGGCCGGCGGAGGAGCAGGTGGGGTGGGGATCTGGGCTGGGGTGGCCGCCACTAACATGGCGCTCCCAGGGCCCTTGCTGAGCTGCCCCTTGGGCACAATGACCACTGAGTCGTCCGAGTCACTCTCCAGGGAGATCTCCACATCCTCCTCCTCCTCTTTGTCGTAGTGGACGAAGACCGAACGGCGCAGCTTGGCGCCCAGAGCCGCCTCTGCCGCCCCGGGGGATGTGGGCAGGGAGGGCTCCTCGGGGGCCAGGCGGGGGGGCAGCTGGGCCGGCGAGGCCAGGCCCGGTGGGGGCAGCCCCAGGGGGTTGGCTGCCGAGGAGCCGGGGGGAGGAAGGAGGAGGCGGGGGGCAGAGAAGGGGGCGGGGGGCGCCGGGCGGAAGGGTGAGGCCAGGGCGGGGGAAAGCTCCGAGGGGCCTGGAGGGGGTGCTTGGGGACCCCCCGGGGGGACGGCCAGCGGGAGCTGCAGGGAGGGCACCCTGGGGTGCAGGAGGGCATTGCAGACAGCCAGGGCCTCCGTGCAGAAGGAAGAGACCTGCAGAGGGGAGGAGGGAAATAAATGCCTTGAAAGAGGGGGGTGGGAGGGGCATTTTCTAAATTATTTTCATTCTTATTTTCATTCTTACATTTTTTCTTATTACTATTATAATTTTTAATTCGCAAACCGCCTTTCATCTGTTGATCTCAGGACCCTTCCCAACATAAAAATACAAGATGAAACCACAAAACACTGATTACATGATATCCTTATTTATACATATAGTTATTTATACCTAACGGGACTCAATTTCATTTAACAGATAAAAATAAGAGCAGGCTGAGAACTTAAGGGGGTGGGGGAGAAACAATAATTAAAAAATGATTAAACATCCACAGAATTAAAACTATACACCCACCCATTAAAACCATGCAAATAATTACAGTACAATTAGAGGTGCGGTCTCCTTTCTGATGCACAGATATGGGGAAATGGAGGGAGAGGACAAATGGGAAATCTATCTCCCATTTGCACAAAAGGAAGAGCTTAGATCAGAACCAGAACCAGGATACATAGAGGAGAAAATAGGGTGGGGGGGAGATTCAGGTAGCCAGGAAATTCAGGGAGCTGGGGCTAAAGGATAACTATTTCAAAACTGCCTACGAATGGTATTTTAGCACCTTATAGACTGAACTCAATAGGTCAGTCAAGATCAGACAAAGGCTGGAGACCTGGATTAAATAAAGCACGTCTTTCGGAATTGTTCCCAAAGAGAAATATTTGGGAAATCAGTGCAGGCCAATATATGTCCTACACCCTCGGGACCTGCAATGTTTTCCCCGCACTATCCAAAAAATGTTATTCTGGAAAATGAACAAGAAATAACGCTCACCCTCACTGCTGCAGCTAACATAGAAATGGTTCCGAATGGGAGAAAAGGCCATTTCCTACTCTAGGTGAACGGAGGGAGGAAACTGGGGTTGCGTCAACAATGACTCACCCCCCCCCCTTATCGCAGAAGAAAACCTACTAAAGCAGCAGCCCAACAGGCTGGGGGGGGAGTGGGCCTTTTCTGTGCTGCTCTGGAGCAACAAGCTCAAGGATCGAGCCCAACCTTAAGCGGCTTCCAACCGACTGTAGCAGCTATTTCCTTACCTTGGTTTACTTTCTAATAATAATATTATTACCATTATGCTCCCCATTTGACTGCATTGCCCCAGCCACTCCTGGGAGGCTTTCAACAACGTATTAAAACACAAAAAACTCAAAACATTAAAAACCACCCTGTATTATTTATGAATAATTCTCTTAAAAACACCTAACAGGGCCCAGCCAGGGGGTTTACTTCCTGCCTCCAGGACTGGCGAAGCCCCTTGAAACAAATCAATGGTAAAAAGGAGAGGGGGATGGAGGAATGGGCTGGCTCAGCAGGAACCTCCAGGCCGGGAGGCAGTCTACCTGCTGGGCAGAGACTGGGCTGGAGGGGGGGGGAAGGGGGCTCTTCCCTGTGGGCCAAACCCCAAGTGGATGTTGGGGGAGAGAGAGAGAGACTCACCTGGAGGTTGGGGTCGGTGCGCCCCTGGCTGAACAAGCGGAGGGCGCAGTGGAAAGGGGGCGGCCAGGAGGGTGGGGGGGCCAGCACCAGCGCCAGGAGGAGGCGGTGCAGCTCCTTGCGGCAGGCGGCACTGGCGTAGGGGGACCCCGGGAGGGTCTCGGCCTGACCCAGGCGGATCAGCAGGGGGACCACCAGCTCTTGCAGCCTCTGGGGGGAGGAAAAAGGATAAAGAGAAGTTGCTTGGGGGGGCGCAAGACGGTCTGGGGGATCCTCCTGACCCTCCCTAGCGCAGGGAGGCTCCCCCTGCTCCCCACCATGAGCAAAAGGAGGCAGACAGGGAACCGACAGACTCCCTGCCCTGCTCTGACTATTATTCTATCATGCCCTCTCATCTCTCCAAAAAGGGAGGGATATAAATTCAACAAATAAAAAAGTCGCTTCAGGTTGTTGTGACCAAAAAACCCCCCACAACAACAAAGCAGCTGGACAGCTCATTTATTTCATCTCATAAAATTTATACACCACCTGACTGTAAAGAAATCAATCTTGAAGCAGCTTCACAAAGAGAATAAAACAGTTACTGTTTATTTAAGAAGCTATTTAGAATATTCAACGGGATTGAAATCAGCAATCAACATAAACAGATTTGAACGTAGTAATAATGATCACAGATCACATCTGAAATTATCCTTCTCCCTCCCCTTGTCCTCCATCAAACTTCTTTGCATCATTTTCCCGCACTGTAAGCTCCATGGGGCAGAGACGCCACCGGCAAACCACCACAGCGCTGTGAGGGGAAGGATCTCTCCGGAAACCAAGCACTGGGCTCGGCCACCAGGATTCGCACTCCACCCCACCCCCTTGCCTGGTAGCCCAGACCCCCAAGTCCCTCAGGGCTGCCCCCACAGCCCCCTCCCCCTTGGAGGAAGCCCACCCCCCACTCACCTTGTGGACCTGCTCCTTCATCAGGCTTCCGGTGAGGAGGACGGCACGGCTCAGGCCTGGGGGGGTGGGGGTGGAGAGAGGACAGTTTAGTCGGGGGTGTGCGAGTTTGGGGTGAGGGGGATTGGAGAAAGCAGAGCCCCATGCCCGGCCCCCTCTCCACCCCACTGCTAAGCATTCATTTCCTATTGAAGCTTTTTTGAAACAATAGATTGGACTGGACCAGTGGCTCCCAATTGGGGGTCCCCCAGGGGGTCTGCGGCCCCATTCAGGTTCCAGGTTAGGGGGTCCATGGCTTGGCTTTAGAAAAACAGGGGGTCTGTGGTACTTAAGTTCTTTGGGAGCCCTGGGCTAGACGACTCTGGAGGGTTCCTTCCAGCTCTGCCACGCTAGGATTCTGCGATAGCTCAGTGGGTAGAGCGTGAGACTCTCAATTTCAGGGTCGTGGGTTCGAGTCCCACATTGGGCAAAAAGTTGCCTGCAGGAGTTTGGCCCAGATGGCCCTCGTGGCCCCTGCCAGCTCTGTGATTCTATGGGGAGCTCCCTTCTAGGGCTCAGTTTGCATCACAAACATTAGAAAGGCAGAACATCCAGGGAGAACCCCAGAATTGCAGGCTTGGGAGGGGGCCATCCAGCCCAACCCCTGGCAAACAAAGAGGAGGTGACCGACTCCCAGATCATCCAGTGAATTTCAGGACTGAGTAGGGACTCCTCTGCTATGGGGCAGCTCTATATATTAAGTCTGTAAATAAAAATGGGGGAAAGCAAAATGTCCCTTACAGAAGGATCGGAGTAAAATAAAAAAATTCCTTCAGTAGCACCTTAAAGACCAACTAAGTTTTTATTTTGGTATGAGCTTTCGTGTGCATGCACACTTCTTCAGATACAGTGAAATGGAAGTTTCCAGGCACTTATGTAGAGAAGGGGTGGGGAGGGGTGGGGATGGGGAGGGGGGATCACTCAGAAGGGTGGTGGAAATGGGTGATTGACTGACTGATAGCTGTTGATGACCGCAAACGACTGCAAATGGTTTTGCATGAAAAAGCAAGGGTTGAGATGGCTGAAGATCGCTTATCATGTATAATGAGATAAGAACCCGATATCTCTGTTCAAACCAGGTCCCTCCATGGTTTTGAGCTTGGTGATAAGTTGCAATTCAGCAACTTCTCTTTCCAGTCTATTTCTGAAATTCTTTTGTAGTAAGACAGCTACTTTGAGATCTTGTATAGAATGTCCTGGGAGATTGAAGTGTTCTCCTACTGGTTTTTCTGTCTTCTGGTTCCTGATGTCAGATTTATGTCCATTTATCCTTTGGCGTAGGGTTTGGCCTGTTTGTCCAATATAGAGAGCTGAAGGGCACTGTTGGCATTTGATGGCATACACAATGTTAGAGGATGAGCAATTAAATAGTCCTGAGATGGTATGTTGGATGTTGTTGGGGCCAGTAATGGTGTTGTCTGGGTGTATGTGGCAGCAAAGTTGGCATCTGGGTTTATTGCAGGCTCTGGTACCAGTGTCCATGTTAAGTCTGGTGGTTGTATTATTGTGGGTGAGGAGTTGTTTAAGATTGGGTGGCTGTCTGTAGGCAATGAAAGGTCTTCCTCCCAGAGCTTGAGAAAGGGAGCTGTCATTGTCCAGGAGAGGCTGTAGATCTCTGATGATGCGTTGTACTGTTTTAGCTTGGGAGCTGTATGTGATGACTAGTGGTGTTCTGTTATTTTCTTTTTTGGGTCTGTCTTGCAGCAGGTTCTCTCTAGGTATCTGTCTGGCTCTGTTGATCTGTTGTTTAACTTCATCAGGTGGATATTTTAGTTCTAAAAAGGTTTGCTGTAGATCTCTTAGGTGAGATTCTCTGTCTGTAGAGTTGGAACAGATGCGGTTGTAACGTAAGGCCTGGCTGTATACGATGGATTGTTTGGTATGTTTGGGATGGTAGCTAGAAGCATGTAGATATGTTTGTCGGTCAGTTGGTTTTCTGTATAAGGTGGTGTCTATACGTCCATCCTGTATTTTTATAGTAGTGTCCAAAAAATGTATTTCTTGCATAGATTGGTTCATTGTTAGGTTGATGGTGGGGTGAAAGTCATTGAATGTCTGGTGGAAGGTTTCCAGGGTCTGTTGTCCATGTGTCCAGATAATAAAAATATCGTCAATGTATCGCAGGTACAGGAGAGGTTTGAGTGGGTAGGAGTTAAGGAAACGTTGTTCTAAATCTGCCATGAAGATGTTGGCATACTGTGGGGCCATGCGGGTGCCCATGGCTGTGCCGCTGATCTGGAGGAACAGGTCATCACCAAATTTGAAGTGGTTGTGGGTAAGGACAAAGTGGCAGAGTTTGGTAGCAAAGTCCGCTGTGGTTTTATCTGAAATGGTGTTCCTTATGGCTTGTAAACCATCATTGTGTGGGATGTTGGTATATAGAGATTCCACATCCATAGTGGCTAGTATAGTATTGTTAGGAAGATTGTTCAAATATTGTATTTTCCTCAGAAAATCTGTGGTGTCACGTACGTAGCTGGGAGCACTGATAGCATATGGTTTCAGAACAGAGTCCATATAGCCGGAAACACCCACTGTAATGGTGCCAATACCTGAGATGATGGGGCGTCCTGGGTTTCCTGGTTTGTGTATTTTGGGTAGAAGATAGAAAGTTCCTGGCCGAGGTTCCGCTGGTGTGTTTGTGAGGATCTGTTCTTGGATGTGTAGGGGTAGCTCCTTAATAATCTTGTTCAGTTCTTTTTTGTATGCTTGTGTGGGGTCTGAGTCCAATTTCATGTAAAAGGCAGTATTGGAAAGTTGTCTGTGGGCCTCTTGGATGTAATCAGTTTTGTTCATGATGACGACAGCTCCACCCTTGTCTGCCTCTTTAATTATAATGTCTGGGTTGTTCCTGAGATTTTCTATGGCTCTCCTTTCAGCATGGTTTAGATTTTGTTGTAAGCGATGGTGTTTTCTGGTCACATCCGTTTGGATTCTGTGGCGGAAGCATTCGATGTACAGATCTAGTGTGGTATTGCGTCCATCAGGAGGGGTCCATGTGGAGTCCCTTTTTGTGTAACTTCTTTTCGGTGGTAGTTGGTGGTCAATGTTCTGTTCATTGATGCGTTTGGAGGGTGATGGTTGTTCCCCAGTAAGTTGAGAGGTGTTGTGTTGTGGGGATGTAGTTTGTTCTACTTTGTCTTGTTCTTGTGTGTGATGAAAATACTCCTTCAGGCGTAAACGGCGGAAAAATGCTTCCAGGTCCCCGCAGAACTGAATCATGTGTTGGGATTTGGCAGGGCAGAATGATAGTCCCCGTGAAAGGACGGATTCCTCAGCTGGGCTGAGTGTTTGCTGTGAAAGATTGACAATGTTGTTGATCTTGTTTTGATTGGTGGCCTGTAGGTTGGAAAGGTTGCAGAGTTTTTTATTTTTCTGGTTCTTCAGTAACTCCAGTTGAGAGTGGTAAATGGTTTGTTTTTCCTTGTGGATCGAAGGATCGGAAATACTTTCCTGAAAGACTTAATTTGTTTTATTCTGGATTGTTTTCATGTGATGAATCACTTTGAGATTTCCTCTTTAAAACATAGAGGAGTGTAGAAATGAAATGTACAACAAACTCCACTGGGGGTGGGGGCAGGAAAGGTGCCTAGACCAGGGGTAGGAAACCTAAGGCCCGGGTGCAGCACAATCGCCTTCTCAATCCGGCCCGGGAATCAGTGTGTTTTTACATGAGTGGAATGTATTCTTTTATTTAAAATGCATCTCTGGGTTATTTGTGGGGAGAGGAATTCGTTCATTTTCCCCCTTTCAAAATATAGCCTGGCGTCCCACATGGCTTGAGGGACAGTGGACTGACCCACGGCTGAAAAAGGTTGCTGACCCCTGGCCTAGACATTCCCCGGTGGCAACCACAATGGAGATGTAAGCTGCCATTTGGCAATTTGCTGATATATCTGGGTTTCTAGCACTGCCTCTCAGCTTATTGCAGAATGCCCCCCCTCCCCCCAGGCAGGCACCCCCGGAATGGTGGGACACCCCAAGATACCTCTGTTCCATGGAGGGAAATGGGGGGCACAGGCAAGGGAAGAAGTATCTCCCCCCCCAAACCAAAGAGGCGGTGAAGATAGAGGGGACCAGCCCCTTCCCTCCTCTCCTTCCCCCAGCGCTTTGCAGGATGCGGCCCTTACCTCGCAAGGCCGCCAAGCAGGTGCTGCTGTTGGCCTGGGAGTCCTGCTTGGGGTGCAGGGATCCCAAAGTGCCAATGTCAGATAGTTTGGGCTTCTTGGGAGCGCTGGGCTTCAGATCCGAGCCTGGCCGGCTGTCCCGCATCTAGACCGCGGCAGAGAGAAAAAGGGATAGGGAAGTTTTTGGTGTCTTATTATGCTTTTATAGTTGTTGGAAGCCATGGAGAGTGGCTGGGGCAGCCCAGTCAGATGGGTGGGGCACAAATGACAAAATAGTAATCATTGTTGTTATTATTTAAAAAAGAGGGAGAGAGGCCAGGAGGGAGGTGGGGGAGGGGAGAGAATTCATCAACGCAGCTCCAATACTTCATTCACATAAAATTTCAATCGAGATTTTCCCCTAATACAACCAGATTGCAGCTACCTAAGATGCAAAAGAGGGGAAAGAAGCAGAAGAAAGTAAGAGATAAAAGGAGAGGAAAAGAGAGAGAGAAAAAGAAAGAAAGAAAGCAGAAACGGAGAAATATTAGCTAAAATTACAAAAGGGGATGATTTTCCATGTACAGTACTAGATGAAAATATAATTATTTAAAACCATCAGTCAGTACAACAAACTATCAACTCCACTTTCTGTTCAACAATATTTCCTACTGTGTCTCGCAGCCCTTCATTTTCTTTTCCCTTTCCAATACTTCTTTTTTCATGGGGCGGGGGGCTCACCTTGAGGGTGTCGGCCGGGGGGCTGATGTCGCTGATCAGGTGACCCAGCAGGGCCTCACTCTGGGTCCTGGGTCCCTGCAGGATGCCACAGGCTGCCCCAGCCGTCTGGACCCACAGATCCAGGACTTCGTAGAGCCGCGTCCGCACAGCACTGAGGAGGAAGGAAGAGGAGCTGGAGGAGGGGGCAGCCTTACAGGCCCCACCCCCCACCCGGGGCTGGTTTCATGGCCATGTAGAATTGGAAGGGGCCCCCAAGGGTCATCCAGCCCAACCTCCTGGAATGTGGGAATCGCAGCCAGAGAACCCCTGACAGGCGGGTACTCGACTTCTGCTTAAAAACCTCCAAGGAGGGAGGCCCACTTAGGAGAGGCCCAGAGAGAGAGAGGAAGGCCTGACCGAGGCAACCCTGCAGGGGTGTCGCTAATGCTGGACTAAGCAGGGGAGGCAGCAGCTGGGGCTGTTGGGGTGGAGGCAGCTTTCGGGACAGTGTGGCATCGCGGAGAGGAATGTCAGGGCCCAGATCCCCCAACTTGGCTGTGAAGCACGCTGGGAGAGCTCAAGGGCTGGCAGCTGCTTCTCAGCCGAAACTCCCTTGTGGGGTGTTGTGGGGAGAACCATGAACACGCCGCCTGCTCGAAAAGCTGGGATGTGAACAATGAAATTCCTGTCTATGGGGTACCTGGGGGTCCTACTTCCCGAATGCTCCCTACTTCTCTAGGTCCCCCTTCGGGTGGTGGTAGTGGTATGCACTGGCCCAGAGCAGCAAGGGCCCCCTCCTCTTCCCCGGCTCCCCACACACCTATAGGGGCGCTCCTGCCCGGGGGGGAAGAGGTCTCGCCCGCTGCTCCACGTGGTCAGGACCTGGGGGAAGAGGCGGCAGAAGGTGCCCCCAAAGCGCACCAGGCGGGGGCCACACCTGCAAAGGGAAAGCAGAGAAGAAGAAGACAAAGAGTTTGGATTTGATATCCTGCTTATCACTACCCGACGGAGTCTCAAAGCGGCTAACAATCTCCTTTCCCTTCCTCTCCCACAACAAACACTCTGTGAGGTGAGTGAGGCTGGGAGACTTCAGAGAAGTGTGACTACCCCAAGATGACCCAGCGGCTGCATGTGGAGGAGCAGAGACCCGAACCCGGTCCCCCAACGCCCTCTCCCCTCCCCGGGACTTACGCCAAGATGAGCGCAGAAAGGAGGTCCAGGGCTTCCAGGTGGACGGAGGGCAAGAGGAGCATCCGCAGGGGGCCGTCGCCAAACCAGCTCTGGAAGGGAGGGGGAGAGGGGGGGTCAGAAGGGAGCAGCACCCCCCCCATCAGCCGTGCAAGCAAAGCAAAGCTTGACAGATGGGCGGAGCATGAAAAGAAGCCAAAAACGCCCCCAATCCCCCCATTATAAAGTGACCAATGTCAATGGATGAATGTCCCCATTACCATCCATTCTACTAGGCTGCATTTTTACTATTATTATTATTATTATTATTATTATTATTATTATTATTATTAGCAATAATAACAGCAATAATTCTACTAAGTTTTGTCATTTCTTAAGTGTTAAGTTTTCAAGTGATATTGAAAAAACCCATTGCAAAAAAGTAAAATCATTACAAAAGAAATAACAATTCTCAAAGTAATAATTTTGATGATGTAACATGTATATACACATATATGCATTATGACATTAACGTATTACAGCAACATATAATTAAAATTCTGCTAAACTTTGTTCTTCCTTAAATGTAAGCTTGTAAGTAATTTACATATATTTTTTTGCGTAAATAAATAAAGCATTCATCCATGTACAAAATGACAATTTAAGGAGCATACCCGTTAGCTACTGCACTGGATGCAGAAGGTCCAATTAGAGGAATTAACGCTACCTACGGGGTTCACCTTGCCCTGGAATTCTACCTTCCCTTCATTTGGTGGCCTCTCTTCCAGCCCCTCTTTGGTGACAAGGAAGGAGGTTCCTACTAAGCACCAGGAAGGCCTTCTTGACAGAAGGAGCTTTTCGAGAGGGGGAGGGGCTCCCCTTCCATGGCAGCTTTTCAGAAGAAGCAAGATGCCCATCATCTCGGATGCTTCAGCTGTAGGGGGTTGGGCGGGGGGGGGGGCCCTCCCAGCTCCAGAACGTAGGATTCTGGGGCCAAAAGGAGCCCAGGAGCAGCAGAGAGGGGCTTTGCTCGCAGGGACAGACTCTGGTCACCTTTGGTACTACGGCGCCCTGAGTGAGGCCAACACTGGGCACCCCCAGAAGAGATCTTCTCCACCGTGGATCTTCTCGGTTGTGTGCCCCCTCGGCTCGGGGAACTGCCCGCCCACCCCTGACCCCAACGCTTCCCCCTTGGCTACTCACAATGTTCTTTGAGGAGATGTTGAGGGCGCGGCAGACGAGGTCCAGGATGTCTTGAACCGGGATGGAGACGGGAGCCACAAAGTCGTTACTGGAACAGCAAATGAAGCGCTGGGTTTAGGGGAGGGGAGAGGGTTGCAAGCACAGTGGCAAGGCGGGAAAGGCGCGGGGGGGGGGGGGAAGAGGGGCTCCCCACCTGAGCATCTGGCAGAGGCATTTGGCCAGTCCGGAGAAGCGATGCTTCAGGTGGAGGATGAAGTTGGCCTCTCCATCTTGGGGGGTCGGGAGCAAGATCTCCACACCAGGCCCTTCGTAGTGCAGAGGATCTGGAGGAGAAGCAGGGGGAGAGAACCCTTCAGGTGCGGTTGCAGAGCTGGAAGAGGGACCCCCAAGGGTCATCTATCCCAACCTGCAGAACAAAGGACAGCTCTAAAGTGGCTTGCAAGGGGGTCCCATGTGCAGCACTTGGCAACATTCAAGAAGAAACATCTTAAAGCACTTAAACATTGGCTTGTTGTGCATATTTACTTATTAAATCTGTATTCCGACCTAGACCCAAATACATCTGTGTATTAGTTCAGTTCAGTCATTAAATACATTAAATCTACTAACTGCATTTAATGATATATATTTAAGTATATGAATCGCATAGGTTAAATACATTGCAGGCCTTTCAATTCACCATACGGAAATTTAATTCAGCGTGTGGCTCGCGGGTTCTGCGATCTGAGAGGTTGGACTGCCCTCGTCTAAGATGTTCATTTAAAGTGCCAATAAAGAACCAAATTAAGAACATGTTGCACAAAGAATCTTTGATCTCAAGTAAGAGCTAGAGGGCTGGGCGATATCTGGTTTTCAACATCACGGTACATCACCAGCTAAATATTGCCATATACTGATGCACCAGGATCTCGGACTTAGATAGCGCTATGTAGAGGTACTGACGGGCTTCACAGTTTCCCCTTCCTTATGATTTTTGCATAACACCCACCCACCCACCACGATTTGTGATATATTACCAGGTCAAAAATTATGAAACCTATATCACAATATGGGCTTCAAACCAGTTTTGGATGAGATACCGATATATTGCTCGGCCCTATTAGATTGAGGTAAGAGGGTGCTTCTTGCAATTAAAAGATGCCCCCCCCCACAAGAGACGGAAGGAGAGCCATTGCAAGCTATTTTAAAATGCTGGACCACAAGGACATAAACCAGTTTTTATTTTTTTTATTTTATCAATACAAGCTCATAGAGAATACAGTAAAAGTCATAAGCGCAGCAGATAAAAAAGCATATAGAAATAGATTTTTAAAATTGGAGACACAATGGGGAGGAAGAAACAGAAAATGACTGAGAATACAATACTGCACTCAACTATCAAAAAAGAAAAAAGAAAGAAAGAAAAAAGAGGGAGGGGGAGTCAATTCAGTTCTCAATAAAATCTCTCCACATATTTATCTGCGGAGCAGCAGGTGTAGTGGGCAGCCCATGGGAGAAAAAGCTGTAACACGCTGAGTGGAAAATTAAGGACTCTTGTTTAAGGAGAATCATAGAATGGAGGCATTGGAAGGGATGCCAGGGGTCATCTAGCCCAACCCCCCGCAATGCAGGAATGTCCCAGTTTCTGGCAGGGCAACACCCCAGACTTCCGCTTGCTCTTCCTCTCGGGAAGCGAGTTCTTTTGGACTTCCCATGGGTGGCCGCTGCTTCCGGCTGCAGCCAGACAGCCAGGAAAAGGGGATTTTGGGAAGACAAACAGCGGGGGTGAAACGAAATGATCATGCAACATGACAGAGGTCTGGGATTTCGCCTGTCTCCTCCGCTGTCAACACCCATCACCGGTCCTGTTTCCATCATGCGGGTTCGGCACAACACGTCAAATCGGCTTGTCAACAAAGCATTTAGCTTAATTGCTCCCTCAAGGGCAGGAGACGCCCCGGCCTCAAATTAGCCGACCGAGCGCATTACGTGAGCAGGATCTGCTGGGAATATGGCCGCTGCAAAACAAGAGCCTCCTGGCTGGGGCTGGGTTTCCCCTCCCCCCAAATGTGGGGCTTCACTCGTGCTTGATCCGGAAGCTGCCCGTCGGTGCAGGATGCTACAGCACGATTGCTGATGGGAGGGAGGTCTTATGCCGCTATTAGTATAGGAAGACCTTAGAAATCTGGGACCAGCTTACTGTTTTTTTAAATTTTAATTAATAAATTCCTTATATATTTTTATGTGCCAGGCGAAAACGTTCTTCTTAAGCCAGGCCTTTGACAGATTAATATTCTACAGCTTTTTAAATGAGTCTGTAGGAAGGGGGAGGTTACTATTTTGCTGTTTATTTTTACTTATTGACTTGTTTTTATCCTGTTCTGCCAGCTGCCCTGAGATCTTGAGATCTTATGATGAAGAGCGGTACATAAATGTAGTAAAATAAAATAAAATAAAAATAAAGATATAATATAAATAGAAAATAAAATAAAAAATATAAAGTAAAAATAATATTTATAATATTTATATATTTATATCCCACCTTCCTCCCTTATTTTACAGTTAAAAATAAGAACCGCTAAAAACTAGTGGAAACAATTAACTATGACGTCGTTTGCGGCTCCTGCTCAGGCTGCACAGAAAAAGCACTTTGGTTCCTGAAATTCGTTCTGATTGTGCAGATAAAATAGAACTGAGAGAACTCTACAGGCTGGGGTGGGGTGGGGGGTCGCAGTGTGTGATAACAGTGCGGCTCCAAGGATCCCCAGAGGGTGGAGATGCCAGGGTAGCATCCTGGCACCGGGTGCAAAATGTGCCTGGCGAATTCTGAGCCCTGCTACCCCCCCCAAGTAACAGCAATATCCACCTTAAAAGTAGGAGGAGACGCACCTGTCTCGGCGCCCTCGTAGAGCGTTCCCAGCAGGCTGTGCAGCGTGGCCAGGAGGCAGTGGGCCTGCTGTCCCCAGCACTCTGTGTACTTGAGCCCCTGCGTGAAGCCGGCGCCCAGGGAGGGCAGGAGGGCGTAGCAGTCGCAGGCCAGCTGGGGGGGAGAAGGAGAAGGAGGCAGAGCATCAGTGGGGCAGCCCAAAAGAGGGGCGGGATCCCCATAGCACTCAAAGAGTCCTGGACTAGGACCTGGGTTTAAATCCCCACCTCACAGAGATTGCATGGGGATTCAATGGGGTCTAGAGCCTGGGAGACCTGACTTCAGCCCCCCCTGCTATGAAGCTGGGCGAGGGTGACCTTGGGGGCCAGTCACAGGCTTCTCTCAGCCTGGCCTACCTCACAGGGTTGTTACAGGGATAAAGTGGGGGAGCTGCATATGCCAGCTTGGGGAATGAAGGCGGGCTGTATAAATGGGATTTATAAAAGAGCCACGAAGCTGCTGACTGGGCCATTCAGGCCCTGCTGGTGGGATTCTTCCCTCTGGGGGCACCTGGTTGGGCAGGGGTGGGGAGGCCGGGATGCTGGGCCCCTCTGGCCTGATCCAACTGCACTCTCTGGGGCTCTTCCTAGGTCTCACAAACACCCCCCCTGCCCCCAGGGGACTTTCCCAGTTTAAACCACAAGGCAGGGGGTCCCTGCGCAGCAGAAGGGCAGGCAAGAGAGGTTCATTTTTACCTGCTGTAGGTGGGGTGTCTCTGCATCCACGCGAGCCAGGAAATAGGCTGCCAGTTTGCCCTGGGGGGGGGGGCAGGGGAAAAAAGGGTGGGGGAGAGAGGTCAGTGGGGATTCTGCAACCCAGTGCTGCTCCTCTGCCCCCCAAAACAGAAGACTTACCCGCAAAGAGCCACATGCCCTGGGGTAAAACATCATGCAGGCCTTGCTTCCTTCCAGGGTGGCAATCTGGCACTGGGAAGAGTCCCAGGGGGAGGCAAGGGGGGGGGGTCAGAAAAGAGAAAAGGGTCAGGGAAGAGTTTTTACTCCGCAGCGAAGCCAGATGCAGGGAGATCCAGGAGGGATCAAAGAAAGACCTTCTTTGTTGAACTGCGGAACTCCCTGCCACAGGGAGACCTCCCGCTGTGGCCTAGGCCTGACCCAGCAGCCGAGCTCTGCTGTCCTCATGGAGCCTCCAGTTGCAGAGGCAGTCTACTTCTGTCCCTTGGTGCAAAGAGGTCTTTGGCCACTGTAACCTCACCCAGCCAGGCTCTGGTGTTCTCATGAAAGGGGGGGAAGTCACATTATGGGGGGGGCAATCTATTTAATTAGCACATTGATTGTTAAATTCCACTTTGACTGTCTTAATATTTATGTACAAATTGTGCTGAATTTCTGATTTTATTAAGCTGGCCCATTAATACTTTCAATTTGTGGGTCTTCAAACATGTTTTGTTCCACCTTGGGGGGGGGGAATGCAGGCCACCCCCAGTTCCCCAACTAAGGTGGGTTGGGGGGGGTCTCACCTCGGGTTTGAGAGCCAGCAAGGAGGTAAGCAGCCCTGGGATGTGGTTGGTGCCAATGTCTCGGGCCAGCTCAGGGATCTGGCAGGAATACTCAAGCAGGTCACGGAGGATGAGGACGGCCAGCTCCATCGTGGGGGGCGGATCCTGAGACTTGGGGGGGGGGAGGGAGAAGAAATGAGGTTAGTGGGGGGCAGCCTTCCTCATCTAACACCGCCCACCCAAAACATCTGAACCACCCAGCCTTCCTGGGGACAGAAAGGGCAGCTTCTGCTGGTGGGTGCAGCTGTGGAGCTCTTGGGCCGGGGGGGGGCACTGCTGCCCCCCCACTCACCTGAATGAGGTGCTGAAGGTTTCGCAGCCACCCCAGGCAGTTCTGGCTGAAGGCTTCGGTGGAGCTCTCTGTCACCAGCAGGGAGAGGAGGCAGAGGCCCTCAAACCTTTGCAGGGAGAAGAAAAAGCAGGCGGCAGGGCAGAGTCAGAGAACTGCACGGCTGGAAGGGGTCCCCAAGGGTCATCCAGCCCAACCCCGGGCCAGACGACGATGTGTCAAGAGAAAAAGGTCCCAGTAGCTTGTGGCTGGTGGGGTTGGACTACATGCCCCTTTGGGTCCCAATTCTGAGACACCTGTGGGTCCACCCGAGGGGGCTGCACTGGTTTTGGAGTGGGGCCACAAGACCCCTGCCACCCCGTTTCACAGAAGTTGTGAAAGGGGATGCTGGGAAATTGGCAGAGTGAGAAGAGCCACCCAGCCACCCCCTGGGTCAGCTCCAGATTCCAAGGAGCTGGGGATGCTGGGAGTTGTAGTCCCCGGCGCCTGTGGGGCATTGGGGGAGGGAGGAGAGGCAGCGACTCACCGGGTTTTGATGGAGCCCAGGCGGGTGTTGCTGAGGCTGACCAGACCCCCCAGGGTGGGCGACGCCTGGAGGGAGGGAGGGAGGGAGGGGGACAGAAGGGACCCAGTCAGAGACCAGCGCGGAGGGGGAGGAGGCGGCGCTCTGCTCATGCTCGGGGGCCCGGGGGCCCCCCACCCTGAGGGGGAGGAGGAGGAAGCGCCAAGGGGAGGCTCCCCCCCCAAGGGGAAAAGGCCCTTCAGACGGGGTGGGTCTCTCACCTGGGCGCCCCCACCGGCCTCCCTGGCGCAGCGCAGCAGCCCGGCCAGGCCCCGGGGCGTCTCCGGGGGGGTCCCCGCCTGCGCGCCCCCCCTCAGCAGCCCCGCCAGGGTCTCCAGCACCAGCCGCCCCGGCGACGGAGCCCCCCCGGGACCCGACGACGAGGAAGGCGCCCCCATCGCTAACGCCGCCGCCGCCATCGCCTCTCATCACCGCCAAGGGCGCATGCGCGGGGCGAGCGCGAGAGGCATGCTGGGAAGCGCCGGGGGGGGGGCTTGAATTGCCCGCCGCGAAGCCGCGCCCCAGGGGAGGGGCTCCGCGAAGCCGCCTCCTTCTCCTCCTCCCCGCCCCCGCCGGAGCCTCTGAGCGCGTGCAGAGAGCGGAGGGGGGCGCTCTGCACATGCTCGGGGCCTCTCTCTCGCTCCGCCTTCCCCAGCGGGGGGGGGAAATCTGTGTCGGCGCCCGCTGACGTCTCCCCCCTCCCCACCCCGCCTCCCGGGCCAGCCCTCGGATTGGCTGCCGAGGCTCCCACGTGACCGCGGCCCGGAGGCCAGCCATGGCTTCACTGTGGTCCGCTCCGCCCTGCAGCCCGGACTCGGGTCTGAAGCAGTAGAGGAGGAGGAGGAGGAGGAGGAGGAAGGCGAGCGCAGGCGGCGGCATGGGGGAGAAGGCGGGAACCAGGTAGGGAAGGGACCCGGGCGCCCCCCAGCCCCACGCACGCGCATCGGCTGCTCGGGAGGGAACCCAGGAGTCCGAGCAGCCCCCCGCTGCGCGCGCAAGGGGAGCCCAGGCGCCCCCTCTCCCCGCCAAGGGACCCAGGAGTCCGACACCCCCCTCCCCCCAAGGAGGAGCGGAGTCTTGGTCTCAGACTCCCCCCTCCCATTCTGCTCTCCGGGACTCTGGCTTCCTTCTCCGTCCCCTGACAAAAGCGCCCCAACTCGAGGGGACCCAGGCGTCCGAGCGACTCTTCAGGACTTCTCCCCCCACCCCACCCCTTCCCTTCCCTCTGGAGAGCCCAGGTGTCCTGGCCGCTTGCTGGAGCCTCCCAGGCGTCTGGGTCCCAGATGGCGCAGAAGGGCTGGGGGATCTTTTTTGGGGGGGGCGGGGAGACTTGGCTGCAACGTGGGGGACCCCGGGGCCCTCTGAGCGAGGAGGCATTAGGGTGCCAGGCCCGGGGGGGGGCTGGCAGCTGCCCCAGCACCCAAAGGCTTTCCTGCCGTTTCCCCTGGGTGGGGGAACCCCCCCTTCTATGCCCAGCTTGCATTTCTATTCCCAATGGTTCTGGAGGGGGGTGTCCTTTCTTTTTCTCCCCCTTTGCTTTGGGTGGGGCAGAAAAGAGAAGTTACTTTTCTCTCTCTCTCTCTCGCCCTCCTCTCCGTTATTTACTTTTATTAGTTGGCTATTAACCTCTTCCCGGAGCCTGGCAGGAGTTGGCACCAGAGCCCCATATGTTGTGGGGCAAGAGGGAGGGAGGGCTGGCCACGTCTGCCTGTGTACACACAACACACACACACACACACAGAGCTCGGCCTCTGGATCCAGAGGTGAGAGGGTGCCCGACCCGCCAAGGCAGTTCTTCCCGTTTATTAGTTGCGTTTATCCCCTGCCTCCTGGAGCTGAAGGTGCTTCTTCAACGCACACAACAACCCTGCGAGGCCGAGAGGCAGAGGCCAACCTGCTCTCTCCAAGGCCCTCATCCCAATTCCATTCACACAACAGCCCTGCAAGGCGGGTGCAGCACCCCAGGCTCACCCCCCCCCCCAGTCTTTGGGCGGTAATCGAACCCAGGTCTGAACTCTAACCACTATGCCTGCTTTTCTCAACTCACTTCCAGACACAAAGCCCCCCCCCCCCGGATTATTTTCCAGCGCTGCACTGAGGGGGAGGGGGGACAGAACGAAAACGGCCCATTTATAAGGAAGCGGTGACTCTCCTCCCCATCTTTGCGTGAAAACAGGAAGTCATCTGCCGGGTGACATTTGGAAGAGGGTGTAAATAACTTTCTCTGCTCTGCACCCACCATCCCTCTGGACAGCTCTGGTTCCACTCTGGCAGCCCCCCCCCCCGAGACGGCCCAGGATGGAGGGTCCTGCCCTGACATGCAACAGGACGCAACGCCGCTCCCTGCGGTGATGGCCCTGCAGAGCTGCTGGCCCCCCTTGAACTTCTTAGAAAGGAGGGGGAGATGGCAGGTCTCTGTGCCCCCCAGGCTTTCCTGCCCCACTGAAACTCCAGCCAGGGCAGAGAAAATCCCCCATCGGGCTTCTATAGGGCAGGGAGGGAGGTGTGTGTTGGGTTTATAAGGGGGAACCCTGCCCCACCTCTGCTTACAAACCTCCAGTGAAGGAGAGCCCAGGCAGTAGAGCACGAGACTCTCTGTCTCAGGGTTGTGAGTTCGAGTTCCACGTTGGGCAAGGGATTCCTGCATTGCACGGGGTGAGGCCGGATGACCCCACAGGGTCTCTTCCAGCTCTAGATTCCGAGGTAGAAACACGGGCCTTTTCTGATCTTGGGAGGAGACGGTTCAGGGGAGGGGTCCCGAGAGCCTGTTCCCCACCCCCTTTCTCTCCCCCTTTGGGGCAAGAGCCCCCTCCCAAGGAGAACAGGATATTGGGAATAAGTGCACCGTGTTCTGAAATTCTCCTGCATCACCACCCAGTTCCTTTTAAGGGCTCAGAGGCAAGGATTGGGGGGCAAGGAAAGAGATGGCTGGTTTATTATGATTATTATTACCGTACTTTTTCAGATGGGGCTTATGGGGGCTTCCAACCCTGCGATTTGTGAGCTCAGTGGCACCTGCTCCAGGTTCGAATTCTGCAGATGGCATTTCCAGGCTGGGGGAGACTCCTGGCCTGGCTCCGTCAGGGCAGAACAGAGCTGGCGGGGACCCCCAGCGACGGCCTTGCCCTGGACCTTGCTCTGTCTCTGCTGGGCTGGACCTCCCCCCCCCCCCCCGCCATGCCCAGGCTGGAAAAGAGGTTCCCCAGCGGGGTTTGCCCTCACCACCCAACCCCCTTGATAACAGGGTAACAGCTGCTCCCGTTGCTGCGGCAACCCTCAGGCACCTGGTCCTGATGCGGTTCCCACGGCAACACATTGTACTAAGCCCTGCTGGTGGTGGATTTCTGTTCCTGGGGGAGAGAGGGAGCTGTCCTGAGAAAGCATTGGATAATTTAACGGTGGGGAGAGGAGAAGGGGGTGGGGGGACGGTGTTTCTTTTTGGGGGGAGTCCCACTTGTAGGGTGGGGGGAGATGCTGCACGCGCCCCACTTATCCTAACTGCCTTGTCCTCTTTCTCCCTCTCTGTCGTTGGAAACAGGGTTTTCAAGAAGTCCAGCCCCAATTGCAAAGTAAGTGACCCCCTTGCACCCGGCTTTGCCTCCTCCCCCTGCAAAACACCCCCTTCCCAGTCCGATGGGTGCTGTGCAAATAATAATAATAATAATAATAATAAGCAGCAGTAGTATTCCCTCCAAAATCCGGCCAAGCCCAATTTCTACCCCCTGAGTTTGGCGCCTGGGCCAAAAAGGCACGTTTAACGGTTTATTCGTGTGGCCTCCTCTCTCTCTCTCTCTCTCCCCCCATCTCTCTCTTTGTGGGTTTCCTGTCAGCCACCCTCCCCCTCCCAGCTTCCTTCCTCCCCAACAGGCAAGCACAAGTCTCAAACCAGGAACTGACTCCCGCCTGCCGCTGCCTCTCTTTCTCCCCGCTCTGCGCACTCTGCTTCTCCCCCCCCCACCTGTCAGTCGCCCGAGAAACACCCCCGCCCACCCCCTTGATCTGATCACAGACTCAAATTTGCGGATGGCGCTCCCCCTCTCCCTGCCACATCCAGCAAAAGGGATCTCTTGCATTAGGGTCTGGCTGGTGGATCAGGCCCACGGCCCACTCAGCCCAGCATCCTCTTCTCACAGTGGCCAACCAGATGAAAGTCACACACAAATCGAGGATTCGATCTCAGGAGCAGCTTCTGCCGTCTTGGGGTTTCCAGTTTGCTGCCTCTGGAGGCAGAGCTTATGCATATTCCATTGCATTTAATGTCCATCCACTAGTCTCCTCCATGGTTTTTTTTTAATCCATCCAGGTTTGTGGGCCATTGCTGCCTCCTGTGGCAGGGAGTTCCGCAGTTTAACTTCGCATGGAGAAGGACTTTTTTCCTCTCTCTCCTGCATCTTCCAACATTCAGCTTTGTTGCATGTCCACAAGTGTTATGAGATAGAGGGAAACTTTTCCCTGCCCAGTTTCTTTATGCCATGCATAATTTTACATACTTTATAAGTTGATTTTATAAACTTAGTTGCACAAGAACATCCCCCCACCGAAAGAGAAAAAAATTCCTTCCAGTAGCACCTTAGAGACCAACTAGGTTTGTCATTGGTATGAGCTTCCGTGTGCATGCACACTTCCTCAGATATCAGGTATCTGATATCTTCTGAAGAAGTGTGCATGCACACGAAAGCTCATACCTATGACAAACTTAGTTGGTCTCTAAGGTGCTACTGGAAGGATTTTTTTAATTTTGTTTCGACTACGGCAGACCAACACGGCTACCCACCAAAAGCGATCTCTCTTCTTGCTGATGGGGTGTGGGAAGAGGCTTCTTGTGGGGGGGTGCAGATGGGGGGGCTGGCTTTACAGGGGGGCTGAAGGAGAAGGGAGGGCGCGGAGGCGATGAACTGGAAAATTCAATTTTTGAGCTGGTTGCGGGGGGTGGTCTTGAGTGCCTGAGAAAACCACTGTTGGTGGAAGGGAGGAGGGAAGCGCCCTTGTGGTGGTGGTGGGCTTTTGTTTGGGGTGGGGGCAGCGAAAAAAGCGTGTGGGTGCCAGCCCTGCTTTCAGAACACCTGGCTGGAATCCTGAATCTTGGGCAAGGCAGCTGAGAGGCAAGGATGGAGGCAGGCAAACACGTGTCTTTTCTTTCTTTCTTTCTTTCTCTTTCTTTCTTTCTTTCTTTCTTTCTTTCTTTCTTTCTCTCTCCATCTCTCTCTCTCTCTCTCTCTCCCCCATTGCCCCCCTTTCTCTCTCCTGGTTTATTAGGGGGTTGGGCTAGATGGCCCCTGGGGGTCCCTCCCAAGCCTCCAATGCTTTGCTCAATCTGGGTGAGGAGGACGGCGCTTTGTTGACTCCTGGAGTCTCTGTGGTGATCCTCCCTCCCTCCCTCCCTCCCTCCCTCTCTGTGGGGCAGCCAGCAACGCAGACTCCTGGCAGGGTAGGGCAGCCAGAAAACGCTGCAGGCCAAACAGCCTTTGGGGCTGGGGGGGGGGAGGAGTGAAGGGGGGGCAGCTGGGATCAACGGAGGAAGTGGGGAGGGCAGGATGGAACCCCTGGAGCTGGGCCAGATCCGGTGCGAGGTGCCTCCTCTGGGCGTGCGGGTTTATCGGAAGCAGCTCAGCAGCCAGGTGGGGATCTTTGGGGGGTGGGAGTGGGGTGGGGTCCTGCTTTGCAGGTTATGGATTTGGGGGTGGGAGAAGGATGGTGGGGCTGGAAGTGAGCTGGGGGGGCAGTTCCAGGTCTTGGGGGGGGGTGAGGAGAGGACGAGGGACCTTGGCTGCGTGGGGGGGCAGGTGCTTGATGTCACAAGGTTTGGGGTCTTTCCAGTGTCCCATTGCCCTTGTCTGTCCCACTGATATAGAATCAGAGATTTGTGGGTTTGGAAGGGCTCCCCAGGGGCCACGCAGGAACCGCAACCAAAGGATCCCTGACAGACACCCCTCCCCCCCCGACCTCTGCTTAAAAATCCCTAGGGAATCCAGGAATTGTAGAGTCGGGCGGGGCTCCCGAGGCCATCTAGCCCACCCCCCTGCCATGTTGGATTGGGGGCTTCCCTAGAGAGGCCCCCCATGGAGGGAGCTCCCTTCTTGTCTCCACCTAACCGGGCTCTGCCTCTTCTCCTCCCAGCTCACCGTCTACCTGGGCAAGAGGGACTTTGTGGACCACCTGGACAGAGTGGACCCCGTAGGTGAGTAGGGGGCAGGGGGGGCAGAGAGCCCCTGGGGCAGTCGGTGGTGCAAGGGGGGAGCAGGCCGCTCTTCCTCCAGAGGAATGCTTGGAGAAGAGGAAAGTGAGTTAAGCGGTGGTCCCTTCCAATTTCTTTGGGGTGCGTCAAAGTCTCCCCGCCCCCCCACTCCATTCAGGCGAAAATGCCTTTTTAAAAACTGCACTTTTAGACCACTTTATTTTCCTGCAAGGAGCTCAAGGTGGCCAAGACTGCAGGAAGGCAGCGACTGGTCCCGGTGGTCGCCGGCGGGGGGGGGGGGCACGGCTTCCAAGTCTGAGCATTTGAACCCAGGTCTTTTTTTTAAGCCCAAGGGCTTTAGTAGCGCTGTGCTGTTTTGTTTTAATGGCACATACTGTATTTTCATAGGCATGGCTTTCAAATATTCTTGCAGTTCTGTTAGAGTTTGATTACATTTTTCGACAGTGATAGTAGATGATAGGAAGAGGTATACCTTAATAAATTTGGATCCAGATTGCAAAGCGATAGAACTCAGCATCAGAAATGCAGGCGGCGATGAAATTGCAATTTAAATAAAAATAATAATAAATTGTCCAGTAGCACCTTAGAGACCAACTAAGTTTGTTCTGGGTATAAGCTCTTCGTGTATCTGAAGAAGTGTGCATGCACACAAAAGCTTATACCCAGAACAAACTTAGTTGGTCTCTAAGGTGCTAGTTAGAGCACCTTAAAAAGGAATTTTTAAAATTCATTTATTTATTTCGACTGCATCAGACCTGAATCTAGTTGTGTCTGTGTGTGTGTGTGTGTGTGTGTGTGAACCATTTTGTGGAACCAAATGGAGAGAACCTTCCCCTGGAGTGAAAAGGGTCCCAAGTAAAGGCTATTGATCTGTTATCAGATCATCAAGTCTAGAACAGGAGTCGGGGGGGGGGGTTGGCTGGTGTGTGTGTGTTGCTGTTTGGGCTGTACCAATCCAGGGCGATGTGGGTGGGAATGGAGGTTTGCATCCCCCCCTTACCCATAGCTGCCAAGTTATCCCTTTTTTAAAGGGATTTTCCCTTATGCTGAATAGGCTTCCTCGCGAGAAAAGGGAAAACTTGGCAGCTATGCTTACCCCCCCCTCTGTTTCTTTTCTGCCCCCTTAGATGGTGTCGTTCTGGTGGACCCCGAATACCTCAAGGACCGGAAGGGTAAGTAGGGGGGCAAGAAAAGGGGCTGATGCTTGAATTTTTGGGACACTGATTTTTACTTGTTTGCCTTTATGTATTTATTGTGCATTTTGTATGGGCACCAAAAATGGCCGGCGCCGACAATGGAAGTTGCATCTACACATGTCCAGAAGTGCGTAGGCGCAACTTCCTGTGTCGCTTTGCCCATCTATGGGCACCGAAAATGGCCGGCGCCGACACCGGAAGTTGCGTCTACGCACTTCCAGACATGCATAGACGCGACTTCCGGCGCCGGACATTTTCTGGGTGGCTCCCAACCAAATTAGTGATAATAATAATAATAATAAAGCAATAAAACATCAGACATTAAAAACTTCCCTAAACAGGGCTGCCTTCAGATGTCTTCTAAAAGTCAGATAGTTGTTTATTTCCTTGACATTTGAAGGGTGCCACTACTGGGAAGGCCCTGTGCCTGGTTTTACAGGCTCCAGTCCTTAGGATGCTCCAAATTGCTCAATGTCTGATCGTTTGAGGAGCTGGGGGGGGGGGGTCGGGCAGCAGAGGAGACTTATCTGGGAAATTCTGTGAAAAAACGGTCAACCTACAAACGCATTTTTCCTGTTCACACGTGGTCAACACGTTCTCCACACCATTCCAAAGATAATTCAGTTCAGAGTTTGATGATCAATCATTCTGCGCATGATTAGAGCAGCTGGAAGTGTGACAGGAAGATGACTCGGATTTTCTCTAATTTCTACTCCCCATCTCCCACCCTAAAGTTCTTCTAACGACCTTGCCAGAGAAAAGAGACAGTAGGTTAATGACCCTTGATCGTACTAATAGATTTGCTTCTTCCTTTGGGGAACTGATAAGAAGTGCCATGCTAGGGGCGGAAATCAGATGACTGGAGGGCAATGAAAATTGCATTGCTTGAACATGTTATGTTGGTCACACATACCTCTCCCTCCCCATAGCAAATGAAAAGGAAAATGTATGGTTTTTTTCCTCTTCTTTGAGGTTCTTAGCATTAAGATAACGGGGTGAGATGTTACCTGAAATGTGTCATATATTCAGTATTTCTTGTGACCAACGAAACATCACAGCAGGCAACTTATAAGAGGGTGTGTCCCATGAACCTCCTTTTAGGACCGTCATAATTCCTTCCCTGAGAATTTAATAAGCATTAGGACTGCAGTTTGGACCATACTATCAGTAAAGGTAAAGGGACCCCTGACCATTAGGTCCAGTTGTGACTGACTCTGGGGTTGCGGCGCTCATCTCGCATTATTGGCCGAAGGAGCCGGCGTACAGCTTCCGGGTCATGTGGCCAGCATGACAAAGCCACTTCTGGTGAACCAGAGCAGCACACGGAAACACCGTTTACCTTCCCGCCGGAGCAGTACCTAATTATCTACTTGCACTTCGTGCTTTCGAACTGCTAGGTGGGCAGGAGCTGGGACCGGGCAACGGGAACTCACCCCGTTGCAGGGATTCGAACCGCCGACCTTCTGATCGGCAAGCCCTAGGCTCTGTGGTTTAACCCACAGCACCACCTGCGTCCCTATACTATCAGTACATGGCATCTTATAGCTCTCAGGAAGTTTGAAACATATAGGTAAAAATAAAAATAAATAAAACTTTAAGAGAAAGTCATTATCCAAGTGTTACAGGTAAATTCTTGAGGCTGCAGAACCTTTGCCACAGTCAAACACACCTTTTAATTGCAATAAAAGAAATTAAACGACAGCTTCTTGGTAATTTTTGCAGAGAAGTGCCTTGCCACGAAAAGAGGTCCACTGGAGTTCAAAAAACATTAGCTTGGAGGGAACCAAAACATGACGTGTCAAGGAGCTTGCCAATGTGACGTTGGTCACGGCGGAATCACCCGCGTGGGGCGTTGAAGCACCCCCAAATTTCTGTCACCAAACAGAAGTAGTGAAGCCCTTGCTTTCTGCAAAACTGCAAAATCCTAGATGCCTGGGGGGCGACCGTTTCCTTTTTTCTGAGCATGTCCTTCCCTTTGGCTCCAGGGCTGTGTGGCATCGGAGGGGCCTAACCGTGTCCCCCTTCTTCCCTGGCAGTCTTTGTGACGCTGACCTGCGCTTTCCGCTACGGCCGCGAGGACCTGGACGTGCTGGGCCTCTCCTTCCGCAAGGACCTCTTCCTGGCCTCGTGGCAGGCCTTCCCGCCCCCCGAGGAGACTGCCGAGCCCCTCACCCGCCTGCAGGAGCGGCTGCTGCGGAAACTGGGGGCCAACGCCCACCCCTTCAGCTTCATAGTAAGAGAGGGAGGAAGCCCACCCAACCTTTTCACCCCTAAATTCCTGCATTGCGGCGGGTTGGGCTAGAGGCCCTTTGGGGGTCCCCCCTTCCAACTCTCTGCAGTTCTCTGGCTCTATGATCATGCCATTACTGTCCCCTTACAGATTTCCTTTCCATCCCCTGTCACAGAATCAAAGGACTGTCAGGTTTGAGGGGAACCCAAGGGGCATCTAGCCCAACCCCCAGCTTTGAAAGTTGCCGTGGAAGGCACCTGCTGAATTTTCAGTGGCAGGGAGTTCCGCAGGGTGGGGCTGATGGCGCGGCTACTTTGGTTTCTGGTCTCCGTTTGTGGGGTGGAGAAAGTGGCGAGAGGGGAAAATGGGGGGGGGGTGTCTGTGTGCTGGGACTCAGAGGAGAAGCCCTTGGGGTGCCATGTTGGTGACCCCAAAGTTGGAGTTGGGGGGGAACTTTTTCACTGCTCTATTTCTCTCTGCGCCCCTCAGATCCCACAGAACCTGCCCTGCTCTGTGACGCTGCAGCCGGGTCCAGAGGACACAGGAAAGGTAGGGGGGTTTCTGAAGGGGTGGGGGGCAGATTTTGGGGGTTCAGGGGAAAGAAAAGGATGCAGCCTTGTGGATTCTGCCCTGAAAGCAGCATTAGGGGCAGAGCTGCTTATGGGGCAGCTGGGGGGGGGACACACGACAGGACCAGCAGTGTCACTAAGGGACACACACACCCCCCGCTTTCCCCCTCCTCCAGGCTTGCGGTGTCGATTTTGAGATCCGGGCTTTTTGTGCCAAAATTCAAGATGAGAAGATTCACAAAAGGTGAGCCAACGTCTCAGGGCTGTTCTTCATGGGCAAACAAATCCTGTGGCTGAGAAATTGCAAAAAGCAAAACAGATGTATTGTTATTTTTGGTGTTATGTAGCCCAGTCTTCCCCGCCAAACCCCTGGGAGTTTTCCTAGAATGGTAGAGTTGGAAGGGGGCCCCCGGGGTCATCCAGCCCAGCCCCCGGCAATGCAGGAACTGCGGTTGATCAGGGAAGGTTGTGGGGCAGGGAGATAAGGCTGTGTCCTTTTCTGTGAAGCCCCTTGCCCCCTTTTCCGGCTGCTTTGCCCATGGCAGGCTCTGGGTTCAGATCTCTGGCAACACGTCCAGTTCAGGCCAGAAAATACCTTTGTCCCAGAAACTGTAGGGAGAAGTGTTTGGCCCAACTCTGTATTTAATTCTTTACTATTTGTTTTTCCCCTCGATTTATATACTGGCCTTTATCATGACCCCCTTCTCTCGGACTTCCCTAACTCGCAGGGTGGTGGTGGGGGTGTGAAATGGGGAAGAGAGCTCCTTGCGATTCCTAAAGGTGGGCTGACGTTCATGCAATGGATTAATAGGGCTTTGAACTGCCCCCTCCTCACTCGCCTTGGGGAGAACCCAGGCATCCTGGGCCACAGCCAACTCCTCTTTCAGCCACTCTCCCTTCTTGCCCCCCACCCCACCCACAGGAATTCCGTCCGCCTGGTCATCCGGAAAGTTCAATATGCCCCGGAGAAGCCCGGCCCCCAGCCCATGGCCGAGACCACCCGCCACTTCCTGATGTCCGACCGCTCCTTGCACCTCGAGGCTTCGCTCGACAAGGAGGTATTTTTTTTGGGGGGGGTTGCGATGCACATAGGTGCATTTGCGGTGTGTGTGTGTGTGAAATGTGCTTCTGACTGAGACCCTGCGGACCCCCGCCACCAGTATTGCAAGAGTCGCAGTAAGGAATCCGGGAGTCATAGCTCAACCCCCTGCAAGGCGGGAACCGCAGCTCAAGACTCCCTTGGCGCCCAGCCTCTGCTCAAAAGCAGCCCCAGTCTAGTCCCCATCTCCCCCACCCCCAGCAATAGCTGCCCCCTCCCCACAATGCCCCACCTGCAAGTTGCTGCAATGAGGGAAAGGCCCTTAAAGCCGATTAAAACACACCCCAGTATCCCCAGGCTGGTCTGAGCAAATCAATGCTTTTAAAAATGGTTGATAATTTTGATTTTTTTAAATTGATATTTAAATTTGCTGGAAGCCACCCAGAGTGGCATAGAAATAATGTATTACTATTACTACGGTATAATTTTAGAACAATTTTGTTTATGAAAGAAAAGAGACGAAGAAAATATGTGAGAAAGAAGATGCAGAAATAAAATCAGTACATTTCCATACATTGAAATAAATGATGCTCTATCCCTGATAGAAGTGTAGCTATTCAAAACCTAATACGTTCTTTGCAAACTCATTCCAAATATCACTATATTAATCCAAACCAAGTATCTGTTGTCTGACTGTCAAGTTCCACACCGTAGGCGTTTAGTTCAAGAGAATATTCTCCCCGGAGTATTTTCGCTTTTAGGAAGCTCTGAAAAAAGGGTCAAGAGGCAGTGAGTTCCAAAGATGGATCTCTTTCAAATGCAGAACTCTTGGCAGCCATGGTTCATTTAGAGAGTCTCTGGGGTCACAGGCTTCAAGGTGGATGTTCCCCGCTTTTGATTTGGGGGGAGGGTGTTGCGAGAGAGAGGCAACTGGTCCAAGGGGGGTCCTGGGAGAGTGGGCTGTGTCTTCCCTTTGAGGGCCCTTCCTTGGCCATGTATCCTGACCCCCCCTTCTCTCCCCCCTCCAGCTTTATTACCACGGGGAGCCCATCAGCGTCAACGTTCACGTCACAAACAACTCCAGCAAAAGTGTCAAGAAAGTCAAGGTGTCCGGTAGGAAGGGGGGGTCCCTGCGGAGCTGGGTGGGGCCACCTTGGAGCATTTTTTGGGGGGGGTGCGTGGGGATGGAGCGGCCAGATGAGGACCCCGCCGGAACACCCCCCCCAATTTGGCACTCCATGGACCTGGCTTCCTCTGGACAGTACCTGACGCTTTTCCTTCCTCCCGACCCTGCAGTGCGGCAATATGCAGACATCTGCCTCTTCAGCACAGCCCAGTACAAGTGCCCCGTGGCCCAAATCGAACAGGAGTAAGTATCCGGATTTGGAACTGGGGCTGGAGCGATGGGATGCGGGGTGTGTGTGTGTGATTTCGGAAAACGCAGCCTTGCCTTCGTCGTCTCCCCAAGTGTAGAAATGTTCTGGGACACCCTTCTCTCCCTAAAAGCTCCAAGGGAGACTCCACCCACCCCCAGGGGGAAGCTGCAGCACTGGGTGGAGCTGGGTGGGACTCCCAAGGCTCATCCAGCCCAACCCTCTGCAATGCAAGAGTCTCAGCCAATGGCGTTTTGCATTTTGGCACTGGCCTGACGTTGTCCCCTGCACCCCAGCTTGCAATGGGGGTTCGTGGAAGGGCTGTCACTCAGTGGTTAGAGCAGGCAGTTTCCGGGTTTGAGCCCCAAGGGAGGAGAGGTAATTCTGCATGACGTGGGCTGACAAACAGCCTTACTCGGTAGAAAGCAGCTTGCGGCGTCCCTGCGAGGTGGGCCGTGATGGGCTGGCAGGAATCTTGACGCCGCTCTCTCTCTCTCTGTGTGTCTCTGCTTGCCCTTGGCTTCCTCTGCCAGCGACCAAGTGGCCCCCAGCTCCACCTTCTGCAAGGTCTACACCCTCACGCCCCTGCTCAGCAACAACCGGGAGAAGAGGGGCCTGGCGTTGGACGGGAAGCTCAAGCACGAAGACACCAACCTGGCCTCTTCCACCATGTGAGTCCTGCCCCCCCCCCTGCGCCCCCATTCCGGCAATTAAACACCCCTGAACTCCCGGGCCGGCTGGCAGCAAATACGCCTTGGCATTGTTCTGTCATGGAAGGGGGGTGCCCAGGGGTCATCCAGTCCAACCCCCCTGCCGGGCAGAAATTGCAGCTAAAGGATTCCAGGATTGCACAGGAACCAAACGGGGGTTGCAGCCCCCCCGGTGGGTGGGAGGGGGGGCAGGAGGTTCCTTGGGGGTGTGCTAAGAGGCAAGAGGGCAGGGAATATTGGACTTTGCAGAGCTGCTCACCCCAGGATTGATGGCGCTCCGTGTAGCAAGGTGCTCTCCTTCTGGCTGCCCTGGGTGCAGGCTGCTGACTGGAGGGGGAGACCCAGTCAGCATACGACACCTGTGCTGGCTGCCAATTGGCTCCCGGGCCGAGTCCAAGGTGTTACTCTTAGTATATAAAGCTCTTAACAGGGGGTTGGACTAGATGACCGCCGGGGATCCCTTCCAATTTGACGAGGCTGTGATTCTGACAACTTGGGGGCAGCTTATCTGCAAGATTGCTTGACCACCCTTATTTTTATGCATAAGCCGCCTTGAGTCCTGTCAGAGGAAAAGGTGGGGCATAAATACATTAATATTAGTTATTATTAATAATAAATGTGGCAGCATCGACACTTTCGAACCCCTGCCTCTTGATATCCTCCCGCACAACTGCCTTCACTGTATTCTTTTTGGTGCCTGCTGAACACGTTCCCGTTTGAGACAAGTTTGCACAAGTTTCAGTCTATTCTGCTGCAGTTTTAAATTGTGCTTGTAGTGTGTTCCATTGTGGTTTTGCAATTTTTGTGACAGTTTTATGGTTTTGATAAACCTCTCTGAGGCATTTTCCCTTTGCAATCAAGCGGTATACAGTGGTACCTCAACTTACAAACGACTTAAAAACCGAATTTTTCAACTTACGAATGGGGGTAATGGCCACGCGCTTACGAATGTCTCGACATCCGGAAAAAACCCGCAGCGGTTTTAGATAGGGTTGCTTCGACTTACGAATTTTTCCGTTTTCAATGCATTCCTATGGGAAATTGCGTTTCCAATGGCCTTTTTCAACGTACGAATTTTTCGACTTATGAAGGTGCCTTCGGAATGGATTAAATACATAAGTCGAGGCACCACTGTATAAATTTTATGAAGTAAATACAGTGGTCGTTTCAGTTGGATTAATCTGGCAATTAGCTGCTGCTACTGCTCTGAATCTTCTTTTCGGAGGGGTGGAGCCACTGGGGGTGAGTTCATGGCACCGAGGAGGCGGAAGGGACCCCCAAAAGTTTGGGTAAAAAATGTGAGCGTAGGGAAAAGGGGAGGCATTGTTCTTTGCAGGGTCCTTGGGGTGTTTCTAGGTCAGAACAGCCTCCCCATTTCTTTTTCCTTGGCATTGCAGCGTGAAGGAGGGTGCCAACAAGGAGGTCCTGGGCATCCTGGTCTCCTACCGGGTCAAGGTCAAGTTGGTGGTGTCCCGGGGAGGGTAAGTATGAGTATCGGGTGGGTTGCTCTTCTTCTCTCGTTGTCGCCATGCCCCCCCCCCAAATCCCAACTCGTCTGTTGCAAAAGAGGTGTTTGGAAGAGAGACTCCTGCTCTCTAGTAGCAGAGTTAAGCACAATGGTTCACTCCAAGCGCATTTAAATTTGGTTAGATTTTACATTGGCTCTCGCCCACTTTCAAACAAACACCTAGGCTAGAATAAATCACAGGCACTTGGCATTGCAGATAAGTGGATATTTTGGGGGCTTTGCAGAAGTTACAGCCAACAAGTTGCAGTAGTAAAAAAAAGGGGGGAGGAGTTTCCAATCGATCTAAAAAGAAGAGAATAAAAAGGATCGTGCAATATTTGGGGTTTGCAAAGATGCAAAATCTCCCCAAAAAGATGTAAAATCTCCCCAAGGAGTTGCAGCAAACCAAGGATTTGAAGTAGGATGCCAATGGAAGATAAGTCGGGAAGTCTGTGTAAGATTAAAATAAGAGTTGTATAGATGCAATGTGCCAAACGAAAAATGATTAAATAACTAAATATGAACACCTAAAAAATAAAAAAGGCATCTGTTCAGCTACTGTGAGGGCAGGATGCTGGACGAGCCTCATCCAGCAGCCAGACATTTCAGATGACAGTATGGAGCTTCCAGGTCCAGAGGCAGTATATCTCAGTTCCCAGGTTCTATGAGGCATTTGGCCCTTTGAGGCCAGGATGCCTTGGGCCTGATCCCGCTTGCAGGCTCTTCTCATGATCTTCTCCTCCCCCGCCCCCCAGGGATGTTTCCGTGGAGCTGCCTTTCGTCCTCATGCACCCTAAGCCACCCGACCAGGCCTCGCCCAAGTTGCAGCCTCAGCTGGGTAAGTCTCTGAATGGGAGTGCAAGCCTTCTCCTACGGGATGCCACCCCAGAGGCAGCTGTGCTCGTTCCGAGTGGAGGGTGGGGTGGGAGACGTTTCATGGGTCAAAAGGGGCGCCTTGCCTTGGAGAACGAGGAAACTCACGCTCCCCGTTTCCCTTCCAGCCGCCCCCGAGACGGACGCCCCGGTCGACACCAACCTCATTGAGTTCGAAACGAAGTAAGACAAGTCTGACCCTTTCCCTGGGGGGCTCAGAGGCCAGCACCCACAAGGCCCTGCTCTCGGGGGGGGGGGGAGGTAGGAGGTAGCCAGGCTGTGCCCAAAGGGTCTGCCTCTCTCTCTCTCTCTGCCTAGTTATTTCCCACTCAGCCCAATTATTTAGTATTATTATTGACTTATTTTTATTCCCAGCATAAGAAGGCAAGATGGAAACCCAAAATGCATAATAAAAACAAAGCTAGCCAATAAGCTGCCTCCCCCTCTAGCAACAGATCGAGGCTCTTAGGATTATTACATTTATGCCGGCCCTTTCCTCCAAGTTGCTCAAGGACATGTGCCTTCTTCTCTCCCTCCCCTTTTTATTCCCCCCCAACAACAACCCTGCGAGGGAGGTTTGGGGCCCAAGTCACCCAATGGGCTTCATAGCCGCTTTGAACCGGCGTCTCCCCAGTCCGAGTCTAGAACTTACAACACATTTCCGTCTTCCATTCCACAAGTTGGAGTGGCTTCTTTTTTTATATAGGGCAGGGCGGAGCCCCCAAACCACCTTTGAGGACTTCTGTGGGGTGACTGCATTGCCATCTAACACTTGGGGGGTGTTCAACTGGGGTGGGGGGTTTAAAAGTGGAGAATCTTGGTCAGCGGTTGGGGCATGGAAAGGAGAACCCACAAGGAGGGGGGGGACAGCTGCAAGGGCCCCCAAACCCACCACCCACCCCCGTGTCCAGGGCCCAGGAAAGGAGCTGGACCTTGGGGTCTTGCACAGGGAGCTCCCAGTGTGGTGCAGTGGTCGGAGCACCCGGGTTCAAATCTCTGCTTGGCTGTGCTGCTTGCCTGGGGGTCTGGAGGGGGCCGGTTTCTCCCTTTCAGCCCTAGCCTACCTGGCAGGGTTGTTGCTTCACGCACCACCTTGGAGGAAATGATGGGATGTAGGAATGCGGGGAAAGAAGCAGATCTTTTACAGGTGAAAGAAAAAGAAAATCCACCATTTTTGTGCATATCCAAAGCAGCCTGACTGTGTCTCCCTGTTCTCTCCTTTCCTTCCCCCCCCCCCACAAAAAACAACCCAGCTACGGGCAGGACGATGACATTGTATTCGAAGACTTTGCCCGCCTGCGCCTGAAGGGGCTGAAGGACGACAAGGAAGACGACGACCATTTTTGCTAGGGAGGGAGAAACGCCCCCCCCTCGCCACCACAGGTCCAGCCAAGTTTGGGGGGGGGGAGCGGAGAGAGAGGAAAGAGCTGAGAAATGCCCCCCCCCGTATGGATGTCGCCTCATCCTCTACTCCCCCCTCCTTTCTTATAGGAGCCATCACCCCCCCCCTTTGCCTTGTGTCTTCATGCTGTATGGGGGGGGGGCTTTTAATGTGACTAAAAACGGAGGGGGGAAGGGGCCACCGCTTCACCCCCCCCCCCAGCTTTTAATCTTTACCTGCTGCTGCGTATCTTCTCCACAGATGGATTTTAACGCCACCGTCCTCGTCCGTCCCCCTCTCCCAAATTTTTGTCTAACGCACTGGAATCATATATTGGGCATTATCGTCTGACTGTCGTATCCCCACCCCGAAAAAAGGACCACGTTGTGTGTGTCTAATCTCTCTGGGCAACCCCCCCCACCTGCTCTTTATATAAATGTTTTATTTTTAAATGCTATTTTAACTGGTTAGGGAAAACAATTGGTCAATTGAACTCTCTCCTCTTTCCCTTAAAAAAAAATCCATTGGGGCTGGGAGGCATCTTCTGTCTCCCCCCCCTCTCTTTTTCAACAAAGCCCCCCACCCACCCACAAGGAGATATGCCTCTGCTGGCCATGGGGAGTGTGAGCTGAGCCCCACCCCCACTGCCTGGGATTGGGGACCCCTCCCCGTGCCCCCAAATGCAGAAGGGGGCAGGTGTGTGCCAATGTCTCTGTGCTTTGTGCCCAGTCCCCCCACCTTTGCAGGGCTGCCCCTCTGTACAAACAGGTGCGGGGCAGGCAATGCGTGTAAAAAGAAGTAAAAAAAGGCCATTATTATTTCTTATATTGTCTGAGCAGAGAGCAAGAAATGAATTAAAAAGTGGTTAACAGATGCCTGGAGGTTTTTATTAAGTGGTTTGAGCATTAAAAACGGTGGAAAGGGGGCTCCTGTGAAAATAGCACCCCCTGCCAGAGATTCTCAGATCTGCAGCAAGGACTCCCCTCTTGCTGCACCGCTGTGGGGCTAGACGCTCCCTGACCCCCCCCCCGCAGAAGAAGAGCCATGTGGGGCTTTCGATAGCTGCCCATCCGGGGGGGGGGGGCTGAGGCCACACCACCCCCAAAAACTTGTAGACTCCTGGGTTGTGGGGTGTGGCTAGCTCCCTTTTCCTGAGCAATTCACAAAACCAGCACGCTCTCCGTGACATGCAGTCGCGGCTGGATTTCTCCCCCCCCCCCCACCCTGAGGTCCAGGTAAAGAACCTGGGTGCAATTGCAAGCGTGCTGTGACCACTGAGCAAGCCCACCGACGGCCGTGCAGATGTTCCTCGGAAAGGGCCAGGCTGCATTCACAGGGCGGGGGCTGCCTCAGGAATCGGACCTGTGGCGAGAAAGAGAGGAGCCAAGTGAAGGACATGGAGAAGGTTCACTGCCCCCCCCAACTCCCCAGGAAGGAGGGACAAGGGTACCTGCAGCCCCGCGCTGACCCAGAGGGGATGAGGCCTGGGGAGGGCTGGACTCGGCTCGCCCTGCTTCTGAAACCTAGAAGCAGAGGAAGGAGGAGCTCTAGGAACTTCAGGAATGAGGAGTTGGGAGGGACCCCAAGGGTCCTCTAGTCCAACTTCTGCAATCCAGGAATCGCAACTCAGGAATCCCCGACAGGTGGCCCCCAAAACAGCTTGAAGACCTCCAACAAAAGACAGGAAGGTTCTTCCTGATGTTAGCTGGAATCTCCTTGCCTCAAGTCGTCTCCTCTGGAGCAGGAGAAAACCAGCTTGCTCCGTAGCAAAAGGAAGAACAAGGAAACAGTGGGGTCACTTAGAGGAGAAGATGGTGAAATGCGAACAGGGGACAGAGAAAGGGCAGAACTCCTCAATGCCTTCTTTGCCTCAGTCTTCTCCAAAAAAGAAAACAACGCCCGACCTGAAGAATATGGAGCAGATGATTCAGCAGGGGAAACACAGCCCAGAATAAGTAAGGAGGTAGTACAAGAATACTTGGCTAGTTTAGATGTATTCAAGTCTCCAGGGCCAGATGAACTACATCCAAGAGTATTAAAAGAACTGGCAAAGGTGATTTCAGAATCACTAGCAATAATCTTTGGGAATTCCTGGAGAACAGGCGAAGTTCCAGCAGACTGGAGGAGGGCAAATGTTGTCCCTATTTTCAAAAAGGGGAAAAGAGAGGACCCAAACAATTACCGCTCAGTCAGCCTGACATCAATACCAGGAAAGATTCTAGAGCAGATCATTAAGCAAACGGTCTGTGAGCACCTAGAAAGGAACGCTGTGATCACTAAAACTCAGCATGGGTTTCTGAAAAATAAGTCATGTCAGACTAATCTGATCTCATTTTTTGACAGAATTACAAGCCTGGTAGATGAAGGGAACGCTGTGGATGTAGCCTATCTTGATTTCAGCAAGGCCTTTGACAAGGTGCCCCATGATATTCTTGTAAAGAAGCTGGTAAAATGCGGGCTAGACAATGCTACCATTCAGTGGATTTGTAACTGGCTGACTGACTAAACCCAAAGGGTGCTCATCAATGGCTCCTCCTC
Source organism: Zootoca vivipara (assembly GCF_965207765.1). Classification (NCBI taxonomy): domain Eukaryota; kingdom Metazoa; phylum Chordata; class Lepidosauria; order Squamata; family Lacertidae; genus Zootoca; species Zootoca vivipara. The sequence goes on from NC_142595.1 coordinate 53,815,515, forward strand.
ATCCTGGAGAGTAGTGACTAGTGGGGTGCCACAGGGTTCTGTCTTGGGCCCAGTCTTATTCAACATCTTTATCAATGGCTTGGATGATGGGCTTGAGGGCATCCTGAGCAAGTTTGCAGATGACACCAAATTGGGAGGGGTGGCTAATACCCCAGAGGACAGGATCAGACTTCAAAATGACCTTAACAGATTAGACAACTGGGCCAAAGCAAACAAGATGAATTTTAACAAGGAGAAATGTAAAGTACTACACTTGGGCAGAAAAAAAATGAAAGGCACAAATACAGGATGGGTGACACCTGGCTTGAGAGCAGTACATGTGAAAAGGATCTAGGAGTCTTGGTAGACCACAAACTTGACATGAGTCAGCAGTGTGATGCAGCAGCTAAAAGAGCCAATGCAATTCTGGGCTGCATCAATAGGAGTATAGCATCTAGATCAAGGGAAGTAATAGTACCACTGTATTCTGCTCTGGTCAGACCTGACCTGGAATACTGTGTCCAGTTCTGGGCACCACAGTTCAAGAAGGATACTGACAAGCTGGAACGTGTCCAGAAGAGGGCAACCAAAATGGTCAAAGGCCTGGAAACGATGCCTTATGAGGAACGGCTTAGGAAGCTGGGTATGTTTAGCCTGGAGAAGAGAAGGTTAAGGGGTGATATGATAGCCATGTTCAAATATATAAAAGGATATCATATAGAGGAGGGAGAAAGGTTGTTTTCTGCTGCTCCAGAGAAGCGGACACGGAGCAATGGATTCAAGCTACAAGAAAGAAGATTCCACCTAAACCTTAGGAAGAACTTCCTGACAGTAAGAGCTGTTCGGCAGTGGAATTTGCTGCCAAGGAGTGTGGTGGAGTGTCCTCCTTTGGAGGTCTTTAAGCGGAGGCTTGACAGCCATCTGTCAGGAATGCTTTTAAGATGTTTCCTGCTTGGCAGGGGGTTGGACTGGATGACCCTTGTGGTCTCTTCCAACTCTATGATTCTATGATCTTTCATGGAACAGCCCATCAGATACCAGATGATGGTTCTCATCTCTCCTCCCAGTCTCCTCTTTCCCAGGCTAAACATCCCCAGCTCCTTCCCCCATTTCTCACAAGGCCTGGTTTCCATCTTGGCTGCCCTCCTCTGCCCATGTTCCAGCTGGTCAACATCCTTCTTAAACTGGACTCCAGGTGGGGTCTGACCAAGGCAGAATAAAGCGGTATTATTCCTTCTCTTGATCTGGACACTCGACTCCTGCTAGAATAGCATTCACCCTTTCTTGCTGCTGCATCACGCCATTCGCTCATGGTCTACCAAGTCCCCTTGATCGTTTTCAAGATCACAATAAACACAAGATCAAATGGTACGAGAATGCATTTTGAAGCTTTCCAAGAAACCTTCTGCCCTGGAAGACTATCGCCTGAAAGGTGGAGCACAGCTTACTTGAATAAATACACACACACACCCAGCCACAACCCCACACCCACCTTTGGGCTGCTCCCACCTTCTACACTGGTTTCCTCGCAAGACGTGCTGAAGGTGTTGTCACTTGGGGACGATTCTGCAGCTGCCGGCCTGGGAATCCTGTGTCGAGAGAGAGGGGCAGACTGTGTTTGGGGGAGGCAGTGGGATGCCCCACTTTCATAAGAAAAAGTGGGGGGCTTTCAGAGCAAAGGCAGCTGCTGTTCAGAAGGCAGGGCCAGCCTCTGCAAACCGGCTCTTCTTAGAAAACGACACCCTGCTTTCCCCACAGAGGGACATTATTATTATTATTATTATTATTATTATTATTATTATTATTATTATTATACTATTTATACCCCATCCACCTGACTGTGAAAAACAAAACATTCTATCTAGTCTGTTCAGTCTAGACTCTCCTCCCTTGGAGGTTTTTAAGCAGAGTCGAATTGAGTGATTTCAATACCACTTAATATTTTAAATACATCTCTAAGCGGTCTACCAAAAACAGGCAACTGAAACTGTTGCAAAAATACAGATAGGCTTGAGTCTTTTTACAATAATTCAAAGGTTTGGTGGCCGCCTGCCATGAATGTTTCAGTTGCAATTCCTGCATTGAAGGGGCTGCACCAGAGCCCCCCCCCCCGCTGCCCTTTCCCGCCTTTCAATTCTGTGATTTATTAATTGCATTTTTATCCTGCTGCTGCTGTTTTTTGTTTTTAAGACCTAAGGACCAGACCCAGGATGATCCACACACACACACACACACACACACACACACACACACACACACACACAGCGGTCAGCCAAGATGCAGGATCCCAGTGTAACAGACACAGGATAATTCTATTATTATTGGTACTACTACTAATTTTGAGGGCCTGGTCCATAGAGAAGGGCTGGGAAGCTTCAGGGGCCATCATCGGTTTCCCACTGAAAACCAGAGGTGCTTGGGGCCCAGGGACGGTTGAGGAAAAGCCAGGTGCCCCCAGGACTCCCCGGATTGGCACCGTGATAAAGGGTGAGGTGCAGAATGCCCACCTCCCTTCTCAAAGCAACCCCAACACTACAGCTACCTGGAGCTGGGAATGGCTCCCCCCTCTCTATAAGGGAGGCCTTGAAGCAGTTGCCCCCTCCCATCACAAAGCAGGGGACAGCAAGGCACCCCAAAACCTTGTGCCAGGACTGATAACGCCCCCATTTAAGGCCCCAAGGGGAGCCCTGCTGGATCAGGCCAATGAGGGCCCATCATCCTGTTCTCCCAAGGGCCAAATGCACCAAAGAACTGAGGAATCAAGGTAGACAGCCTCTGGAGCTGGAGGTTCCACAAGGACATCAGGGCAAGCGGGATCCAAGCACAAGGGCAACTCTCCCCTCCTGCAGCTTCTGGCAACTGGGATTCAGAGGTACAGCCGCCTGCCATTGTGGAGACGGAGCAGGCCCACCGATGGCCCATGAATTTGCCTTGTCTCCCCCTTCCACCGCTGCCCCCTGCGGGAGGGAGTTCCACAGTTCAATTACGTGCTGTGTGCCAGAGTGGCCCAGGGAGCTTTGAGGCCGAGCCCCCCTAGAGAGAGAGAGAGACACCTGCTTGCCCTCCCTCAGAAAAAGGAGACAGACTCACATGCCGGCCACTTCCCTTGCCTCCTGCAGCTTCTCTCGGAGGCACTGGACTCTCCGCTGATACCTGGGGGTGGGAGGAAGCCATCATTAACAAACAATTAAACATTAATAGAATTTATATATACGTACTATATGTACGCTCAGGAACAACATACCCAAGGACCACCTCTCTCCCTATGAACCATCCCAGATCCTCATCTGAGGCTTTCTTCGTGTGCTGCCTCCATGAGAAATCCAGAGGGTGGCAATAAGATAACATGGCCTTTTCTGTGGTGGCTCCTCATTGGTGGCATGCTCCCCCCAAAGTGGTTCGCCTGGCGCCTTCATTGTACCTAGGGCCTCTGTATGTCCGTATTTTCCCGGGACACGTCCGGAAATCGGGCTCTCTGAATGGCACCTGGACTATTTTCAATTGGGGCCTAAAAATGTATTCATTTTGGGGGGCGGGGGGAGAGACATTAAAAAAAAAAAGCCTCCCCCCCATCACACATTTTTAGGCACCAGGCAGAAACTCCCCTCTTCTCCCAGGCCCTTGGCTAACTAACACCCTGTGTCTATTGCCTTTGTGTTTTTATCTTGTACAGTGGTGCCTCGCTAGACGAAATTAATTCGTTCCACGGGTCTTTTCTTATAGCGAAAAATCCGTCTAGCGAATCCCATAGGAATGCATTGATTTTTTTTGATTTTTTTTTTGCCCATAGGAACGCATTAATTGAATTTCAATGCATTCCTATGGGAAACCGCGATTCGTAAAACGCATTCGTCTAGCGAGGCAACCTCTGCTCGAAAAATCCTTTCGTTAAGCGAAAATTTCGTTAAGCAGGGCATTCGTTAAGCGAGGCACCACTGTATTTTATTCTGTGATCTGCCCAGACACCTTATGACAAAGGGCAGGATATGAATTCTAACTACAATCGTACCTTGGAACCCAAACATCTTGGCACTCGAACGTTTTGGCTCCCGAACGCCGCAAAACCGGAAGTGAGTGTTCCGGTTTGCGAACGTTCTTTGGAACCCGGGCGTCCGACGGGGCTTCCTGCAGCCCATTGGAAGCCGTGCCTTGGATTCCGAATGTTTTGGAATGGATTCCGTTCAGCTTTCAAGGTACGACTGCACCTGCACAGCTACACGCAGGAGCATCTTTCTGGATAGAGCCCCTCCGCTCACCGGTCGCGCTCCTCGTTGGCCTGGTTCATGCGGCCGGCCTCCAGCGCCTTCTCCTGCACCCAACGCGCCTCGAGGTCCTCCCTTTTCCGCTGCGCCTCCTGCATGAGTCCCTGCGCCTCGGCCAGCTCCCGGCGCAGCCCCTCAGCCTCCTGGAAAAGCGCCCAGGCCTGGCACTGTGCCTCCTCATGCTGGCGGGTCAGAGCAGCCAAATCCTGGGCCAGGCACCTCATCCTGCAGAGGGGCAGAAAGCACCGGATCCCAGAGCATGGAGGGACACCCCGGGGTCATCCAGACCAACCCCCGGCAATGCAATATTTCATTTTCTAACATTTTGTGGGCATGGTGCCCGGCCTCCTGGTGAATTTTGCAGCAAAGACGGGGAAGGAAGGAAGAAAATCCGCCGGAACGCAACGCTGGCGAACCAGATGCACCCCGGCTTCTTTAAAAGGCCGAACCCCATTCCCCTCCCACAACTGGGGGGGCCAGAGAGACCAAGACTCCTACTTTGCCCGCTGCTCCTTGTTCTCTGCCTCCGTCTCCCGCAGGACGTCTGTCAGGAGGGCGACCTGCTGCCGCAACTGCAAAGCAAGCACAGCGTTTATTCATTTCTCTCCCAGATTTGCACACGACTAATTTTGTCCCGGGAGCAGAGGTCGGGTGGCTGTCTGTCAGAGATGCCAGCCTTGAGATTCCTGCACTGCAGGGGGGTTGGCCTAGATGACCCCTGGGGAAGCCCCTCTCGCTCTACAATTCCATAATCTGACGAAGCCACAGGAGATGGACCTGATCCAGGCCCTTGCGGAGCCTCAACTCACCTCCTCCCTCTCTCTCCGGACATCGATCAGCTCCATCTCCTGCTGCACCTGGATGGAGGCCAGTTTCTGGGGGGGCCTGGAAAAAGCCAGAAGAGGACCCCCCAGTTCAGCAAACGCCCATCCTTCCCCCCCCCCATGCCAGCACCTCACCCTGGTGCACTCACCGGCAGGACCCCACGGCCGCCGGCCACTGCCCCTCCTCCGCCGCTGCCAGGAGGGTCTGCATAGCATCCAGGCAGCCATGCAGCTTTTCATCTGGAAGAGCAAGAAGGAGCCTCTCAGGAGGGGGCTGGGAAGGAAGGGGGTCTCTGGGAAAAGGGGGAGAGAGCAGGAGCTATTAGAAAGGGCAACCCCACCCCAGGCCTCCACTGCCCCGCTTGCCTCTCAAAAGGCTGAGGAGAGTAAGCAACTTCTTCACGCTGCATGCCATTAACCTGCGGAACTCCCTCCCACAGGAGGTAGCAAATGGCCACCAACCTGCATGGCTTTAAAAAGAGAATCGGGCACTTTCGCAGCGGAGAACGGGCCTATCAGTGGCTACTAGCGAGGATGAAGGCCCTTTGCTGGAAATTATGGGGAGAGCTGCTCTTGTGTTTGAATCCTGACAGGCGGCTTTCCATCAGAGGAGTCTGGGTGGCTGCTGCGAGATCCGGAAGTTGGGCTCGGTGGCCCTGCTTTGGCCCCTCCAGCAGGTGGTTCTTATGTTCAAGTCAATGGTTGCCAGCAGAAGGGGCCCTACGGGTCATCCAGCTCAACCCCCTGCGGTGCAGGAATCACAGCTAAGGAAACACGCAAGCCAATGGGTGCTGTGGTTCAGCCTTCACCCACTTGGGGGCTACTGGGAGTTGTAGTCCAGCAACCTCTGGAAGGCACCAGGGAGGCGAGGGCTGCTGTAGCAGTTGCAGGATTCTGCACCAGGCAGAGCGGCAGGAAGATGAGCTCAAAGATCTTATTCCTACTTTATGGCAGCGAAGCGGCCCTCCAGTCCTTTCTGCCTGGCCCTCGAAACTCTTGCTAGGCTACACGCCTCTCTGCTCCTGCTTTATAGCCTCTCAGCATTTTTGTCTAACCAGAAACTATCCTCAAGCTCCAAAAGATGCGGGCCCAGGGTGTGGCAGCGGCAAAAAAGGCCAATCCCCACACCAAGGATCCTTGGGAAAGGAATTGCAAACAAAAAACATGCTGGTATAATTAATGAGGTTCTGCAAATCAATGATGTGACTGTATCTCTGTGTGGTTCTGGTTGTCTCACCTGAAAAAGGATATTGCCAAGTTGGAGAAGGTTCAGAAAAGGGCCACCAAAATCACTATTATGATCAAGGGGATGAAGCAACTCCCCTTTGAGGGAAGGTAGCAGCCTTTGGGGCTTTTAGTCAAGAGTAAAGTTGATGAAGAGGCAGCATAAAGGAAGTTTGTAAAATGATTAATGTCACAGAGAAAGTGGAGAGAGGAGAGTTTTTCTCCCCCTTTGGACACAGGAGGAGGGCAACCAAGGAAGCTGAATGGCGGGAGTGGCGGCTGGAGAAGGATGAATGGAGGAGAGGGTTCTGCTAGCAGGTGGCCCCTGGAGGGGAATGTGGCCCCAGGGCGACCCCTCCCCCGCAAGGAAGAAGCCCCAACGAAGCCATTCCGGGCGGGGTGGGCTGCGCTGAGCCGGGAGGCTCCCCGGCTGGCTTTCGGGCGCCTTGTGGCGGGGAGTTCCCTCGACTCTCTCCCGCTCCCCCCCCCCCGACTCCGCGGACGGGGCGAGGGGGCTCTGCACGCGCGCAGGGGCTCACGTCGCTCCAGCAGCACCCGCAGGCCCCGCGCGCGCCGCTCCCGCCGCTGCAGCTCCGCACGCACATGCTGCCGCCAGCCAGCGCCAGGCATGGCCCCGCCCGCTTTCCGGGTCACGTGTGCACCGCCGAACGAAATGGATGACGGGAGATGGAGTTCTAAAGGAATTTATTTAAATGCACCCCGCCTCATAGAGGCGCATGCGCACGCCTCCCGGCGGAAGCCACCCCGGGTCACGTGCCGCTAATAGAGCGCAGGGCACTCAGCGAGGCGCACGCGCACGCGTTCCGGCGGAGGAGAGGGCGGGGCTCAGACCAGTAGCTCGCGGACGGGAGCCGGGAAGGACCGAAATGGCGGCGGGCTCCTCATCTGCGTCGGCGTCCGTGTCGGGCTCGAGCGCGTACGGGCTGGGCTTGGCCAACGAGCGGCTGCGGCTGCTGGAGGAGCTTGAGCGAGAGATCGGCGCGGCGATGCAGAGCGCGGGTGGGCGGGGCCAGGGGAAACGACGTGCGCGAGGGGCGGGGCTCGAAGAGGGGCGGGACCTCTGATTGGCTCTCGCCTTCTCTTGAGATGGGCAGGTGGGACTTACAGGAGGGGAGGGGCCTTGAGCTGTGCTCTGAGGGAGGAGACGTCTGGGCGGGGCTTAGATGCATCTGGGGCGGGGCTTCAGCTTCCATCTCCCAGCCAGTGTGGGCGGGGCTACAGGGGCGGTGTCGTGCAGTGGGCGGGACCCTAGGGAGCAGGTGGGGCTAGGCGGTCACATGGGTGGAGCTGGGTGGAAATCCACCTGTGTCTGAGAGTGCAAACTGTTTGCCCCGCCCACTGACATCACGACCCCTCTCCCCCCCCCGCAGGCACCGTGATCCTGGAGCTGTCGAAGGAGAAGCCCAACTGGAGCCTGCTGGAGCGTCAGACATCCCAGTTCATGGGCTCCGTCCAGAAAGTGGAGTCGGAGCTCTCTGCCCAGATCCGCTACCTCACGCAGGTAGGTGGGCGGGGCTGGCACAGGAAAGGCGCTGGTGGGTGGCTCCTGTCCATGAGCCAAGCCCCAGCCGACACCCCAGAAGCCACAGTAATAATAGGAAAAGGAGGTGATATGTTGAAATTGACGCTCCAGCTGGAGAAAAGTCTCCAGTTCTTTCTGGAAAGTGCAATCATGTCCACCTGTCCTATCATGTCCACCTGTCCATGGATGCTCTTCCATGCGCTGCTGCTCAGAGTTTCTGCAGAGCACAAAGGGGGAGTGCTGTCACGCTCAGGACTTGCTTGGGGCTCCTTGGCCCGTGGCCACCAAGTGGGGTGGCTCTAAAAGGTGAGGAAGCCAATTCATGGGGGGTGATAAAGGCTGTCTGTGGCTGCTAGCCACGCTCTGCTTCCACAACCAGAGGCAACAGTGGTGCTTCTGGGTACCAGTGGCTGAAAACTCACCGCAGGAGGGAACATGGCTGCTAGAGGTCAAAGAGAACAACAATTACCAGACCTTTAGAAGGCATCTCAAGGCAGCCCTGTTTAGGGAAGCTTTTAATGTGTGATGGATTTCTGTATTTTAATGTTTGATGGATTTCTGTATTTTAGAATTTCTGTTTTGTTGGAAGCCGCCCAGAGTGGCTGGGGGAACCCGGCCAGATGGGCGGGGTATAAATAATAAATTATTATTATTATTATTTGGGCTCGGATCCTGCCCCCGGATTTCCCACCTTGTGGGCCAGTCTAAGAACTTGAGGCTGGGCTAGAAGGCCCCCCCCCTTGCTCTCCTCCAGTGGCAGTGGCTGCTGCTGCTGCTGCAAGACTCTTTTGATGATCATAAACTGACTTGCAAAGCTAAGCCAGGCCCAGTGTGGTTTCAGATGGGATGGGGGACGGCATGTTGAGATTCCTGCATTGCCGGGGGTTGGACTAGATGGCCCTCGAGATTCCTTCTAGCTCTACAATTCTTTGAAAAGGAGACATTGTGCACAGTTTGAGGGAAGGGGAGGGAAACAGGTTGCAGGGGACCAAGCAGAACATTATATCAATGTTGTTTCCTTGTTGCATTGTTATTCCACCTTTTCCTCCAAGGAGTTCAAGCGGCTTACATGCTTTCCCTGCTCTGCATTTAAACCTTATAAGGTAGGAGAGGCTGAAAGAGGCAGGGACAGCCCCCCCCCCCATGTCGCATCCAGTGTGTTTAATCGTGGCCGGGTGGGGAATTCAAAGCCTGGCTTCTCCCAGGTCCTAGTTCTCATTTAACCCCACACCAACCCTGCAAGGTAGGCTAGGCTGAGAGGGACAGGGATGGACCCAGGGCCACCCAGTGAACTTCACAGCTGAGTTGCTGGCATCCTTCTGTCTCAGGAGACCATGGAGAAGGGCGCCTTTTGGGGGCAGGTCCTTCCTCTGAGCCACCGGCTGCCCTCTCACCTGGCCTGCTTTCCTCTCCTCCTCCAGGTGGCCACAGGGCAGCCCCACGAAGGCTCCAGCTACTCGGCCCGCAAGGACTGCCAGATGGCCCTCAAGAGGATTGACTACGCCCGAGTCAAGTTGGGAGAAGTCTCCCGGACCTGCGAGCAGATGCTGGAGCAGTGAGGCCGAGGCGCAGAGGGGACGCCTCTCCCAGGTGGCCCCTCCTGGCCGCCAGCACTCGCCAGGTTGCTCTTTGTGGACAAAGGACTCTGAGCAGCCTACCTGGCAGGGACGGCGGTGGAAACTGCCTGCATGGCAGACCGGAGCAACCCCAGAAGAGGAAGAGCAACGTCTCTGTAGCCTTTTCCAGCTGACTTCCTCCTCTTTGGCTTCTTTCCTGAAACAAACTTGTGATATTTATGAAGCGTTTCCACAATATTTTTTTTTTACAAAACGTTTGTTAATTTTTCGACAGATTCACGGTATGCACATTTTCATTAAATGAGAACTGCCAGAAGGGCATCCGGTGTGGGCTCAGTTCAGTGTTGGCATGCCTGCCGCATGCAACCACTGTACAGTGGTACCTCGGTTTATGAACACAATTGGTTCCGGAAGTCTGTTCATAAACTGAAGCGTTCATAAACTGGAGCGAACCTTCCCATTGAAAGTAATGGAAAGTGAATTAATCCGTTCCAGACGGTCCGTGGAGTAAGCGTTCATAAACTGAAGCAAACTTTCCCATTGAAAGTAATGGAAAGTGGATTAATCCGTTCCAGACGGATCCGCGGAGTACTTAAACTGAAGCGTTCATAAACTGAAGCATGGGTGTAATTGGTTCCGGAGGTCTGTTCAAACTTTCCCATTGAAAGTAATGGAAAATGAATTAATCCGTTCCAGATGGGTACGCAGCGTTCATAAACCGAAAATTCATAAACCGAGGTGTTCATAAACCGAGGTTCCACTGTAATGAAGACTTGGGGAGGGCTTAGAGATCGGAAAATCTGGAGAAAAAATGGGGGGAAACCAGGTTTTTTGGGGGTTTTCCCAGAAAAATGGGGGGGAGTGTGTGGAATATTCAAACTACGTATATCTCTGGGAGGGCTAGACCCCAAGAATAATAGAGTCATAGGATTGTAGAGTTGGAAGGGACCCCAAGGATCAACTAGACCAGCCCCATGCCATGCAGGGATCTCAGCTAAAGTATCCGTGACAAATGGCCACCCAACCTCTGCTTAAAAATCTCCAAGGAAGGAGAAGCCACCACCTTCTGAGGGAGACCGTTCCACTGCTCTTACCATTAGAAAGTTCTTCCTGATGTTTAGCTGGAATCTCCTTTCTGGTCATTTGATTCTGTTGGCTTTGGTCCTGCCCTCTGGAGCTTGCTTGCTCCATCTTCCATGTATCAGCCCCTGAGATGGTAGGAAGAGTAAGAGCTGTTCGACAGTGGAATTTGCTGCCAAGAAGTGTGGTGGAGTCTCCTTCATTGGAGGTCTTTAAGCAGAGGCTTGACAGGCATATGTCAGGAATGCTTTGATGGTGTTTCCTGCTTGGCAGGGGGTTGGACTGGATGGCCCTTGTGGTCTCTTCCAACTCTAGGATTCTAGGATTCTAGGAATGGCTGCCAACCCTCACCACTTCCCTTGGTTTTTTCAGGCCATCAGTACACTGCAATGGATGGGTTTGATGGGAGACTCGAGGTAGGAATTTGCCAGTTTCGATGCAAAGGTCATCAAGCATGCACATGCATGTATGGAGAGACAGATCAGAATCAAACATACATACATTCACCATTTTAACTGTCTGTTAAATCTCTGTAAGGAAATGCTGCTCCTATAATGCATCGACATATACACACAAAACAAAAACATAGGATTAAAAAAACACACAACTCAGACACCATCTCAGAGTGGGGAAAGTTTCTGTAGATAGACATGGGTTATACAGACCCCACACAATTCACCTTGGGGAATCCTGGCCTGGCAGGGGAACAATAAGCTCAATTGGGAAAGGAACCCAATTTGAATGGCCTGACCTCTTCCTGCTTCAGGGCCAGATGAGTCTTGCTCATCCATCTGTGCTCACAGGAAGCCTCCAAGAGATCCGAAGGAACCCCTTGGTCCTCTTCCAAGTTCTGTGTGTCTGAATTAGAGGTGCTAGCAAATTCTACATTGCAAATATATTGTTCTGTTATAAAACTGACCCGCTGTCAGGAGAAGAGAAGAGAAGAGAAAGGTTCACTGAGCAAGCATGGATAAGTCTAGCTAGGAACCAGTGCTGGACTCTGAGCTTGCTTTCAGGAAAGGAGAAGGAAGCCTCCAGCCCTCCTAGAAGGAAAGTGACCATACAAAATGTGCAGGCAACTGGAGGGGTTTATGTGCAATGCACCAGCCTGGTTGCTCTGGTCTTTCAGTGTTTGCAATCCAGGAAGGAAGTCAGAACGGGGGTGGAGGAGCGAGTCGTTTGTTCCAAGTGTAATGCAGACATGAGGCTATAGTGAAGACATGCAGCCGCTCAGGTGTCCGGAGGATCTTTAGAGACTGAACAGAAAGCCCTGCTGTGATGGACAGCTGAGCCCGGGCAGAGTCTGGTGCTGCAGTCCCTCAGAAACACCACCAGGGGGCCAGAGCCTCTCTCTGATTGGCTACCTAGCCAGAGACGGGGGCGGAGCCAGCCCTTTTGGAGGGAAAATGCGAGGAGCCTTTTCTGAGGGAGTTTTGAGATGGGAGAAAGGGAGGAGGAGGAGGAGAGGCTTTGTCTGAGGGAGAAGTGACTCTGGTCTGGGGGGAAGAAGAAGGAGCCTGGCAGGGAGCTGAGAGAGAGAGTAAGAGGGGCTGGAAGCTGGATTCATTCGGGGCAGGAGGGGAAGTGGGGGGCTGAGTCTGTGGGGAGAGGGAGGGGATCCAGTCCCTAAAATAAAACACCTCAGGAGACAGAGGAAAAAGGGAGCCAAAGGCTGGGAAGGAACCTGGGCTGGGTCCAAAGGATTATTGGACTGCTCCACCTGCCAGAACTAAGGAAAGGTTAATGAAACAACCCGTGTTGCAGACTTGAGTCAAAATACCGTAAAAAGAGGAATTGGGCAACGTGTTGCCTCTTTTTTGGTATTATAACTAAGGGAAGGAGAGACAGAGAGAGAGAAGGAGCAGAAACCGAGCTGAGAAACCATCTCTTTACCTGAAGTGTAACAGCTCATTTTAGCAAGTGGAGTTTAAGAAAAAGCTGTGCATATGCTACTACTGTGTTTAAGCCTGTGATAATCTTATATTTAGTTGAATAAGCTAACTTCTACCCAAAAGAACGTATCTCCTGACCCAACTTTGTTTCACAAACTTCTTTTTGAAAACAAAACTTTTCTCGTTGGGTGGAAGCTTCCCTCACACAAGACCCCCCCCCCCAAAATGGCCTGTGGCAAATGGCAGACATTCCTTGAAGCGGCATAATGTCCGCCGGGGGACTGTGCTCTATTTCTGGGGGCAGCGAGTGGGACGAGGTTAGTGGTGGGATCTGCTACTACATCCTTAATGGAGGGTATTGCCATTATCCCAAATAAAACCCACAAGGAGAATAAATTACTACAGTAATTTCTATATTTTGTGAGGGGAAAACGGATGTGAGGGGAAGGCGCCCCCACCTAGGACTCCTGAAGCCAGAGGAAAGAGTCCGACAGAAGCACAAACTGAGGGAAAGACTTCTGGTTTTTCTTTTTAAAAAAATAAATTTTCTTTGTTTATTATTTTCAGTTTAACACTAACCACACATTTTGACCTCCCTCCACCCTTCCGTGGTTTCTTATAAAATCGCTTCCGAAACTGCACCTCCCACTTTATACCTTTTACTTAATTTTCTTGTAACCTTGCTTTGATTTTAGATTAATCCTGCTAAAGTATTTAGTTGTTTGCAATAATTTTTAAGGAGGTCATCCACAAATCCCCCCCCCCGTTCTTTATGGAAAATTATTTCTCTTCTTGATTCCTTATTCTTCCCGTTTTGTGCCATTTCTGCACCATCCATTGACTTGATCTGATATTCCTTGCGGGGGGGGGGACCAAACTGAGGGGGAAAACATCTGAGGGAAGAAGTTTCAGTCAGGAGGTGGAATGGATGAAACGAATATGTGCACTTTTAGAAAGATGGCAGTCCTAGTCTTGGGTGCCTCTGAGGGTCCTGAGCCCCCTCCCCACTCCTAGGAGCCAAGGGGGCTTCAGCGCCCCCCATGAAATATTTGAGGGGGCCGAGCAAGCCCCCACTTGACGGGCATTGCCGTTCAAATAATCTGCCTGCATCCATTTATGTGGGGCGGGATTTACTCCCCCCCCCCCAATATTCTGTTCCTGTTAGCCAAGAGAACCCACCCCCAGAGCGCATGCGCGAAGCGGGATTCGGCGCTCACCGAAAGCGCAGGCGCAAACTGCAGGCGCCTCCCGGGGAGTCCAGGCAGGGGCTCGCCCCATAAAAGAGCCCCCCCTTTCTCCTGTGCAATTTATCCCTTTGTTCCTGTGCAACCGACCTTCCCCGCAGGTGAAAACTTGGGGAAATAAAGGTAGGAAGCGAAACAAAGGGAAAGGGGGCAGGAGAAGCCCCCCCCCCGGTCAACTGTAAAGTCAAGCTGGCTTTCAATTGAAGTCCGGCTGCTTGAGCTCAGATTCCTGCTGCATTGCGGGGGGTTGGACTAGACCACGGGTGTCAAACACAAGGCCCGGGGGCCAAATCCGGCCCGCCAGACCTCGTCATGTGGCCCGCCGAGCATCCCAGCCAGCGGGACCCAGCAGTGGGACCTTGCTGCTGAAGCGCCGCGCCAACAAAGCGCTGACAAACAGCTGGGGCCTGGGGGGGTAGAAAGGCGGCCGGAGCAGCGCTGCGTGCAGCACCCCAAGCCACAGCAGGAGAAGGAGGAGGCAGCTTGCTGGGTCAGCGCCCAGCAGCGCCGCACGGAGAGTCCCGAGCCTCTGCGACGCAGCAGTGCTCTGTAGCACTTTGAATCCTCCTCCTGCTGCCATGACTCGGCGCCTGGAAACGGCTGCTGCTGCTGCTGCTGAAGCACAGACAAAGCACCCAGCAGCGCCGCGTGGAGGAGGAGGAGGATTCAAAGTGCTACAGAGCACTGCCAGAGGCTCGGGACTCTCCATACGGCGCTGATGGACACCGACCCGGCAAGCCGCCTCCTCCTTCTCCTCTTGCCGCCGCCTCCTCCTCCTCCTGCCGCGGCTCAGCCTCATGAACGTGAGCTCAGCAGCGGCTCAGCCTCACGAATGTGCAACTCTGAGGCTTTACGCACGTCTCCTAAAACGGACACCCGCTCCCTCACGCTGCACGGGAAATGCTTTTCCCCCCTGGGTCCCTTCACGCTCTTTTCTGGCGCTGAATCAAGGCGGCGACCCCCCCCCTTCCCTTTCTTTCTTCCTCTCTCTCGTTCTTATTCTTTCTTTCCCTCTCATTCCTTCCTTCTTTATCTCTGTCTTCTCTCCCTCTTTCTTTTTCTTTCCTTCTTTATTCCCTTCCTTCTTTTCTACTCTTCATTCTCTCCCCTCTTTCCTTCCTCTCTCCCTCCTGCTCCCTCTTTCCTTCCTTCCTTCCTTCCTTCCTTCCTTCCTTCCTTCCGTCCTTCCCATCTTTCTTCCTCTCCCTCATTCTTATTCTTTCTTTCCCTCTCCTTCCTTCCTTCTTTATCTCTGTCTTCTCTCCCTCTTTCTTTTTCTTTCCTTCTTTATTCCCTTCCTTCTTTTCTACTCTTCTTTCTCTCCCCTCTTTCCTTCCTTCCTTCCTCTCTCCCTCCCACTCCCTCTTTTCTTCCTTCCTTCCTCCCTCCCTCCCCTCCCCTCCCTCTCCCTCTCCTCAGAAACATAGGATGCTGCCTTATACTTCTGGCCCTTAAACCCTGGAACCAGGAGAACAGCTCCAGTGAGTCAACCTCAGCCAGTCCCTTTGGTGAAGGGTGGTGGCTCACTGGCAGAACATCTGTCCTGCATGCAGAAGGACCCCAGCATCTCCAGGTACCAGTAGCTCTGCAAAGTTCCTGCATGAAACCCTAGCGAGCCTCCACCACCCAGTGCAGTTACCAAAAATCATTTTTCAATAAATTGTACAATAATTGTACATTTGAATATCTACTTGCCATTATTCTGACTATGTTAGTTATTACTTACATTATTACAAAAAACAGTAATAATTGAATGCAGTGACAATAATTTATGATAATAAAGAGTGGACACAGTCCTACAGATACAACCGGCCCTTTGAGGGTGACCAAACTGCTGATGCGGCCCCCGATGAATTTGAGTTTGACACCCCTGGACTAGACCATTGTTTCTCAACCAGTGTGCCTCCAGATGTTTTGGGACTACAACTCCCATCATTCCTGACCACTGGTCTTGCTAGCTAGGGATGATGGGAGTTGTAGTCCCAAAACATCTGGAGGCACACTGGTTGAGAAACACTGGACTAGATGACCCTCGGGGGTCCCCTTCCAACGCTACGATTCTGTGATTCATTGGAGGAAACCAGGGCTCTTTAAAGTGCTCTGATCTTGCAGTGCATAGGGGACCTGGCTGTGTGTTGTCTTTTCCTTCTCTCTTCGCAACTTCTTTTTTTGGGGTGGGGGTGGGGTTGGGTTAGAAACAAGGATCAGGGAGGTAATGAAGGATACAAACTAATGCTGTAGTCTTCTCCTGTGTTCGGCTTGCCGAGGGTTAAAATGAACTGGGGGTCGGATTCCTAGAGAGGGCCGGAAATAAAGGCGCGCGGGGGGGGAGGGAGTTCCTCCAAAGTCCAAGCCCCTCCCTGCTCATCCTTTCCTGCAAAGGGGCGTGGCTTTTGTCTCCTCTGCAAAAGGAGCGGGGCTGGGGTCTGTCTTTCTTCTGGGATCGGGTGAGTCTCCTCTCCTTGCATTTGGGAGAAAGAGCGGGTTGCAGAGGAAGATACACGGTGGGGGTGGGGGTGTGTGCTCATCTCATGAATGGGGGAGCCCCATGTCAGGGAGCAGAGGGTCCTCCCGCTTGCTCTCTGCAAAGCCAGAGAGAAACCAAGTGAGAGGCTCCTTGACAGAATTTCAATCTGGTAGAATTATGCCTGGCCTGAAAAAAGTGGATAAGGAAAAGGGTTTCTAGAGAAGGAGAGAGAAAAGAGAGGCGGTTGAGATGTGCTCCTGAGCAAAAAGCCCCTCCCTCTCAAGTGCCCTTCTGCAAGGGGAGGGGTGGCTTTTGTTGCTCTCTTCTGTTCTGCAGGCCCTGCCTAGGTGGTGCCTCCTGGGATGTGGGGAGTCCGAGGGCTGATGGGAAGGTGCAGGGGTGGGTCTTCTCAGCTCATGCAGCGGGGACCCCCAAGTCAGGGAGCAGAGGATCCTCCCGTCATCTCTCTGCAAAGCCCGGAGGCGTCACAGGAAGTCTGCAAATGTATTTTTTTAATTGGACCCACACACTGCTTGCCACTTTCGGGAAGGGTTTTTAGGTCGGGGGGGGGGAAGTGATGGATATTATTAATTTTTATTATTATTAATGCCACACCCATCTGGCTGGGCCTCCCCAGCCACTCTGGGCAGCTTACAGCATATATAAAAACATGAAGCATTAAAAATCTCCCCAGGGGTGCCTTCAGATGTCTTTTAAAAGTTGGGAAATTCTTTATCTACTTGACCTCTGAAGAGAGGAGTGATGGATTGTTTAATTTCTATACCTCTTAATATAAAGCTCAGAGTTTGGCCTGTGGTGAAGTCCAATCCTGCTTCCTAGCAAGATTCATCTATACTTGCCCAGGGAACATTTTCCTCCTTCTGATTGTGTTCCAATCTAATAACGGAACAATGTATTTGCTTTGCAGGATTGGCACCATCTCTAATTAGGACAGACAGCACTTGGCAGAGGACCAGGGGGTTCCTTCTGATCTCGTGGGAGCTTCCTAAGAACACAGATGGATGAGCAAGACTCAGCTGGCAATGAGAGCACTGGCGGATTCTGGGAAAACTCCGTGCAGAGGATCCAGGGCGAGGAGGACACCTTTCACTCAGAAGTGCAGAGCCAACAGTTCAGGCGGTTCTGCCACCAGGAGGCCAGTGGACCCCGAGAGGCTTGCCGCCGCTTCCACCACCTTGACTGTCAGTGGCTGAAGCCTGGGAGGCACACAAAAACTCAATTGGTGGACCTGGTAATCATGGAGCAGTTCCTGGCTGTCCTTCCCCCAGAGATGGAGAGCTGGGTGAGGGAATGCGGAGCGGAGACCAGTTCCCAGGCAGTGGCCCTGGCCGAAGGTTTCCTCCTGAGTCAGGCAGAGGAGAGAAAGCAGGTGAGAGAGACTTTCCTCTGGATACTCCCAAGGGGATCCAAACAGGAGGGAGAAGATCCCTAAATCTCATCCTTTTTTTGGAAGGTATCCAAGGAGCTATATTGGACATCCCTAAAGATTTTGCCCCTGCCATTCCTTTTTTAATAGTTCTCATTATTTATTTTGAATCCTTTTTTCTCTTTCAGGGAAAGGATCTGTTGGCAGAAACAGGTCCTGATTCCTCTGAGGCAGAGAGGACTCCGTTGGACACCAGAGAGAGGCCGCTGGGTAAGGAAAAAGGAATTGCTTCTTATTTGGGTCACATTCTGTGGACTTGGAAAGTAATCCATGGGGTTGTTTCACCTTTTTGGGGAAGACACTTGTGGCCAGAGGAGATGAGGAGATGAGATGTATCTTTGCACAACAAAATATGAAATGGGTACAAATGCACAAAAATGCACTTAGCAGGGGAGACTTCTTCTAAGGCCCATCTGCAGTTAGAAATGCACTGCTTCACCTCTGAGAGAAGCATCACACACTCCTGTCTGCCTTTGTCTCTTGCAGGTGACAGAAGGATGCCAGCAAGACCTCCTCATCCATCTTTTCATGGGAGTGGAGAGGAACCAGATCAGGTATTGGGAAGGAGCCTTGTGAAGAAAGAGGCTGAGGGGTTCCTCTGGAGTCGGAACAAATCTCTCCTCTTGGTCTCTGTCAAAACTTCCTTTAACAAAGACTGACAATGCTATTCAATAAGCTTTATGTGCTGAGAATAAGGAACAGACACCTCACCTTAACTAGCCTTCTGAATGTCGCTAGTATTTATGAATAGTTGCTCTTTTTTGTCTATTTATTGTGGAATGCTGAAATAGGCTTCTAAGGAATTAACAAACCATAAAAAATTGTAGCCAGGATTAATCTAGCCAGTTCCATCTGTAGCTCAAAGCTTTCCCCACACTCTCCTCCTTGTGCCCCCAGTGCCATAGGGCATTGTGAGGGTTCCCTCCCTACACAGGACAATGCATACAATAAAAGACACAATAAAAAAATTCCGTTAAGATGCTAAAGGAGCATCTGTACTTAAAATATGTGGCAAGACTATCCCATGAAAGCAACACAGCAGTTAACAGGCAGGATAATAGAAGATAATATTCATGCTGTCTAAGAGGAGGAACATTTCCTTTTCCTTTTAGGGTCCAGTGTGCTTTGAAGATGTAGCTGTGCATTTCACGGAGGAGGAGTGGGCATTGCTGGATCCTCACCAGAGAGCTCTGCATAAGGAAGTCATGGAGGAAAATCGTGGGATCATAGACTCTCTCAGTAAGGCTCCCTGTTGGATCACAATATCTGTTTTGAAATTCCATACATATATATATCAATGTGATGAATCTCCCAGGTTTTGATCTAGCCCAGCAACGCCACCTGCAGCATCTGGGATTCTAACCCACAGCCCACTTTGAATTGGAGGGCTATCGACTGTTTGTGAACATTCTTCCTCTAGCTGTTTCTTTTAAATCAAGGAGCAGGCTGATCTGAACTATTCACACATTTCCGAATATATGCTTCAGGGTGTTGAGGGAAGTTGAAGAAGCCTCTGTCAGGTTTTTTGTTTTTGCTTCTGTCTGTTTTTGACTGACCAAAGAGACGACTGACATTAGAGATGGAGCAGATTTCATGATTGAGTCAAATAACATCCACCCCATAAAAAAGCCAGGCTTTTCGAATCTCAGGTTCCCATAAAGATGTCTGTGAACCCTGTATTAAGATTTCCCATGTAACTCCCTTCACTTCTTCCTCTATCAGAAGCGTTAATGAACATTGTTCAATAGCAGGTACTCTTTTGGCCAGCGGTGGTTCTTTGGGTCTCAATGAATGGAGAGAAGGCAGGCTATTGGGTGTCAGAAGCAAGCTTTATTTAACTGATGTATGGTCCAGTGAGGCAAGCAAAATAACATCTGCACCCCACACTCACTACAAAACAATATCTGCTGTACAATAGTATACAAAATAACATAGCACACATGTATAAAATGGGCTAAAATGCCAGAAAGACGCCGCACCAAACAGTTAAAATACCAGAAAGGTGGGTCTTCTTCTTCTTTTTATACTCCACCTGTCAGGAGCCAGGCTGCTGTCTTGATAACATAGCACACAAGTCGTAATTAGCTTGAAGATTTATTGCAGTACAAACACTCAGCCTCGGATGCCTGTCCTTGACTTATGACCCTTCTGGGGAGTGATTCCGGGTACGGCAGAATATCCGGAACCTATGCCCTTTCTGTTTCCGGCTTTGTTTTCTATCTAAGACCTTTCCCATATGTCTGCTCCTTGGATGAATTAACTCCCCTTCGGTGTCCAACTGCTTTCCCTCCCGCCTTCTGACATTGCCTGTGTCATTTGAGAGAGTCAGTTGCTCTCTAGCGCACTCTGCATTCCTGTCATTCTCACAGCGAGGGGGGGATCGAAAAACTACCATTTGCAGCTATCTGGGAAGAATGTGAGCCTCTCTCTTGTTGGCTGTTTCCCGACTCCCCTGGAGCTCTTTTATACCTTGGGCAGAGGTGTTCATGACACCCCCCATTTGGCTGGGTTTCCCAAGCTACTCTGGGCAGATTACAGCATATAGAAAAGCATAGTAAAATATCAAGTTTTCAAACCTTCCTGATACAAGACTGCCTTCAGATGTCTTCTAAATGTTATGTAGTTCTTAATCTCCTTGACATCTGAAGGGAGGGCAGGGCATTCCACAGGGATGGTGCCACTACCAAGAAGGCCTTCTGCCGGATTCCCTGTAACTTTGATTCTCACAGTGAGGGAACTGCCAGAAGACCTTGATATGAAATGTTAAGAAAAAGAAGCCTAGAATCTAGCAAACAGGCTTCAACAATAACATTTAAGCAAAAGGATATTCAAGAGAGAGAGAGATTTACTAAATGAGGCTTGTCAGTGCGACTTCTTCCAGCTGCTGGAAATGACTGAAGCTTCAGGCTGGCAGACGGTTCCCACAAGACAGCAACACAATCCCTGAATCGTACAGTGAACGATCTCGTTCCTTCGTTAAAGTCAGGGGGTTTTATACAGTTCTGAATGGCTTGTTGCCAATTTTGATGCATGTGTTCCATAGCGTCAGCATGCCTCCTTTCCAGATTATCAGGGGTAGATCAAAGTTGATGCCTGGGAGTCAAAAGTATCTACTTGTCTGTGCAACCATGGCAACCCAAATGGTTTATGCTCAGAAATAATACCAACGTAGGAGGAGTGGCAGGTGAAATTGATGCAATATATGGAATTAGCAAATCTAACTAATGGAAGAAGAGATCAGGAAGATGGAGTCTTTAAGCAAGAGTGGAAAATGTTTACAGAATATCAGAATAATTATCTTAAATAAGTTAAAACATTAGCAGGGTTGAAGTAAATTCAGCAGTTTCAAGTACTGAAGATACAGAGAGTAAAAAGAAAAACAAAACGTATGGAGTAATTTGAATATGCAGTTGTAATAGATAAACAGAACCATGAAAGGGGGGAAGGGAAGTCAATGATTATGAATGTATGGTTATATTGATTGAAATGCGAAAAATTGTTGTGGAAAAGTATTTAATTTTTTTTTAAAAAAAGTCTATGTCTGGGAGCTAACTCTAAAGGCAATTCAAGATCTCTCTCCACCTTGACTCCTACTTATCTCTCAGGCTGGCATTCTTCAATCAGACCAAAAACAAACCCCTGTGTTGCAATAAGAACTAATCACAACAATACAAACACAACACATAGGCTAATAATTAGTAGAAAATATATAATAGAATAATGATACGATTCAAATTATAGGAGTAAGCCAATCAAAGTTCATATATACCATATAACAGAGTGGTAGCGAGGACCGTCAAGCTGTGTGTTCAAAACAGATGTCTAAGGACAGTCTCACAATAGTCTTTCAAAAGTATCAACAGAAGACGTCTCAAAAGTTTCAAAAGTAAAGTCTCTCAATAGTTGTGCCCAAGAATGCTCGAGTCGGAGGGAGGAGAAGTGTCTGAGTGGGAACAAGGAGGAGGGGGCGAGCAGGAAGTATCGGTGGAGAGGGCAGGGGGGAGTCGAGGTGCAGAGGGTCTCTGATGCTGATACAGAGGGTCAGCACCACACAGCTACCTCAAGCACTGACACAGAGACTCAGCCAGTGCCGTCCGCCCAGGAAAGGAGAGGGTTAAAGAGGAAAGGTCAGAGGCGGCCTGTGAGGCTCACAGAGACTGTTATGTTGGAGGCTGAGCAGACAAGCAGACCTTCCTGATTCTGACTCCGAAGGAGAAGCAGCATGAAAGGGAACTGGGCTTGCTTTGTCCATATGTAAATAAAGCCTTGTAAACACCTTTCTGGCTCAGCCGAGTGATTTGCGAAGGGGAGCTTTAAACCTCACAATAGTTTTTCAAAAGTTTCAATGGAAGACGTTAGCATGAATCTTACTTACATATTCTGTTGAAAAATATCGGCTGATGAAGATTATTACGAAACAGTAGTATCATTCCGGAGACACTGTCCTTTTGAGGCTTTTGAGACGTCTTCCGTTGAAACTTTTTAAAAACTACTGTGAGACTGTCCTTAGACATCTGTTTTGAACACACGACTTGACGGTCCTCGCTAACACACTGTTATATTGTGTTAGGTTGTCTTGCGTCAACTAAGAAAAATAACTTGCCCCAGGAAATGTTGATCCAATTTTATAGAATTACTAGCTGGCCTGGCCACACGTTGCTGTGGACCTTTTTGTGTTAAATGGACCTTCACAGTCTCCCTTTAGAGCCCCCTCACCTGCCCTGTCCCAACCCTGACTCCCCTACTGTAAGTTTCAAAAATAAGACTCCCCCACCCACGCCTGTTCCTGAAAATGTCCCCATCCCTCACTGCTTTGGCTAATTCAGGGTCCTACCTCCCCCCCAATGACTATGTGTTCCCCCCCTCCCTTTGTTGTGCCTCATCCCTCTGATTCCCCCACCCTGTGAAAGGCCCATAATCTGTTTGTTTTTGCCTGTGGCCTACTGGGCAATGTTGCGACCTACTCATTTTCCCTGTTCCACCCCCCCCTGCTTTGGCTGACTCAGGGTTCTTCCTTGCCCCTCATGGCTATGTGTTTCCCCTCCCATCCCTGTGAAAGGCTGCGGCCTTTTGAAAAAGCTGGGCCTTGTTGCTGCAAAAGGACTGTTTTCAGTTGGTGGCTGTGGAATTTTGTGATTTCATCTGGCAGCGCAGCTTTGGAGCTGCTGGAGTCTTCAGAGCTTCTGGCTGGTGATGCTTAATTTGCGCACCACTTTATTTTTCTTTAATCATTGTTTTAGGTGTGAAAGGTGTGGCTTTTTTGATAATTTTTTAATGCTAGATCCCTCCCTGATGGGCAAGGTACGTTGTGCCCAAATTTGTTGCAATGCGGTTCAGCAGTTACAGAGAAAGGCTGTGACCTCCGCATGCGCAATGCCTACATTTATATATATAGAGATGATTGAAACTGTTCTCTGAAATTCTATAACTGCCTGATATGGCACAGCCTCCAAGATGGACAAGAAAGGGTAATTGGTGCTAGTTTGCCTTCAATAGAGACACTTTATGCTGTCCGAACTAGGAAGAGAACAGAGCGAATTGTCACAGATCCTTTGCATCCTGGTCATCATCTGTTTGATTTACTTCCATCTGGACGTCGCTACAGGACTCTATACGCAAAAACGCCTAGGCACAGGAACAGTTTTTTCCCTTGTGTCATCAAATTGTTTAACTTGTAGTTGTGTAGCGGAAGGGGAGGCCAGTTATGGGTGGGGTTCCTTTGCTGTGCTATTGTATTGTATGTGGAACAAAAAGGTATGTTTACATTGCTACTAACTATTAGCCTACGTGTTGTGTTTGTATTATTGTGATTCTTCAATCAGAGCCAAATATAATACTGCAGCAGATATATCTGTTAGAAGTTACATGAAAAGCAGTAGTACTACGTAGTCCCCATTTCTTTGCTACTACAGGAACCCCATTTCTTCCTGAAATTACAGGGACCTAATCCATTTCTCTCTTTACTGCAGATGGTGTTAAATTGGAAATGAAGAACAAGGGAAACCATGACAAAATCTGCACAGTGGAGAACCCTTATCAATATTTGGAATGTGGAGAGAACTTTAATCAGACCTCCCATTCCACTTCCCATCAAAGAAATCCCTTTGGGATGAAACCCCATCAGTGCCTGGAATGTGGGAAGAGCTTCAGTCACAGGTCCCTTCTCACTTACCATCAAAGAATTCATACAGGGGAAAAACCATATCGGTGCTTAGAATGTGGAAAGAGCTTCAGCCAGAGCTCCAGTCTCATCTCACATCAAAGAATTCATACAGGGGAGAAACCATATCAGTGCTTGGAATGTGGAAAGCGCTTCAATCAGAGCTCCAGTCTCAGTTCTCATCAAAAAATTCATACAGGGGAGAAACCATATCAGTGCTTAGAATGTGGAAAGAGCTTCAGTCAGAATTCCAGTCTCATCTCACACCAAAGAATTCATAAAGGGGAGAAACCATATCAGTGCTTAGAATGTGGAAAGAGCTTCCGCAAGAAGGCCCATCTCAAATCCCACCAGGCAATTCATACGGACGAAAAACCATATCCATGCGTGGAATGTGGGAAGAACTTCAGTCAAAGGGACAAACTCATGGCTCATCAAAGAATTCATACAGGCCATAGACCATATCGGTGCTTGGAATGCGGTGAGAGCTTCTTTAAGAGTACTGCTCTCATTTCCCATAAAAGTATTCACACAGGTGAGAAACCTTTTCAGTGCTTGGAATGTGGAAAGAGATTCAGTCAGAAAGGCCATCTCACTTCCCATCAAATAATTCATACAGCGGAGAAGAAATATTTGTGTTTGGAATGTGGGAAGAGATTCAGTCAGAGGGGCAAGCTTGTGGCCCATCAAAGAATTCATACAGGGGAGAAACCATATCAGTGCTTGGAATGTGGGAAGAGCTTTGCCTGGAAGGACACATTCACTTCCCATCAAAGAACTCATACAGGGGAGAAACCGTATCAGTGCATGGAATGTGGGAAGAGATACAGTCATAGGGCCTACCTCACTTCTCACCACAGAATTCATACAGGGGAGAAACCACATCAGTGCTTAGACTGTGGGAAGAGCTTCACCTGGAAGGAAAGTCTCACTTCCCACAGAGTAATTCATGGAGAAGAGAAACCATATCAGTGTGTGGAATGTGGAGAGAGCTTCACTCGTAAGAAAAGTCTCTCCTGCCATCAAAGAATTCATACAGGGGAAAAACCCTATCAGTGCTTGCAATGTGGAAAGAGCTTCAGTGAGAGGGGCAAGCTCACTATCCATCAAAGAACTCATACAGGGGAGAAACCCTATCAGTGTGTGGAATGTGGAAAGAGATTCAGTGAGAGGGGCAAGCTCACTGCCCATCAAAGACTTCATACAGGGGAGAAACGCCATCAGTGCTTGGAATGTGGAAAGAGATTCAGTCAGAGGGCCCATCTCACTTCCCACCAAAGAATTCATACAGGGGAGAAACCATATAAGTGCTTGGAATGTGGAAAGAGCTTCAGTCAGAGTTCTTCTCTCACTTCCCACCAAAGAATTCATACAGGGGAGAAACCATATCAGTGCTTGCAATGTGGAAAGAGCTTCAGTCAGAGTTCTGCTCTCACCACCCATCAAAAAGTGCATTCAAGGAAGAAACTATAACTATGCTTGGAGTGTGGAAATAACTTAAGAGGGCCAAGCTAACTTCCAATCAGATGAATGACAACACATTGGTTATCAAACAGATGGAATCTAATTCCCTGCGGGAATAGATTTGGAAGATATCTTCTCTTTTCCTCACTATTCCATGGACAATAAAATCAACTCACAAGGCAGGAAACATGATATTTATATCCTGCATGGGAGTCCTGTCAATGTTTTAAATGGACAAATCAGATTGTTACATAAAAGGGGGGGAGTGCGATCGACTACATCATAGTGTCACCATCTATTGCCCACTCAGTGAAATCTTTTGAGGTGCTCGAAAGAACAGAAAGCAACCATTTCCCATTATTAGTTACAATCTACCCCCTGTAAGAATCTCAACCCCCCCCCCCAACCAACAGATACTTCCAGAGAGCTTGTGGGTGCAAAAAACCTGAAATGGTCATTGAGACTAAGTGACAACATCTAAAAGACCTTGGCTTCTGAATATCTGGTGTGTCTACACAAATCCCTAGAAAGAAACTCGTCCAACCCGGTGGAGATTTACCAACAAATAACAGCAGAAATCAAACCCTGCTTGATTAGCACCAAATAACCTAAAAATTATCTTATAGAACAGCGACACTGGTTTGTCACCAAGTGTAGAAATGCAAGGTAAAGGCTGGCTGGGTCTATTAGACTATTTTGAAAGAACCCCGGTGCTCTAACTTTTGGGACACTCAATAAAGACAGGATAGCATATAAGAACCTGCTAAAAAGCAAAAAAAAAAAAAAAAGCTTCGGAAGACAGCAGTGGCAAGACTTGGCTCAAGCAGCAGCTGACTGAAGGGAGGACAAATTTTGTAAATTGGTGTCCAGGGGAATGAATGAAATATGTGAAATTAACACATGATACCATAATCCCCTAGGGCTTGCTGATCAGAAGGTCGGCGGTTCGAATCCCTGTGACGGGGTGAGCTCCCGTTGCTTGGTCCCAGCTCCTGCCAACCTAGCAGTTCGAAAGCACGTCAAAAATGCAAGTAGATAAATAGGGACCGCTCCGGCGGGAAGGTAAACGGCGTTTCCATGTGCTGCTCTGGTTTGCCAGAAGCGGCTTTGTCATGCTGGCCACATGACCTGGAAATTATACGCCGGCTCCCTCGGCCAATAATGCGAGATGAGCGCGCAACCCCAGAGTCG
The DNA here is from genome assembly GCF_965207765.1 of Zootoca vivipara. Lineage (NCBI taxonomy): Eukaryota > Metazoa > Chordata > Lepidosauria > Squamata > Lacertidae > Zootoca > Zootoca vivipara. The sequence goes on from NC_142595.1 coordinate 53,841,869, forward strand.
GTCACGACTGGACCTAATGGTCAGGGGTCCCTTTACCTTTACCTTACCATAATCCCAGCCTGGAAATGGGTTGAATACTACAGCAAGCTTTTTAGCGATCATTCAAGGCCGGTATGAACACCAACCAGTCAAATTTACTTAAAAGTGAAAGGTGTCCCCAAATGAAATAAAACATCTCACTGAAGGCTTAAAACCAAACAAAGCCCCAGGAAGACATGATCCCTCCAGAGCTTTATGGAGTGGAAATCTGGGGCGAGGATGAGAGTGCTATTAATAGGTTAGAAATGGTGCAAAACCAATTTCTCAAGAGACTGTTTTCCCTACCCAAGGGAACAGCAGCTGCACTCTTACGCATGGAAGGTGGATGGCTGGGGCTTTCTGAGCTGAACCAGAGTTCCACAATGCTTTGCAATTCTCCCAGCTTGCTTTGCGGGGACTAGGTATAGAGATGCTTGTAATATCACGACAGTGGGCATCTGCAGGTGGAAGACTTCTTGCACTATTTACTATATTGCCCACTATACATTGGACCCAGCAGGCGATTTCTCACCTTACCGTCCATACAGGAAAGATGTCTCTCCCTGGCAGAGAAGGTCCTATGACTTCTTGGCGATGCAAACTTTTCAGTGACTCATAAAGTCGCCCTTTTTGCTTTGGCGGCCAAAAAGATTAGAAAGAAGGCCCTGGACAATATAGCAGTGAACTGTAAGGGAGGCAGAGAGATCTATAGAGACTGTTATTTGTGGTGCGACACCCCTTTTGGTTGTTTTTGTTTTTGATTCAGGTTTGTCATGGTCAATGACTAGTACAATAAAGTTATTTGGATTATAGGTAGGTAGCCGTGTTGGTCTGACGTAGTTGAAACAAAATAAAAAAAATCATTGGATTGGAGAACTGACAATGAGGAGAATCGTAGAATAGTAGCATTTAAATGGACCCTGCTTAAAAACCTCCAATGAAGAAAAGTCCACCACTACTTGAGGTAGTTTGTTCCTCTGTCGAACTTACTGTCAAAAGGGAAAAGAAGGCTAGAGGACCCTCAGGGTTCCTTCCAACTCTCTGATTCCATCATTCCATGATTCTATGTTGATGCAGTCTAAAATAGCTTTGTTGGTGCCATAATAAATAACAATATGAAAGAGGAAAAAAATCTTTTTTAATAAATCCAGTGGCACCTTTGTTGGTGCAACACACTGTTGACTCATAATAAGCTTGTGATCTACAATAAGCCGTAGATCCTTTTTACATGTACATGGGTACCTCAGGTTACAGACTCCAGTAACCCAGAAATAGTACCTCGGGTTAAGAACTTTGCTTCAGGATGAGAACAGAAATCGTGTGGCAGCAGCGGGAGGCCCCATTAGCTAACGTGGTGTCTCAGGTTAAGAACAGTTTCAGGTTAAGAACAGACCTCCAGAACGAATTAAGTTCTTAACCCGAGGTACCATTGTACTACTGGCAAGGCAGGTGTTCCGATATATATATATATATATATATATATATATATATATATATATGTGTGTGTGTGTGTGTGTGTGTGTGTGTGTGTGTGTATGTGTATGTATATATATTGGTACCTCTGGTTACGAACTTAATTCATTCCAGAGGTCAGTTCTTAACCTGAAACCATTCTTAACCTGAGGTACACTTTAGCTCAGGGGTCCCCAAACTACGGCCCGGGGGCTGGATGCGGCCCAATTGGCCTCCCAATCCGGCCCGCGGCGACCCCCACCGCTCGCTGCCGCTGCCCGCTCTTAACGGCGCACAGTGCGGCGGCGCTCTTCCAGGTCGGAAAAAAACGCCGAAAATCCTTTGTGCGCATGCGTATGGGCCTCTCCCGACCCAGAAGAGGTCATTTCTGGTGCACTTCCGGGTCGGGGGAGGCCCATACACATGCACACAAACGATTTCCGTCGCTTTTTCCGACCTGGAAGCGTGCCGCCGCGCCAGTAAGCACCCGTGCGCATGCGCACGGGCGCACACTCCCCCGCCCGCCGGGCGATCGGCGCGGTGGGAACCGGCCCAAAGCCCGGTAAGTCTGGGGGCCCCTGCTTTAGCTTAATGGGGCCTCCCGCTGCCGCCACGGCGCAATTTCTGTTCTGTTTGTAACCCGAGGTGTTTGTAACCCGAGGTACCACTGTATATATCAGGCATCCCCAAACTGCGGCCCTCCAGATGTTTTGGCCTACAACTCCCATGATCCCTAGCTAACAGGACCAGTGGTCAGGGATGATGGGAATTGTAGTCCAAAACATCTGGAGGGCCGAAGTTTGGGGATGCCTGGTATATATATATATGCAGGGTGATTGAGCGGGTGGTCACTAAACAACTGCAGGCATATCTGGAGGAAGCAGACCTGGATCTGTTCCAATCGTGATTAAGCCCCATCATGGAACTGAAACCGCTCTGGTTGCACTGCTCAATGATCTCCAATGGGCTATGGACAGAGGTGAGAACTCTTCTGGTTCTGCTGGATCATTCTGGACCATCTAGTGGGGTTGGGAGCTGGGAGCACTGTTATGCAGTGGTTCTGTTCCTTCCTCCTATGTCGTGTCTAGAACGTGCTGAGTGTTTGGACCCCTGAAGGCAGGCCTGTACCAAGAGGTTTCTAATGGTCAAGTGTTTTATTGTGTTTTTAATATCTACCCATCTTCTATATTTGCTGCTGATTATTCCTGCCTATATGCAGAACCTGACATTTGTCCTTACTGAAATTTCTTTATGGCATTAATATGCCATCTTTTTCTCCAGGGAGCTCCAGGTGGTGTCACATGGGTCTTGCCCTTCTCATTTAATCCTGATAATAACCCTGTGAGGTAGGTTAGGCTGCGAAGCTACGCCTGGCCCTCAAGGTCACCCAGTGGGCTTCATGACCAGGCGGGGATTTGAACCCACGTCTCCCAGGTTGTAGTTTGACACTCTAACCACTATTGGGTTGTTGGTTTTATTTTTATTATGCATTTTGTCATGTTATATCTTGATTTTATTCTGTGAACCGCCCTGAGACCCCCGAGTATAGGGTGGTATATATATCCAATAAATGAATGAATATACCACACGGACTCTTTAATGAGACTCTCAGGAAGTGTGCATACATGCATCTGCTTAAAGTTTCGGTGTGATGTTCTGGTATTTGTATTGAAAGTTGTATAGACATGTATCAAAATAATTATGGTAAAAGAGGTTTTAGCAACTAGATCATAATAACCAGGCCTTTAGTTAATTAAACCATCTATGTCCTTTTGGATGCGCTTGTGGGAATGGGGCTTTTTGTTTTATTTTGATTCTTTTATTTTGCATTTATATTTTGTATTTTTATGGTGTGAACTGCTCTGAGATCTTCAGATGAAGGGCCACGGTATACAAATTTAATAATAAAGAAATACTGAAGTATAGTAATAAGCGATAAAGAAAGCCTTAAAAAAGACACAACCAAACTAAAAAACTGGTGCTTAAATCACAAGATGTAAAATAAAGATACAAAAACGAACAGCCACAACCCCCGGAAAACCTGTTAAAGCCAATAGTTTGTTCAGCAGCCTCAGCCTTTCTAGCTGGAGTCTATGGGCCCCTTCAGTCAATCACTCCACGTGGGGAAAATCTTGCAAGTCATGGAGCTGGTCTTCCTGGACTCCCAGCTGTGGCAAGAGTTTGCTGCTAGACCACTGGTCCTTGTCCAGTGAAGAAACAAACCTTGGAATGAAAAGGCAGCTCAGCACATTGGCCAAGAAGGTGCCCAAATAAACCCGGGGTGTTGGTGTGTGTGTGACGCATGAGGCTCCTGCTGGGCTGCTTTGGAGAGGGAGAGAAGGCTTACTTGGTGCACTTGGCTTACCAAGGGTTAAAAGGAACAGAGCTGGATTCCTAGAGAGGACAGGAAATAAAGGTGGGGAAGGGGCAGGTCCTCCAGAGCAAAACCCCCACCCTCCCCAGTCCCTTTCTTGAACTACAAAACTGGGAATCAGGGGCAAAGCAACTGCTTATATACAGTGTTTCTCCTAAAATAAGACGGGCCTTAAAAATAAGCCATGACAGGCTTCTCATGAGTAGAATAAATATAAGACATACCCCAAAAATAAGCCAGGGGGGAGCAGGTCTGGCAAGGAAAGGAAGGCATTTAAGCGCCTTCGGAAGAGCCGGCAAGAGGCAACAGCGCGCTTGCTGGCGACCTTCTTTTCATGCCACTCGCAGTGGCCGTCTCCGCCGCCGCCGCTGTGCTTTGGGGCTTGGCGCGTGCCCACAGCCACCTCCGCAGCCCCTGGGATTACCGTCGCTGCAGCTGCGCTCCTGGGCGCTCTCGGCACTTCCCCCGCGGCCGCCTCACTGTGTTTTGCGGGGGTGGGAGCCGCTTGGGGGAGCACAGCGCAGCGCGAAGAGCCTAGTGAGAGGCAGCTACGGCTGCAGGTGAAGCCCGGGATCTGCGTGGGCGACTGGGGGCGAGCGCCCTGAGCGCTGCGGCGGTGGCGAAGAGGCGCCTGATCAGCTGAGAGGCGGGCTGATCGGGCGGCTCTTCGCTACCGCCACAGCGCTCAGGGCCCTCGCCCCCAGTCGCCCACGCAGGTCCCGGGCTTCACCTGCAGCCGCAGCTGCCTCTCACCAGGCTCTTCGCCCTGCGCTGTGCTCCCCTTAGCGGCTCCCGTGCAGCCGCCTCTTGCCACGGCGGAATCGGGCATCCCAAGGAGCAAACTCCCGAGCCGGAAGGAGCGGCTGGGGGAGTTGGTCCACTTTCCCCGCTCCGTTTGTCTTTTGGTGGCGCGCGCGCCCTTTTCCTCCCTCCTTGCCTTCCTCCGTCTTAGCCCCGCACCGGGTCCGCCTCTCGCCCATGCATACTCTCGCCTACTCATCCCTTGCACACACACACACACACACACCTGGCGGGAGCAGTCACCAGTCACCAGCCTGGTCCCAGGCCGAAAGGGGGCCGGGCTATAGGCAGGCAAGGGCAGATTTGCACACTGGCGTTTGAATGGAGGAATTGGCCCTCTGAGCCAAAACAAGTCCCAGCAGCCCCTCCGCCGGCTCAGGAATGCGCGCCGTGTGGATGCCATTCCCTAGGGAGAGACAGGCGCTCGCCCGGGGGCGGGGAGGATGGTGACGAAAGGGAGCAAAGGATCCCAAAGCCAAGAGCTTCCGGAGGGATTGGCCCACAAGATCCCTTGGGGAACACTGGGAGGGCACGTGTGCTTCCTCCCTGCTCGGCCGGTAGCGCGGTTGCCAGCTCCCGCTCGAAAAAATAAGACATCCCCTGAAAATAAGCCATGGTGTGTTTTTTGGGAGGAAAAATAAATATAAGACGTGTCTTATTTTAGGAGAAACACGGTACATTCCCATAGCTGCCAAGTTATCCCTTTTTTTTAAGGGAAATTCCCTTATGCTGAATAGGCTTCCTCGTGAGAAAAGGGAAAACTTGGCAGCTATGCATTCCTGAAAGCCTAGGCCACTCCCACTCCCAACATGATTGGCTGTCTAAACTTCCAAGCTGCAAATCATGATTCAGGGTTCAAGGGCCAATGGCAGAGGCCCAAATCCTGACATAGTCTGTGATTGGACATCATGTATTGAATCAGAACACAGGAGCTCAGAATCCTTAGTCCAGACTCAAGCTCAGGTAAGCACAGACCCACTGAATACATAAAAGGCTCCAGCCTCAAGATACACATAGGTAAAGGTAAACGGACCCCTGACTGTTATCGCGGACGACTCTGGGGTTGCAGCGCTCATCTCACTTTATTGGTCGAGGGGGCCAGCGTACAGCTTCTGGGTCGTGGCCAGCATGACCAAGCCGCTTCTGGTGAACCAGAGCAGCGCACGGAAACGCCGTTTACCTTCCCGCCGGAGCGGTACCTACCGTATTTATCTACTTGCACCTGATGTGCTTTTGAACTGCTACCGGTAGGTGGGCAAGAGCTGGGACCGAGCAACGGGAGCTCACCCCGTTGCAGGGATTCGAACCACTGACCTTCTGATTGCCAAGCCCTAGGCTCTGTGGTTTAGTCCACAGCGCCACCCGCACCCCCAATATACACATGACACCCCCCCAAAAAGCATCTTAGAACCTTCCAAGGAAGGAGAGGCCACCACCTCCTTCCAAGGGAGTCCGTTCCTCTTTCCAGCAGGGCTTCTCCTGCCTCGGATTCCTTGGATGGTGGGACCTCCAGGGCTTCTCAGCAGGGCTTTCTGTTCAGTCTCTAAAGATCCCCTGAACACCTGAGCAGCCTCATGTCTGAATGGGCAATCGTGTGCCAACCAGGAGTCTGGATCACACCCCTGTCTGATGGGTGGGTGGTGGGAAGAGCTTTGCTTCTAACTGAAGGACTATAGAGGACTTGCTTGCATCTTGATCTCAGCATCTGAGGAGGAGAGGAGCCCTGCAGGATCAGGCCAATGGGGTCCCCGTATTGAGTCCAGCCTCCTGTTCTTCTGGAAAGCCCACCAGCAGGAAGAGTTTTCACTCTGCACCGCAGGAAGAAGCACTTTCTCCTCTGCTCTCCATCTTCCAACAATCTGTGTCAGGGTTTCACTTTTATTCTTTGTTTATATTTTATGTCCAAATGCTTTCATCTGCTTAATAATTGGGAATTTGTGGGCTTTATGTTTTTGTAGTTATGGTTATCATTATTCCTGTTATTAGGATAGTGCTATTAGAATGCTGTTATAATAGAATCCAGTTCTCCAGAGCAAAGGTACCTCCTTCCAAGGGTTAAAATGAAGTGAGTCAGAGATTCCTAGAGAGGACCGGAAATAAATGCAGTGTGAGGGGGGGGGAGAGCAGGTCCTCCCAAGCAAAAGCCTTCATGTCCTATCCTGCAAGGGGGTGGGTTTTGTCTCCTCTGCAAGGAGAGGGGGGCTGTTTCCTCTGCTCTGGGATCTGGTGAGTCTCTTCTCTCTTCTTGCATAGGGTGCATTGGGGCAGGAGCTGCAGTGGAGGATGCATGCTCGGGTGGGGGGCTGTTCGGCTCATGCAGGGGGAGAACCCCCAAGTCAGGGAGCAGAGGGTCCTCCTCCTGCTAAGAGGTAAAGGACCCCTGGACGGTTAAGTCCAGTCAAAGGCAACTCTGGGGTGCAGCGCTCATCTCGCTTTTCAGGCCAAGGGAGCCGGTGTTTGTCCACAGTTTCCGGGTCATGTGGCCAGCAGGACTAAATAATAATAATAATAATAATAATAATAATAATAATAATAATAATAATAATAATAATAGCTTTTTTCTGGGGGGATGCATAGGTACACATACCCCTAAACATTTTCTGAATCTAAGTTTGGCCTCATTGAGGGGCAGTATTTCAATATGAGTAGGAAAATGAGAGTACCCCTAAACATTTTTTTTAGAAAAAAGCACTGATAAGAATAACAACTTATTACTTATACCCTGCCCATCTGGCTGGGCCTCCCCAGCCACTCTGGGTGATTCCCAATAGAATATTAAAAACAAAATAAAACACCAAACATTAAAATCTTCCCTATACAGGGCTGCCTTCAGATGTCTTCTGAAAGTCAAATAGTTCTTTATCTCATTGACATCTGAAGGGAGGGTGTTCCACAGGGCAGGCGCCACCACTGAGAAGGCCCTCTGCCTGGTTCCCTGTAACCTCACCTCTCACAGGGAGGGAACCGCTAAAAGGCCCTCAGAGGAGGACCTCAGTGTCCAGGCTGAATGATGGGGTTGGAGACGCTTTTTCTGGCGCTTCTGATGCAATAGGACACCATGACGGAAACCAGAGCACCCAGAAACACTGTTTACCTTCCCGCTGCAGCGGTACCTATTTATCTACTTGCACTGGCGTGCTTTGGAACTGCTAGGTTGCCAGAAGCTGGGACAGAGCAACGGGAGCTCCCTCCATTACGGAGATTCGAACTGCCAACCTTATGATCAGTAAGCTCAAGAGGTTCGGTAAAGCCAGAGCATGAGGCGAGTTCTCAGGAGGTCTGCAACTGTATTATTTATTTGGACCCATACACTTATTGCCACTTTAGGGAGGGGTCCCTGGGTCAGGGAAAAAGTGAGGAGTTTATGGATTATTTAATTTCTATACCTCATTTATATTAGAAATATCTCTAAGCAGTGCACAGGAAACGAAAGCAAGCACAGGCTACGTAAACAAAAATATTGCAAAAATACACAGTTGCATATAAAAATGTATCTATATGATACAAAGTTACTCATATAGATAGATAAATAATGCAAATCAATGAAATTAATAAACCCCATTTATTAACCAGATGGAAACATTGGGACATAAAATGTACACACACCCAAAAAATGAAAACCTGACCTATGCAAAAAAATGAATAAACACTATTAGAATATGGAGGGCAGAGACACATCCACACTTAATAGAGAACTTTCTTAATGCTCCTGACAGTGTGCAAATTTTATAACAGAACAATGAATTTGCTTTGTAGAATTTGCCAGCACCTCTCATTCAGAATTTGACAGGTGAAAAGGGGGATTCCTTACATTCTCTTGGAAGCTTCCCGAGAGCACAGATGGATGAGCAAGACTCAGCTGGCCTTGAAGCAGGAAGAGGCCAGGCCATGGAAACTGGGAGCAGTGGGGGATTCTGGGAAAGCTCCAGGCAGAAGATCCTGGGCGAGGAGGACACCCTTCGCTCAGAGGCGCAGAACCACCAGTTCAGGGAGTTCTGCTACCAGGAGGCCAAAGGACCCCGAGAGGTTTGCAGCCGACTCCACCACTTTTGCCACCAGTGGCTGAAGCCAGAAAGGCACACGAAAGCTGAGATGCTGGACCTGGTGATCTTGGAGCAGTTCCTGGCTGTCCTTCCACCGGAGATGGAGAGCTGGGTGAGGGAATGTGGAGCGGAGACCAGTTCCCAGGCAGTGGCCCTGGCCGAAGGTTTCCTCCTGAGTCAGGCAGAGGAGAGGAAGCAGGTGAGAGAGACTTTCCTCTGGATACTCCCAAGGGGTTCAATAGATAAAGGAGAGCATCCCAAATGCTCTACCAACGGCCCATCCTTTTTTTTTGGAAAAGCATCCAAGGAAGGATATCAGAAACCTCTAAAGTTTTTGCCTCTGCCATTCTTATTCTGATACTCTTCCCCATTCTCTGTTTGGAATCCTATTTCAGGAAAAGGATCTTTTTGCAGAAACGGGTCCTGATTCCTCTGAGGCAGAGAGGACTTCGCTGGACACCAGAGAGAGGCCGCTGGGTAAGGAGGAAGGAGTTTTTCCTCTGTGTGGTCACATTTTGGCGATTCTCAAACTACTCTGGGTTCTTTCAGTATTTTGGGGGAGACACTTGAGGCCAAGAGCCCAATGGAGAGGAGATGTATTTTAACATAACTAAAATATAAAATGAGGACAAACTCCCAAATGCACCTCTGAGAGAAGCATCTTGCTCTCCTGTCTCCCCACTTCCCTTTGTCTCTCGCAGGTGAAAGAAGGATGCTGGCAAGACCTCCTCATCTATCTCTTCATCCTGGTGGAGGGGAAGCAGCGGCTGAGGAACCGGATCAGGTAGGGGGAAGGAGCCTGGGGGGGGGATAGGCTGAGGGGTGGGGCACTAAAATGCACAATTTAAAAATTCCATTTAGACATTATAATAAGCATCCATAGTTAAAATGCGCAGTGAAATAAACCCAATAAAACACCACCACAACAAACAGGCAGAAAACAGCAAAACAATGTGTAGTAAAGGTAAAGGGCCCCTGACCATTAGGTCCAGTCGTGACCGACTCTGGGATTGCAGCGCTCATCTCGCATTATTAGCTGAGGGAGCCGGCGTACAGCTTCCAGGTCATGTGGCCAGCATGACAAAGCCGCTTCTGGCGAACCAGAGCAGTGCACGGAAATGCCGTTTACCTTCCCGTCGGAGCGGTACCTATTTATCTACTTGCACTTTGACGTGCTTTCAAACTGCCAAGTTGGCAGGAGCTGGGACCGAATATTTATGCTGTCTAAGATGACGACCTTTTTACTCTTCTTTCAGGGCTCAGTTTCGTTTGAAGATGTCGCTGTTTGTTTCACGGCTGAGGAGTGGACATTGCTGGATCCTGACCAGAGAGCTCTGCATAAGGAAGTCATGGAGGACAATTGTGGGATCTTGACCTCTCTAGGTATGGTTCCCTCTTGAATCATAATATTTGTTTTGAAATTCCATAAATATATCTATGTGCCAAGCCTCCCATATTTTGATTGATCTCAACAGCACCACCTAGAGCACCTGGGATTCTCACACCCCCACAGCTCCCCTTGAATGGAGGGCTAGGGACTCTTTTGCCTGTGAATATTATATATTTCTCCATTCATGCCTTTTTAAACCATGGTCTGGCTGGTTTGAACTACCATGGACTTTTAAAAATATAGACTTCAGAGTGGTTAGGGAATCATAGAATCATAGAATTGTAGAGTTGGAACTGACCCCAAGGGTCATCTAGCTCAACCCCCTGCAATGCAGGAATCTCATCTAAAGCATCCATGACAGATGGTCTTCCAACCTCTTCTTAAAAACCTCCAAGGAAAGAAAGTCCACAACATCCCGACGGAGACAGTCCCACTGTTCAACAGCTCTTACCCTCAGAAAGTTGTTTCTGATATTTAGTCAGAATCTAATTTCTTGTAACTTCAAGCCATTGGTTTGGATCCTGCCATCCAGAGCAGGAGAAAACAAGCTTGTTCCCTCTTCCATGTGGCAGCCCTTGAGATATCTGAAGATGGCTATCATATCTCAGTCTCCTGTTTTGCAGGCTAAACATATCCAGCTCCTGCAACCGTTCCCCATAAGGCTTGGTTTCTAGACCTTGGATCATCTTGGCTGCCCTCCTCTGCACACATTTCAGCTTGTCAACATCCTTCTAAAATTGTGATGCCCAGAACTGGAAACCCTATTACAGATGTGGTCTGACCAAGCCAGAATAGAGTGGTACTATTACTACCCTTGATCTGGACACTAGGCTTCTGTTGATGCTGCCTAGAAGATCATTTGCCTTTTTTGCTGCTGCATCACACTATTGTCTCATATTAAGCTTGTGGTCAACTAAGATCTCTAGATACTTTTCACATGTACTACCGTAAAGCCAGGTGCCCCCATCTTATATTTGTGCATCTTGTTCTTCCTGACATTTGTCCGTATTGAAATTCATTTTGTTATCTGGGGCCCAGTTCTCCAATCTGTTAAGGTCATTTTGAATTCTGGTTCTGTCTTCTGTCTGGTTCTGTGACATTAACTACCCTTCCCAGTTTGGTGTCATCTGAAAATTGGATGAGCATCTCCTAAATTTCTTCATCCACGTCGTTTTATAAAGGCATTGTACAACAGATTCCAACAATTTTTTTGTTTTTGCTTTTGTCTGCTCTGGTCTGGTTTTTTTGTTGAACAAAGAGATGACAGACAATAGAGATGGCCCAGATACCATGATTGAGTCAAACAAAATAGAAAAGAGACAGTCTTGCCAAATCTCAGGTTTCCATAAATATTGTCCATGCATGCCAGTCAACAAAGGCAGTGAACCCTGAAGAAAGTCCTTCCATCTCACTCCCTTCCGTTCCTCCTCTCTCAAAAGTGTTGATGAACATTGTTCAATAAGGGGGGGAGGGGCTCCATTTCTTCCTATGGCTCTAATCCATTTCTCTCTTCATTGCAGGTGGTGATGGACTGGAAATTAAGAACAAGGGAAACCATGACAAAATCCACACAGAGAAGCCATATCAATATTCGGAGTCTGGAAAGAACTTCAATCAGAGCTCCCGTTCAATTTCCCATGAAAGAAATCTCATTGGGAAGGAACCCTATCAGTGCTTGGAGTCTGTTAAGGGCTTTCATATAAGCACAAGTGTCTGTCGACATCAGAAAATTCACAGTGGGGAGAAACCATATCAGTGCTTGGAATGTGGGAAGGGCTTTGTCTGGAAGATAAGTTTGACTTCCCATCAAAGAATTCATAGAGGGGAGAAACCATATCCGTGCTTGGAATGTGGGAAGAGGTTCAACCAGAGAGCCCATCTCACTTCCCATCAAAAAATTCACACAGGGGAGAAACCGTATGAGTGCCTAGAATGTGGGAAGAGGTTCAGTCAGAGGACCCACCTCAGTTCCCATCAAAGAATCCATACAGGGGAGAAACCGTATCAGTGTCTGGAATGTGGAAAGGGCTTCAGTCAAAGGGCCCACCTCACTATCCATGAAAGAATTCATACAGGGGAGAAACCATATCAGTGTACGGAATGTGGGAAGAGCTTCAGTAAGAGTTCCGTTCTCACTAACCATCAAAGAATCCATACGGGGGAGAAACCATATCATTGTTTGGAATGTGGGAAGTGCTTCAATGAGAAAACTAATCTAATTTCCCATCAAAGAATCCATACAGGAGAGAAACCCTATCAGTGCTTGGAATGTGGGAAGAGCTTCCGTAAGAGTACTTTTCTCACTTCCCATCAAAGAATCCATACGGGGGAGAAACCATATCAGTGTTCGGAATGTGGTAGGAAGTTCAGTCAGAAGGCCCACCTCACTTCACATCGGAGAACTCATCCAGGTGAGAAACCCTATCAGTGCATGGAATATGGGAAGAGCTTCAGTCACAGCATCTCTCTCACTTCCCACAAAGAATTCATACAAGGGAGAAACTATAACTGTCCTTGGAATGTGGAAATACCTTTGAAAGATCAAGCTCACTCCCCATCAAAGAAGTCACAGCGGGGAGAATCATAGGAGGATGGAATCCTAGAGTTGGAAGGGATTCTGATGGTTATCTAGCCGAACCATCTGCAAAGCAGGAATCTCAACTCAAGCATCCACGAAAGATGACCATCCAACCTCTGCTTAAAAACTTTCAATGAAGAAGAGTCTGCCACCTTCTGATGGAATCTGTTCCTCCAGTCCAGGCATCCCCAAACTGCGGCCCTCCAGATGTTTTGGCCTACAACTCCCATGATCCCTAGCTAAGAGGACCAGTGGTCAGGGATGATGGGAATTGTAGTCCAAAACATCTGGAGGTTCAAAGTTTGGGGATGCCTGCTCCAGTCCAATAGATCTTCACTTCAGAAGTTCTGCCTGATGTTTAGTCTCAATCATCTTTCCTGTAACTTGGAGCCATTGGTTGGTGTTCTGTCCTCCGGAGCAGGAGAAATCACATCTTCCATGTGACATCCCTTTAGATATTAGAAGGTGCCTATCCTATCTCCACACACTCTTCTCTGTGATAAAACATCCCCAGCTCCCTCAAGCATTCCTCATGTCTCAGTATTCAAGACCTCCCTTTTTTGTGATAATACTGTGTTTTGTTTTATTTTCCATATAGAAAGTTACATTTTCCATATAGAAAGTTACATTTGTTAATCAACCATTATATTCCAATTCAATAAAACGAGCAACTTCCCGCTTAAGAGAATTGTTCATGCAGCTTCCCTTGTGATTTAAGGTTCAGGTTTCTTACTTCCCTGGGACAGCCCTTGAGATCTCTCAGGTATCATATCTCCTCTTAGGCACCCTGTGGCATTCGAAACCATGTGCTTATGTATACAAAGTTAATTTTTAAATAAATAAGTTGTGTTCCAACACACACTTCATTCTTCACTACTTTAGGGGTGATGTGTTCAGGGAAGAGTTCTCTGGGGTGCCACCAGGAATAAAGGGATAAAGGGGGTGTTTGTTGGAAGACCCAGTCAAGACCCAGCTCACAGCTGTGCCCCCTGAATGCAGTGGGGAGGTGGCGCAGGAGGGTTTGGGCGCTGCCAGAGCCCCTCTGAGCGAAGGCGGTGGCAGCACAACACAGGGAGATCAACTAGACTTCTGCATGAGCAGAGCTCATCTAGAGCTCTTCATCAGAGCAAACCTGGCTACTGTATACAGCAATGAGCGTCTCACCAGACACGGGAGGGCAATGAAAAGCATAATGAAGAAGAGAGACACCTTCCAAGACGCATGGACCTCTTTCTTTAACTTTGTTAATGACCAAAATCAATACCTTGTTATAACAACCGCTCAATATTCTCGGTGGAGAGGTTATGCTAACCCAGAGGTTTCCAGCCTTTTTGAGTCCACGGCTCCCTTGACTAACTACATTCTTTCTGCAGCTCCCCTGTGGGGCTCAGGAGCCGTTATGCCACCCCTTGCCTGCAGAGCTGGCAGCCCCTCACCTTTTCAAACACCCTCCCTTGGAGAGTGTTCCCTCAGCGGCCTCCTCTCCTCGGGAGTCCTCTGGGCAGCTGCTGCCACCCCCCCCCCGGTCTCTGAGCCGCCCCTCTGCCCCAAAGAGAGGTGCCTCCTCACCCTGCCCCACAGGGGCCTGGGGCTTGTCTGTCCATTTCCACCAGCAAGGGCTGGCAGACTGGCTGGCTGGGCTCCCTCGCCCGCTTGAGTGCTTACTCCAAACCTCCTTCAACTCCTGGTAAGGAACCAGCACCCCCTGGCCAGCCCCAGAGGCACCATTCGCCAGGGGAGCTTGTAACCTAGGCTGCTGCAACAAACAGCAGTGCCAGCGACATGAGAGGGAATCGTAGGAGGAAGGGAGGAAGGAAGGAAGGAAGGAAGGAAGGAAGGAAGGAAGGAAGGAAGGAAGGAAGGAAGGAAGGAAGGAAGGCCAGAGTTGCCCGCAGCACCCCTGAGCATCACTCAAGGCACCCCAAGGTGCCACAGCATATGGGTTGAAAACCACTGTGTTAAGTAATATGTTTGAATGTTGAAGGTGTGTGTCTAGAGACAATGGATAAGAGAAACACCGTTAGATGTACTGCTGGACAAGCGTCACGAGTCCAGAGTCCCTCAGCATGCCCCTAGTCATCTCCACAAGAGATCGAAACTTTCCCTCCATGCTTGAGTTTTGTTGCATGGTGTGGCTCGCACACCTCCCCTTCCTCTTCCAGGAGGGTTCTCATGTGGCTCGAGGTAAACTCACCTCCGTTGTCGCCGACTAGAGTTGTAGGTTTCCTCTGAAACTTGTTGCTCTCTGTGGCAAGGTATTTTATAAACATCTCCACTGCTTCACTTTTCTCTTTTAGAAGATACACAACACAGTACCTTGAGGAAACATCCAGAAAAATTAGAATGTACTTATTCTTCCCTAAGGCGGGAACATTAAGCATGCCACACCCATCTGCGCACACTACACTCTGGTGCTTTTCTGTTATACATGAAGGAAAAGAAGCCTTAACACTTTTCTCAGTGACGCAACTGACACACTTTGTTGTGGCTGATGCATTTTGGATTGCCTTCGTCCCTGTAGCAAGCTGCTTGCATTGCAATTCCACAGGGACTTTGATGTCTCTGTGGCCAAACCTTCTGTGCCAGAGTTCTGGATCTGCTTCATCTTTGACAAGCTGAAACATTTGCAGAGCAGGGCGACCAAGATGACCAAGGGTTTGTGCGCTTGTGTGTGCCACATTTGCTGTCTGGGGTTCTGAAAGATTTGCCTCGTAGACTGTTAATCAAATGTGCTTCTGCATACACCTGGCCATCTTTGGTCGCTTGTCATTTCCCCATTCAAAAATGTATAAGGAAACCTTTCCAGCCAAGGTGGACACCCTGGGAATGTTGCAATTCAATTGTGGGACATACAGGGCATAATTCTCCCTTAATTGGGACTTACAGGGGAGAAACATGGCAAACTGAACGCCTTTCTGTCAGCAAGTTGCTTTCAGAAATAATAATGTGGTGATTGATGATAGCCAAGATATTGGCTACTGCATTCAATCTGGATCTAAGAGTGAATCAGAATTGTAGAGTTGGAAGGGACCCCCAGGGATCCTCTAGTCCAGGGGTCAGCAACCTTTTCCAGCCATGGGCCAGTCCACTGTCCCTCAGACCATGATTGGGAGGGGTGGCTAATACCCCAGAGGACAGAATCACACTTCAGAATGACCTTAACAGATTAGACAACTGGGCCAAAGCAAACAAGATGAATTTTAACATGGAGAAATGTAAAGTACTACACTTGGGCAAAAAAAAATTGAAAGGTACAAATACAGGATGGGAGACACCAGGCTTGAGAGCAGTACATGTGAAAAGGATCTAGGAGTCCTGGTAGACCACAAACTTGACATGAGTCAACAGTGTGATGCAGCAGCTAAAAAAGCCAATGCAATTCTGGGCTGCATCAAGTGGAGTATAGCGTCTAGATCAAGGGAAGTAATAGTACCACTGTATTCTGCTCTGGTCAGACCTCACCTGGAGTACTGTGTCCAGTTTTGGGCACCACAGTTCCAGAAGGATACTGACAAGCTGGAACGTGTCCAGAAGAGGGCAACGAAAATGGTCAAAGGCCTGGAAACGATGCCTTATGAGGAACGGTTTCGGGAGCTGGGTATGTTTAGCCTGGAGAAGAGAAGGTTAAGGGGTGATATGATAGCCATGTTCAAATATATAAAAGGATGTCATATAGATGAGGGTGAAAGGTGGTTTTCTGCTGCTCCAGCGAAGCGGACACGGAGCAATGGATTCAAACTACAAGAAAGAAGATTCCACCTAAACATTAGGAAGAACTTCCTGACAGTAAGAACTGTTCGGCAGTGGAATTTGCTACCAAGGAGTGTGGTGGAGTCTCCATCTTTGGAGGTCTTTAAGCAGAGGCTTGACAGGCATATGTCAAGAATGCTTTGATGGTGTTTCCTGTTAGGCAGGGGGTTGGACTGGATGGCCCTTGTGGTCTCTTCCAACTCTATGATTCTATGGACCAGGGGCGAGACCTTGGGGGTCATAGGAGGCAGCTGGATGAAGATGTAGACCCAGTGTGTGGTGGCTGTGAAAAAGGCAAACTTCACGCCAGCGATCGTTAGGAAAGGAGTTGAAAATAAAACTGTAAATACCATGATGCCATCATAGAAATCTACGGTGCGACTGCATTTGGGGCACAGTCTCCAGTTCGGCTCGCCTCTCCTCAAAAATGTTATTTGTAGAGTTGGAAATAGTTTCAGCAAAGAGCCAACGAAATGTCCAAGGGGGGTGGGGTGGGGTGGCCGACTTTCCTATGTAGCGTTTGGGGATGTCTAGTAGAGGAAAGCCGAGTGAGAGGCAACTTGCTGGAATTTGACAGATTTAAGCCTTTTCTCCCGTTGCATAACGGGGCTGCGCTGGCTTGCAAAGGGTTAAAAGGAACTAAGCTGGATTCCTAGAGAGGAGAGAGAAACTACCGGTGGGGGTGGGATGTGAGCCAAAGCCCTTCCCTCCCAAGTGCCTCTACTCTGCAGGTGCTGCCTCGGTGGTCTCTTGGGAATCCGGTGGGTCTCTGTTCTCTTGCATAGGGTGCAATGGGGTGAAGGGGGGTGCATAGGAGGGCCTTCTCAGCTCATGCACGGGGTGGGGGGGGGACCTCCATTCCAGGTAGCAGAGGGTCCTGCTTCTGTTCTGCCCCCTTCCTTCTCTCCTGCAAGCGCAGCCTGGGGGGCTCCTGCTTCTGCAAGAGGAGGGGCGCAGTTGTCTCTCTGCTCTGCCCCTTCTGGGCTCCGGTGAGTCTCTTCTCTCTTCTTGCAAAGGGTGCAAAGGGGGGCAGGGCTGCAAAGGAGGGAGCAGGCAGGGGGAGGGATGCTCAGATCATGCAGCTGGGGGGAACCGCCCCCCAAGTCCGGGGAGCAAGGAGCCCGCTTCCTCTCTGCAAAGCCCGGGAGGGGGCGAGGTCCCAGGGCGCCTGCAACTCTTTTCTCCTTTTGGCCCTTTGGGGAGGGGAGGGAAGGAGGCCCTGCAAAGAAACCCAGTTCAAAGCATTGATCACCAGCAAGGGAGGGGCCGAACAGGAACATTTGGACTTAAAATATACGCAAAAAATAAAAAGGAAAACCTGACCTATGCAATAAAGAAAGTCTGTTGGAAGATGGAAAGCGCTTCTTCCTGCGGTGCAGAGTCAAGCCTATGGAACTCCCTGCCCCAGGATGCAGGGCTGGGACCCGTGCACGGAGGAGGAGGGGCTCTGCTTGGCTTCAGGCGGGAGGGCTGAGCTCTTGTCTCCCCAGCGATGCTCCTGAATCCCAGGGAAAGAGAGGGGCTCTTGCGCCCCAGTCCTGCTGGGGGGCTTCCCATTGAGGCCCCAGTAGGAACAGGAGGGGGGAATCCAGAGGGGCCCCACTGGCCTGATCCTGCAGGGCTCCTCTTCTCATGCTGAGCTCCTCAGTTGAAGTGAAGCTTTCCCCACCACCACCCATGAATCAGACAAGGGTGTTATCCGGACTCCTGGCTGACACTCATGTGCCCATTCAGACATGCAGCAGAGGATCTTTTGAGCGTTGAGCATCACTGGAGGTCTCCCCATCCAAGGAAACCGAGGCTGGAAAGAGGAGCAGGATCCCTTGGAAAGACTCTCTCAGGGTTGCTTGAGTTGAGATTCCTGCATTGCAGGGGGTGGGCTGGATGACCCTCAGGAGACCCTTCCAAATCTACAGTTCTCTGACCCCAGAGCCATCTCAGGACAGCCCACTATAGGAAAGTTTTTAAATGTTTATTTATATTTATTTATATGTTGGAAGCCTCCCAGAGTGGCTGGGGGAACCCAGTCAGATGGGTGGGGTGTAAATAGTATAATAATAATAATAATAATAATAATAATAATAATAATAATAATAGTAAAGGAATAGGAGGTCCTATTTTCATTAGAGAAATGTTGGAGGGTATGCAGTCAATCTTCTTTTCAAAGACCTGGACTTTCAACAATCTTTTTGTTTGCCTTGCGTAATTAAATGTAATCCTGCCTTTGCTCTGCTAAGTACTTTGCAGCATGGAATGATGATGATGATAATTCTTCAATAATAATAATAATAATAATAATATGTAATAATTCCTCTGCATTGTTTTCTCTGTGCTCGGCTGAGGTGCCTGTGGCTCAGCTATTTATGCCTGTTGCTTGGCAATTTTGGGCCTACTTCTGCTTACTACATTTAATAATGATAATAATAATAATATTAATAATAATATTTATAGCCTGCCCATCTGAGTAGGTTTCCCCAGCCACTCTGGGCAACTTATTCTGCTGGGCTAAGTCATTACCTAGAAGTCTTTGCACATCTTTCTCTTCCCAGGCTCCTATTGGGGGGTTATTGGTTTTGGTTGTTTTTAGTATGTATTTTGTGTTTTGAATATTGTGATTTTATGATGTGAGCACCCTGAGACCTGTGGCTATAGGGCAGTATACAAATAAAATTAATTTTATTAAATGAATCCTCTGATGCATGAAACCTGCAAAGTGTTGAATTGAGCCTTGTCATAATCCTACATATTTTTATTAATGTATTTGTAAGTTGTCTGTCTGCAGCTATGAATTATTATTTTTTAAGAATCTGAGAAACTGGTTTCTTTGGTGGCAGATAGAAAAATGAAGTATAACTTGTCTTCGCATCCTTGGTAGAACTGTCTCCTTTTAAGGGAAATCTCTTTTATTTACTACGCCGACATTTCTTTCTCCCCTTTCTGCCCTCAGTAGCATCTCCTGCGCTTGAGGGACATTTCTTTTTGTGCCTCTTTTCTCGCCCTCTGGATCTGACTTTCTGCATCTTCCGCCTGAGTTTTAGCTCAAAATATGTCCTTTTATTGCCAGCGGAGCCTCTTTTTCCTTGTCCCCCTTTTTCCAGCCAACTGAATCTGTTTTCTTCCAAGCCTGAGCTTCTCTGTCAGGTTTTGGTTTCCTCCATTTTGTCTCCTGCCTGAAATTCCCTCAGAGGTTTTTCCCTCCATTTCTGCTTCTGCCCGACTCTCTCCTCTCCCTTCTCCTCACAGAACCATCTTTCCCTCACAAAACAGACAACTTTCTGTAGGAATTCATTCTCCTCATGGGTTATATTTCCTGCCCTGACTCTTCCACCATTTGAGGCAAACCCTCCAACTCTCTAGGACTCCTCTAGATATATTTTCAACCACCACAGGTTATTTCTTGGGTTTTGTGTGAGGGAAACCTTAAATGCTTGGAGACTCAGGGAGACATTGAACGAATAAGAAAGGTTTTATTTACAAAACCAAGTTGGGTCAGGAGTTGTGTCTTTTCAGGAAACAGTGAACTTCTTAATGGCACTAAATCTGAAGATGTAGTAAATGCACAGCTTCTCTTCAACTTCTCTTGCTAAAAATCAATATTTCCACTTCAGGTTCCTAGAAGAGGAGGTGAAATGCTTCCCTCGGTTTCTCTTTCCTCCTTTTCTCAGTGATGAGTTTAATCCTTTGGACGCAGCACAGCTTCCTTCTCTGCTTCAAACTTGGGCTCACTTTCCCTCAGTTTCCCTCTCTCTTGGCAATCCCACTCCTCAGGGGTTTCCAAATAGCAACGCATATATGGCTCTGCGGGGGTTAAGCTGTGTAACACTATTATTATTATTATTATTATTATTATTATTATTATTATTATTATTTTATAACCCACGCTTCCCCTTGAGTTCCCAGGGAAGAAGACATCATTAAACACACTTTTAAAAACCATGTAAAACAAGTTACAGTGACAGAAAGAAACCGAGTTGTTCTTTTCCTGGCTTTTTAGCACTTTCCCACCCAGAGGGACTTTGGCCTCACCCACTTGGCCCTCAGGGGGTTTCCCTGATCAGGATCTGGCCCTCGGAAGAAAGAAAAAGGGACGTTGGAGATGCAAAGTGCTAGAAAACAAGACAGAAGCAGAAATGAAATGTGCCCTGAAATGGGGCTGGGAGGGAGAGCAACTCTTGAGGAGCCCAGGATTAGGACCCTCAATAGAGACTAGTGTCCACATTACAATCAGAATAAATGAATCATTGTTCTGACTTTATTCCTGGATGAACACACTGAAAGGCAGGAGCCTCCAGGCTGATTCATCTCACAGAAACCCCTTCAATTGACTCCACTTTTGGCCTGGTCACTTTCTCCCTAGGAGGGCAAGAGGATTTCTTCTTCTTCTTCTTCCTTTCATTCTTCCAGAAAGCTCAGAGTCTGGCCTGTGATGTAGTCATACTCTGGTTCCTAGCAAGACTCATCCACACTTGCTCAGGGGACCTTCTTCTTCTGCTCACTGTGTGCCAATTTCATAACAAAACAATTATTTCCTTTGCAGTATTTTCCAGCACCTCTAAATCAGACAGACAAAACTTGGCCAAAGAAAAAATCGATTCCTTCCTAAAGATGGATGAGCAAGACTTGGCTGGCCCTGGAGAAGGAAGAGGCCATGCTATGGAACCTGGGAACAGTGGGGGATGCTGGGAAAGCTCTGTGCAGAAGATCCTGGGTGAGGAGAACACCCTTTGCTCAGAGGTCCAGAGCCACCAGTTCAGGCAGTTCTGCTACCAGGAGGCCAAAGGACCCCGAGAGGTTTGCAGCCGACTCTACCACTTTTGCCACCTGTGGCTGAAGCCAGAAAGGCACACGAAAGCTGAGATGCTGGACCTGGTGATCTTGGAGCAGTTCCTGGCTGTCCTTCCCCCGGAGATGGAGAGCTGGGTGAGGGAATGCGGAGCAGAGACCAGTTCCCAGGCGGTGGCCCTGGCCGAAGGGTTCCTCCTGAGTCAGGCAGAGGAGAGGAAGCAGGTGGAGAAGCAGGTGAGAGAGACTCTCCTTTGGATACTCCCAAGGGGCTCCAAAGAGGAGGCAGAAGATCCCTAAATCCCATCCTTTTTTTTTTTGCAATGACATTGGATACCCCCCAATTTTTGGTCCCAGCCATTCCGTTTCTAACCCTTGTCTACTACATTCTCTATTACAAATTCTTGTTGCTCTTTCAGGAAAAGGATCTTTTTGCAGAAACGGGTCCCGATTCCTCTGAGACAGAGAGGACTTCACTGGACACCAGAGAGAGGCCGCTGGGTAAGGAGGAAGGAGTTTTTCCTCTGTGTGGTCACATTCTGGTGATTCTCAAACTAATCTGGGGGTTCTTTCAGTATTTGGGGGAAGACACTTGGGGCCAAGAGGCCAACGGAGAAGAGATGTATTTTAACATAACTAAAATATGAAATGGGCACAAAGGCAGCTCTGAGAGAAGTATCATGCACTCCTGTCTCCCCACTTCCCTTTGTCTCTCGCAGGTGAAAGAAGGATGCCGGCAAGACCTCCTCATCCATCTCTTCATCCTGGTGGAGGGGAAGCAGCGGCTGAGGAACCGGATCAGGTAAAACAGCAATGTCTAACCGGTTGACCACCATCGACAGGTACATCCCCTGGAGACAGGGGCGTAGCGAGGCGCCGCGACCCCCAGGGTGGCAAATTACCATGCACCCAGGGGGCACGGTGTCGCTACGTAACGGTGTAATGACATCACCGTGACCCTATGCTGACTGCGCACGCGCTGGATCCGCTGCTTGCACAGTCCATTCGGGGGGGCCGCTGTCGTGCCGTGGCTCCACGGAGCGCCGCTTGCGCACGGTGGCCTGTTAAACCGCCATACACCGTGGAGCTGCCACACACCAGCAGCAGCACCCAGAACGGACTGTGCAAGTGCTGGATCTAGCGTGTGCGTAGTCAGCACGACCCCATGCTAGATCCGGTGCTTGCACAGTCCGTTCAGGGTGCCGCTGGCTGTGGTAGCTCCACGGAGCGCCGCTCGCACACGGCGGCCCGTTAAGGGGTGTTGCACAAAAGCAGCACCCCGTAAGGGCCGCCGCGCGCATGCGGCACACCGTGGAGCCGCCGCACCCCGGCACCCCGAACAGACTGCGCATTTGCGGGCGGAGGCAAGGGGCGGGCCAGGGAGGGGGCGCCGAGTGTCACCCTCCAGGGTGGCACCCGGGGTGGCCCACCCCCTACGCCTCCCCTTGCTATGCCCCTGCCTGGAGATTGCTGTCGATTGCGGGATGATTATAGATGACTAGTCATGAAGCCCGTTAAATTAATGGGTGGTAGAACAGACCTGGTGCTCTAGCAACCTCGGGGACATGCGCAGAGCTGACATTGCTCGCCCGCCGCCACTTGTAACGGCCACTGCCGCTTAGAAGTAAGTCCATGCGAGAAGTAAACGGCCTCGCGAGTGCGGCTGCGTGCAGCTATCTCGCGCGTCCTCTGGATTCTCTCACGAGAGCTGCTCCGAACGCCGAGAGGCTGAGCTCCCTTATGCGCCGGCCAACGCGCTCCGTCTCTGCGCTCCAAGTCCCAACGGCTGTCTGGGGGGCACATGCGCAGTAGCGCAATCCCACGGACACAGGGGCTGGACGCAGAGACACTTGCACTTTATTATATAGGATGTGGTAGAAAAAACTATCTCCACCTCCCACACCTCTCTCTCTGTTCCTCCATGGCCGACAATTGTTGAGACATTCGTTGGGTAAACGCTGTGCTTGCTTGTTAGCTTTGGAGTTGTCTGTTAATTCCCCCCCCATAAAACTCAGCAACTGTGCCACCCCCCTAAATAAAGCTAAACAACTATGGGCAATGCTCTCCTGCCTCACTGCTCCTCCTCCATCCAATGAAATGGGTAGACCACTGCCAGTTTTTGTACACTGGGAGTAGATCGCAGTCTCTTTTTTTTTTTTTAAATTAATTTTTATTGATTTTGCATATTAACAAAGCAAGGAAATAAACACATAAACAAAAAAAATAACATGTTTTCCTCCTTCTTCCAACCCACCCCCCCATGAGGTATTCCCATGGACAGTGCGCAGTCGAAGGTGGTACATCTTGTAGTTGGGTTTGTCCCCACCCCCCTCCTCTCCCCAGAACCCCCCCCTGCCACCGAGAGATCCTAGGGATATAAGAAGAGAGCGGGTGGGTGTTCACCCAACTATTTATCTAAACTTGATCAAAAATCACCCAAAAAAAGAAAAAAAGAGAAAAACCACAGGAATAGGGGAAAAAAAAGGAAAAAGAAAAAAGAACAGCTGCAAAAAAAGAAAAAAAAGAAAAAAAAGAACAAATGAAAAAACAAAGAGGAACAATTATTAATTATTCCTTTCTTTTCTTTTTTTTAAAATCATTGTATTATTATGGGCTTCCCCTACCTCCCCCTTTTTCTGATTTTCATCTTTAACTCCATTTTTGCAGTTTTCTTCTCATATTCCCCATTCTATTTTCCAAACTCTCTAAACTTACTTCAATAGTATCCTTATTTCTATTAAATTTATTTTCTAACATCTTTTCCCATTTCCTTCCTCCCCTCCTCCCCCCCAGCACTCCCTCTGCCACCGAGAGCCCCAGAGGAGAGAAAGGGAGAGGCAATGGTTCTTTTTCCAATTGGGATTTCCCTCCCTCCCCACCCTCCCCACCCCAGGAGCCCCCCCTGCCACCAGGAGCTCCCCGTAGATCGCAGTCTCTTGGGAG
The DNA here is from genome assembly GCF_965207765.1 of Zootoca vivipara. Classification (NCBI taxonomy): domain Eukaryota; kingdom Metazoa; phylum Chordata; class Lepidosauria; order Squamata; family Lacertidae; genus Zootoca; species Zootoca vivipara. The sequence goes on from NC_142595.1 coordinate 53,866,000, forward strand.
TTGGTGCCTGAGGTAAAGGGAAGGAGCCTTGTGGGGAGACAGTCATAGGGGTGGGGCAACCAGGGAGATGAGATTCTGAGCCCAAATAAATCTCCCCGCTAAGGGCATTTCTCTCCCTTCCTCACTGCTTCTGTCAAACTGCCCTTAACAAAGGTTCAAAATGCCATAAATTAAGGTTTATGCACTCAGGATAATGAGTAGCCCCTTCACCTTAACTCTGAATGTCACTAGCATTATTCATTATAAATTGTTTTTAGGACATCTGGAGAGTCTTTCCATCCCAGAACAAAACTCAGGGAGAGGAGAGAGGGATTATTCCATTTGGCAAACTGGATGCACAGAGAGAATGATCTGAATAAAACAAGGTGGAGTTCCACCCATTTTCACTAAGATTCATACCATCATTAAAATACACTGAAAGAACTCCATTAAAGCATTATAAGAAGCATCAATAATCAAAATGTGCAGCAGACCAATCCGATTAAAACAATCCAGGCAGGAAGCAAAAGAGCAACGTGCAGGAAATAACCTTTTTGCTGCCTAAGAGGATATTTTTCTTTCAGGCTTCAGTTTCTTTTGAAGATGTCACTGTTTCTTTCACGGCTGAGGAGTGGGCGTTGCTGGATCCTGCCCAGAGAGCTCTGCATCAGGACGTCATGGAGGAGACTTGTAGGACCATGATCTCTCTTGGTAAAGTTCCCTGTTGGGTCATCATATCTGCTTTGGAATTCAATAGATATTTCTCCGTGACAAACCTCCCATATTTTGCTGGATCCCAACATTGCCCCCTAGATCACCTGGGATTCTCACACCCCCACAGCTCACCTTGCATGGAGGGCTAGGGACTGTTTTGTCTGTGGATATTGTTCCTCCGGGAAGAAATATCAACAACCTCAGATATGCAACAGATATCCCATATGGGATGGAAAGACTCTCCAGATGTCCTAAAAACAATTTATAATGAATAATGCTAGTGACATTCAGAGTTAAGGTGAAGGGGCTACTCATTATCCTGAGTGCATAAACCTTAATTTATGGCATTTTGAACCTTTGTTAAGGGCAGTTTGACAGAAGCAGTGAGGAAGGGAGAGAAATGCCCTTAGCGGGGAGATTTATTTGGGCTCAGAATCTCATCTCCCTGGTTGCCCCACCCCTATGACTGTCTCCCCACAAGGCTCCTTCCCTTTACCTCAGGCACCAACTCCCAAGAGACTGCGATCTACGGGGAGCTCCTGGTGGCAGGGGGGGCTCCTGGGGTGGGGAGGGTGGGGAGGGAGGGAAATCCCAATTGGAAAAAGAACCATTGCCTCTCCCTTTCTCTCCTCTGGGGCTCTCGGTGGCAGAGGGAGTGCTGGGGGGGAGGAGGGGAGGGAGGAAATGGGAAAAGATGTTAGAAAATAAATTTAATAGAAATAAGGATACTATTGAAGTAAGTTTAGAGAGTTTGGAAAATAGAATGGGGAATATGAGAAGAAAACTGCAAAAATGCAGTTTTCTTCTCATATTCCCCATTCTATTTTCCAAACTCTCTAAACTTACTTCAATAGTATCCTTATTTCTATTAAATTTATTTTCTAACATCTTTATTTTCTAACATCTTCTAACAACAACCTCAGATATGCAGATGACACAACCTTGATGGCAGAAAGCGAGGAGGAATTAAAGAACCTTTTAATGAGGGTGAAAGAGGAGAGCGCAAAATATGGTCTGAAGCTCAACATCAAAAAACCAAGATCATGGCCACTGGTCCCATCACCTCCTGGCAAATAGAAGGGGAAGAAATGGAGGCAGTGAGAGATTTTACTTTCTTGGGCTCCTTGATCACTGCAGATGGTGACAGCAGTCACGAAATTAAAAGACGCCTGCTTCTTGGGAGAAAAGCAATGACAAACCTAGACAGCATCTTAAAAAGCAGAGACATCACTTTGCCGACAAAGGTCCGTATAGTTAAAGCTATGGTTTTCCCAGTAGTGATGTATGGAAGTGAGAGCTGGACCATAAAGAAGGCTGATCGTCGAAGAATTGATGCTTTTGAATTATGGTGCTGGAGGAGACTCTTGAGAGTCCCATGGACTGCTAGAAGATCAAACCTATCCATTCTTAAGGAAATCAGCCCTGAGTGCTCCCTGGAAGGACAGATCGTGAAGCTGAGGCTCCAATACTTTGGCCACCTCATGAGAAGAGAAGAATTCCTGGAAAAGACCCTGATGTTGGGAAAGATGGAGGGCACTAGGAGAAGGGGACGACAGAGGACGAGATGGTTGGACAGTGTTCTCGAAGCTACGAACATGAGTTTGACCAAACTGCGGGAGGCAGTGCAAGACAGGAGTGCCTGGCGTGCTATGGTCCATGGGGTCACGAAGAGTCGGACACGACTAAACGACTAAACAACAACAACAACAATTGTTCCTCCACTTCTGCCTTTTTGCACAAGGATCAGGATGTGGACAGGCTTTCTGAGTGTTCAGGGAAGTGGAAGTCGCTTCTGTCAGATTTTAGTTTCTGTCCATTCTTTGGTTGAGCAAAGGGACTTTTTATTTTTTAACAAAGTATAATAAGCCCAAGCTCTTTATATCCTTATTCCAGACCCAGAAGAGCGAACCCTCCCAGCTCTCACCTGGGAGCCTCGTCCCCTTTCCTCAGCCCTTCAGCTTCTCTCCATCACCTTCCTTATCCAAGATATGAAAATTCAAAAAAAAACAACACACACACATGTAGTTGATGTTGACAGAAAACTAACAAAAATTAAAAGTAATAGGTAACGCAAGATAAGAAAATGATAAAACATAAAGGGAAGGAGTGTCTTCTGCTTCTCTGTCTGCCAATTATGCATATAACATTCAAAATATTCAAATTATTCATTCCAGAAGAACTTCTGGCTTTCTTGATATCCAGTCTTTTCTCATTCTGCAAGATGGTATTTCTCAATCTTCCCTTCCAGGCCTCTTGGCTTCACCTTTATCCAATCAGAAAGTTCATTGGTTGTTTTCATTAAATTTCCAGTATGGCCATTCTCCACTTCATTATGATGAATTCTCGTCAAGGCTTCTGACAAATCTTAATAATATCATGTTGTTGTTGTTTAGTCGTTTAGTCCTGTCTGACTCTTTGTGACCCCATGGACCAGAGCACGCCAGGCACTCCTGTCTTGCACTGCCTCCCGTAGTTTGGTCAAACTCATGTTGGTAGCTTCCAGAACACTGTCCAACCATCTCGTCCTCTGTCATCCCCTTCTCCTAGTGCCCTCAATCTTTCCCAACATCAGGGTCTTTTCCAAGGATTCTTCTCTTCTCATGAGGTGGCCAAAGTATTGGAGCCTCAGCTTCACGATCTGTCCTTCCAGGGAGCACTCAGGGCTGATTTCCTTCAGAATGGATAGGTTTGATCTTCTTGCAGTCCATGGGACTCTCAAGAGTCTCTTCCAGCACCATAATTCAAAAGCCTCAATTCTTCGGCGATCAGCCTTCTTTATGGTCCAGCTCTCACTTCCATACATCACTACTGGTAAAACCATAGATTTAACTATACGGACCTTTGTAGGCAAGGTGATGTCTCTGCTTTTTAAGATGCTGTCTAGGTTTGTCATTGCTTTTCTCCCAAGAAGCAGGCGTCTTTTAATTTTGTGACCGCTGTCACCATCTGCAGTGATCAAGGAGCCCAAGAAAGTAAAATCTCTCACTGCCTCCATTTCTTCCCCTTCTATTTGCCAGGAGGTGATGGGACCAGTGGCCATGATCTTGGTTTTTTTGATGTTGAGCTTCAGACCATATTTTGCGCTCTCCTCTTTCACCCTCATTAAGAGGTTCTTTAATGCCTCCTCACTCTCTGCCATCAAAGTTGTGTCATTTGCATATCTGAGGTTGTTGATATTTTTTCTGGCAATCTTAATTCTGGCATGGGATTCATCCAGCCCAGCCTTTCGCATGATGAATTCTGCATATAAGTTAAATAAGCAGGGAGACAATATACAGCATTGTCGTACTCCTTTCCCAATTTTGAACCAATCAATCAGTTGTTCCATATCCAGTTCTAACTGTAGCTTCTTGTCCCCCATAGAGATTTCTCAGGAGACAGATGAGGTGATCAGGCCCTCCCATTTCTTTAAGAACTTGCCATAGTTTGCTGTGGTCGACACAGTCAAATGCTTTTGCGTAGCCTGTGAAGCAGAAGTAGATGTTTTTCTGGAACTCTCTAGCTTTCTCCATAATCCAGTGCATGTTTGCTACTTGGTCTCTGGTTCCTCTGCCCCTTCGAAATCTAGCTTGCACTTCTGGGAGTTCTCGGTCCACATACTGCTTAAGCCTGCCTTGTAGAATTTTAAGCATAACCTTGCTAGCGTGTGAAATGAGTGCAATTGTGCGGTAGTTGGAGCATTCTTTAGCACTGCCCTTCTTTGGGATTGGGATGTAGACTGATCTTCTCCAATCCTCTGGCCATTGCTGAGTTTTCCAAACTTGCTGGCATATTGAGTGTAGCACCTTAACAGCACCATCTTTTAAAATTTTAAATAGTTCAGCTGGAATATCATCACTTCCACTGGCCTTGTTATTAGCAGTGCTTTCTAAGGCCCATTGGACTTCACTCTCCAGGATGTCTGGCACAATCTTTCTGGTATAATTTCTCTGTCTATTCTTGCCACCTCTTCTTGATGTCTTCTGCTTCTGTTAGGTCCTTTCCACTTTTGTCCTTTATTATGGCAATCTTTGCACGAAATGTTCCTTTCATATCTCCAATTTTTTTGAACAGATCTCTGGTTTTTCCCATTCTATTGTTTTCCCCTATTTCTTTGCATTGCTCGTTTAAGAAGGCCCTCTTTTCTCTCCTTGCTCTTTCTTTGGAAATATGCATTCAATTTCCTGTATCTTTCACTATCTCCTTCACATTTTGCTTGCCTCCTCTCCCCTGCTATTTTTAAGGCCTCATTGGACAGCCATTTTGCTTTCTTGCATTTCCTTTTCCTTGGGATGGTTTTCGTTGCTGCCTCCTGTATAATGTTATAGTTCTTCAGGCCCTCTGTCCACCTAATCTAAATCCTCACTTCCACTGTGTATTCATAAGGGATTTGATTCAGATTGTATCTTACTAGCCCAGTGGTTTTTCCTACTTTCTTCAGTTTAAGCTGGAATTTTGCTATAAGAAGCTGATGATCTGAGCCACAGTCAGCTCCAGGTCTTGTTTTTGCTGACTGTATAGAGCTTCTCCATCTTTGGCTGCAGAGAAGATAATCAATCTGATTTCGATGCTGCCCATCTGGTGATGTCCATGTGTAGAGTCGTCTCTTGTGTTGTTGGAAAAGAGTGATTGTGATGACCAGCTTGTTCTCTTGACAGAACTCTATTAGCCTTTGCCCTGCTTTGTTTTGAACTCCAAGGCCAAACTTGCCAGTTGTTCCTTTTATCTCTTAACTCCTTACTTTAGCATTCCAATCCCCTATAATCAGAACAACATCCTTCTTTGGTGTCATTTCTAGAAGATGTTGTAAGTGTTCATAGAATTGTTCAATTTCAGTTTCTTCAGCGCCGGTAGTTAATGCATAAACTTGGATTAAAGTAAAGGGACCCCTGACCATTAGGTCCAGTCGTGACCGACTCTGGGGTTGCAGCGCTCATCTCGCATTATTGGCTGAGGAGGCCGGCGTACAGCTTCCAGGTCATGTGGCCAGCACATGGAAACGCCGTTTACCTTCCCGCTGTAGCGGTACCTATTTATCTACTTGCACTTTGACGTGCTTTCAAACTGCTAGGTTGGCAGGAGCTGGGACCGAGCAACGGGAGCTCATCCCGTCGCGGGGATTCGAACCGCTGATCTTCTGATTGGCAAGCCCAAGGCTCTGTGGTTTAACCCACAGCGCCACCCGTGTCCCTAAACTTGGATTACTGTGATGTTAAAAGGTCTGCCTTGGATTCGTATTGAGATCATTATATCATTTTTGAGATTGCATCCCAGTACAGCTTTTGCCACTCTTTTGTTGACTATGAGGGCCACTCCATTTCTTCTATGGGAGTCTTGCCCACAGTAGTAGATATAATGATCATCCGAACTGAATTCTCCCAGTCCCGTCCATTTTAGTTCACTGATGCCCAGGATGTCAATATTTATTCTTGCCATCTCATTTTTTACCACATCCAGCTTACCAAGGTTCATGGATCTTACATTCCAGGTTCCTATGCAATATTTTTCTTTACAGCATTGGACTTTCGCTTCCAGGCACATCCGCAACTGAGCGACCTTTCGTCTTTGGCCCATACACTTCATCAGCTCTGAATCTATTTTGTATTTGTCCTCCACTCTTCTTCAGTATCATGTTATACGCCTTCTGACCTGAGGGGCTTGTCTTCCAGTGTCACAACTTTTATATCCCTGTTGTTTTTGTCCATGGAGTTTTCTAGGCAGGGATACTGGAGTGGCTTGCCAGTTCCTGCTCCAGGTGGATCACATTTAGTAAAAACTCCACTATGACCTGTCCATCTTGGGTGGCCCTGCATGGAATAGCTCATAGGTTCTCTAAATTATTCAAGCCCCTTCGCCACAACAAGGCAGTGATCCATGAAGGAGAATAAAAATATCATAGTTTGTGCCTATTGTGTCTTCGTTAAATCAAACATGAGAGCAGTACATGTGAAAAGGACCTAAGAGTCTTGGTAGACCACAGACTTGACATGAGTCAGCAGTGTGATGCAGCAGCTAAAAAAGCCAATGCAATTCTGGGCTGCATCAATAGGAGTATAGCATCTAGATCAAGGGAAGTAATAGTACCACTGTATTCTGCTCTGGTCAGACCTCACCTGGAGTACTGTGTCCAGTTCAGGGCACCACAGTTCAAGAAGGATACTGACAAGCTGGAACGTGTCCAGAAGAGGGCAACCAAAATGGTCAAAGGCCTGGAAACGATGCCTTATGAGGAACGGCTTAGGGAGCTGGGTATGTTTAGCCTGGAGAAGAGAAGGTTAAGGGGTGATATGTTCAAATATATGAAAGGATGTCATATGGAGGAGGGAGAAAGATTGTTTTCTGCTGCTCCAGAGAAGCGGACACGGAGCAATGGATTCAAACTTCAAGAAAGAAGATTCCACCTAAACATTAGGAAGAACTTCCTGACAGTAAGAGCTGTTCGGCAGTGGAATTTGCTACCAAGGAGTGTGGTGGAGTCTCCTTCTTTGGAGGTCTTTAAGCAGAGGCTTGACAGCCATATGTCAAGAATGCTTTGATGGTGTTTCCTGCTTGGCAGGGGGTTGGACTGGATGGCCCTTGTGGTCTCTTCCAACTCTATGATTCTATGAAACTTCGTTCCATAAAATATGGCCCTTTTTCCAATTGATCATTGCAGTTCAAAGAAAAAGGAAACAAATTCTTTTCATGCCATGCCCTCCAGTCTTTCTCCAAACTGATTTCCAATATATGAGAAGCTTTTCCTTCCTGTGTATTAATTTCCATCTCAGTCCTCAGTCTTTGCCACCTCCAACCATTCATAAATCTCTTCTGGCTTTGGAACAGCTTTCTTTCTTTCTTTCATCCCTTCATACAGTTGTAAAGCTGTGGACTTTTCTTCATCTACTGCTGTCTCAGGTTTTTCTCCCAACAGATTCTGTCCATTCTCTCATCTGCAGTCTCTCTCAAACCTCTCCAGCCATTCTGCACATTTCATCTCTTAGCTGCCGGTTTATGACATTGCAAAAATCAAAAGGCATTCAGTGTTATTTCTGCTATAATTTACTAATTATGATCTATTAGTTCTCCCTTGATCATCTCCGCTTCTCTGAACTTTTAAAAAGTTACCATCGGTTTTCAGTCCATTCCGCATAGGAAAAACAATCGAAGAAAGGAGATTTACGAACAGTGTAGCTTACAAGTTAAAGGCAAAGTTTCAGAACTGTATATTCATTTTGATCTTTTGAAATCACCAGTACTTAGTTTTGAGCTTTTTTAAAGATATTTTCCAGCCCCATTTAGAATTCTGTCATTATCCAGCAATTTAATTCTCCCCTGGATTAAATTGGTAATTGGTAGTCAGAGAATCCAATTCATATTCAAATATACCTCTGACCCTGCAGCGGGAGTTGGTTCGATGATTGAGCCGAAAAAATTTCATCCCAGACAAGAACAGGCTTTTTGAATCTGAATTTCCCATAAATATGTCAGTGAATGTCAGTCAGGCAGTGAACTCTGCAGTAAAACTTCCCATCTAACTCCCTTCAGATCTTCCTTTATCACAAATGTTCATGAGCATTGTTCAAAAACTGGGAACTCCATTTCCTTCTTAGGCTCTGATCTGTTCCTCTCTTCGTTGCAGGGGGTGAGGAATCAGAAATTAAGAACATGGGACAACACGACAAAATCCACACAGTGGAGAAGCCATATCAAGATTTGGAGTGTGGAGAGAACTTCAGTCAGAGTTCCCATGCCACTTCCCATCAAAGAAATCCTACTGGGAAGAAACCCTATCCGTGTTTGGAATGTGGAAAGAGCTTCAGTGACAGCAGCAATCTCGCTTCTCATCAAAGAATTCATACAGGGGAGAAACCATTTCAGTGCTTGGAATGTGGAAAGAGCTTCAATCACAGCTCACATCTCAAAGCCCATAAAAGAATTCATACCGGAGAGAAACCATATCAGTGCTTGGAATGTGGGAAGAGCTTCAGTCAGAGCAGCCCTCTCACTTCGCATCTAAGAATTCATACAGGGGAGAAACCATATCAATGTTTGGAGTGTGGAAAGAGCTTCAGTCGGAAGAATAGTCTTACTTCCCATCAGAGAATTCATACAGGGGAGAAACCATATCAGTGCTTGGAATGTGAGAAGTGCTTCACTACAAGAAGTGACTTTCATCAACATAAGAGAATTCATAGTGGGGAGAAACCATATCAGTGCTTGGAATGTGGGAAGAGCTTCAGTCAGAGGGCCAATCTCACATCCCATCAAAGAATTCACAGTGGGGAGAAACCATATCAGTGCTTGGAATGTGGAAAGAGCTTCAGTCGCAGCTCTTATCTCACTTCCCATCGAATAATTCATACATGGGAGAAACCATATCAGTGCTTGGAATGTGGAAAGTTCTTCACTACAAGCAGATACCTCCGTCTACATCAGAGGATTCACAGCGGGGAGAAACCATATCAGTGCTTGGAATGTGGGAAGTTCTTCACTACGAGCAGATACTTCCAACGGCATCAGAGTATTCACAGCGGAGAGAAACCATACCAGTGTGTGGAATGTAGAAAGAGCTTTTCCAGGAAGGACAGTCTTACTTCCCATCAAAGAATTCATACAGGGGAGAAGCCGTATGAGTGCTTAGAATGCACAAAGTGTTTTGCTGCAAGAAAAGAGTTATGGCGACATAAGAGAATTCACAGTGGGGAGAAACCCTTTCAATGCCAAGAGTGCGGAAAGAGATTCACCTTGAAGCAAACTCTCACTTCCCACCAAAGAATTCATACAGCAGAGAAACGTGAATAGGGCTTGGAATAGAATAGAATAATTTATTGGCCAAGTATCAACCATACTTGGAATTTTGCTTCGACTACATTGCAATGTGAAGAAAAAAACGTACCTCATACAAACAGTATTCCCTCACAATACAACAGCACAGCGAAAAGATCCCATGCCACCAACTGGCCTCCCTTCCGTCCACAACTACAGATTCAACATTCTGATGGCACAAGGAAAAAAGCTATTCCTGTGCCGAGACGTTTTGTATATAGAGTCCTGTACTGACGTCCGGATGAGAGTAAATCAAACAGGTGATGACCAGGATGCGAAGGGTCTACAGCAATTCTCTCTGCTCTCTTCCTGACTCGAGCAGCATAAAGTGTCTCTATTGGAGGCAAACTAACACCAATTATCCTCTCTGCAGTTCTTACTGCTTGTTGGAGCCTCTTCTTATCCAGCTTAGAGGCTGTACAATACCAGACAGTGATGGAATTACAGAGAACAGTTTCAATAGAATATGGAAAGAGCTTCAGCTGGAAGGAAATCTCACTTCCCATGAAAGAACTCACAGTGGAGAAAATCCTGGAATTATCGAATAGTAGCTTTGGGGGGGATCTTTAGGGTCATCTCTGGAGACCCAGGTGGCGCTGTGGGTTAAACCACTGAGCCTAGGGCTTGCTGATCAGAAGGTCAGCGGTTCGAATCCCTGTGACGGGGTGAGCTCCCGTTGCTTGGTCCCAGCTCCTGCCAACCTAGCAGTTCGAAAGCACGTCAAAATGCAAGTAGATAAATAGGAACCGCTACAGCGGGAAGGTAAACGGCGTTTCCGTGTGCTGCTCTGGTTTGCCAGAAGTGGCTTTGTCATGCTGGCCACATGACCTGGAAGCTATACACCGGCTCCCTCGGCCAATAATGCGAGATGAGCGCCAACCCCAGAGTCGGTCACGACTGGACCAATGGTCAAGGGTCCCTTTACCTTTACCTTTAGGGTCATCTAGTCTAACCAACTGCAATGCATCTTGATGTTTATTCAGAATCTCTTTCTTGTTATGTTTTTGTGGGGTTACATGGTTCTTCACCTCCTTTTCAATCATGAGAATAACTGTGAGGTAGGTTAGGCTCCCCAAGATCGCTCAGTGAGCTTCATGGCCAAGTAGGGATTTGAACCCACGTCTCCCAGGGTGTAGTCGAATACTCTAGGCCAGGGGGGGGCAACTTCCAAGAGACTGCAATCTACTCACAGAATTAAAAACTGGCAGTGATCTACCCCCATTTTTAGGGGTTCAAGTCGAAGTTGTTGAGCTTTTTTTAGGGAGGGGGAAAGCCCCGTTTTAGGGGTTTCAGAAGGCACACGTTGCTTAGCTTTTGGGGGCAGGGGTGCAACGCTTTTACATTATTTTGGGGTCAAAGAGAACAGCAGCTCACCGAAGGATGAGGGCAAGGGGAGGGGGCCATCGATTGATCGCGATCTACCAAAACCCCGCGATCGACCTGTTGGACATCCCTGCTCTAGGCAATATACTACACTGGCTCTCCCATGAGACTCTTAGAAATTGTTTGTGCATGTTTGTCTGCTTAGAATTTGGATGCCATATTCTGGTGTTTTTATTTAAAGCTGTATACTCCTCTAGCAAATATAATAGATTTAAGGTAATATTAGCTGGGCGGAGGGACTGTTGATTGGCTGAGAGTTTGGAAGGGTCTTTAAGTAAGTACAACATAACAATCAGGCCTTTGGCTAGTTAAACTTTATCCTTTTAAGTCTCTTTGTGGGAGGAGAATATTGGTGTGTTTCATTTTTGTTTTTATTATGTAATTGGTGTTTTAATTTTCAATTTTAATGCTGGGGACTGCCCTGATATCTTCAAATGAAGGCAGCATACGAATTTAACTTAGGTTAACAACACCTTGGTACTCAAACAACCTGGAACCCAAACACTGCAAACCGAGAAGTGAGTGTGAACTTTTTCTGGAAGCTGAATGTGCTCCATTTTGAGTGTTACACTTCGTTTTGAGTGTTACGCTGAGGCCTGTCTGTTTTTGCCATTTATTTTGCATTTTTGTTTTTGCAGCTTGTTTTGTTTTTGTGTTCAGCTACTGATTGTGTGACTGTAGTACATTGTTTATTGCTTTCATTTTATGAATCAGTGGTCTTGTTAGGCGTTCTTTTTAAAAAGTCTGGAACGGATTATTCCATTTTGCATTAGTTTCTATGGGAAAATGCGCCTTGGTTTTGGAACGCTTTGGTTTTGGAACGGACTTCTGTAACGGATTAAGTTCGAGAACCAAGATACCCCTGTAAATGAAAAATAAGGTTATCATAAACCATAAAGGAAAATTTAAAAATACTCTGGGGTGGCAGCTGGAATGAAGGGGCAGTTTGGTGAAAGACCCAGTCAAGACCCAGTGAAGAGATCCAGGATTTAAAACTTCAAAGCCAAATTGAGAGTGTCTGGGTCAGAATTAAGGGAGAGAAAAATAACAGTGATCTCATTGTGGGAGTTTACTATAGATCCCCAAGCCAAACTGAGGACACAGAAGATGCCATCCTGGAACAGATGACCAAGCATTCGAAAGGAAGTGAGATAGTAGTAATGGGGGATTTCAACTATCCTGATATTTGTTGGATGTCAAACTCAGCCAAGAACATAAGGTCGAACAGATTCCTCACTGGCCTTGCAGACAATTTCATTGTCCAGAAAGTGGGAGAAGCAACAAGAGGGTCAGCCATTTTAGATCTGGTCCTAACCAATAGTGATGACCTGGTTAGTGGGGAAGAAGTGGCAGGATCATTAGGTGGGAGTGATCATGCTCTTCTGGAGTTTATTATTCAGTGGAAAGGAGCAACCAAGCATACTAAGACTCAAATCCTAGACTTTAAGAAAGCTGACTTCAGAAAACTTAGGGAAACGCTGGGTGAGATCCCATGGACAGAAATACTAAAAGGGAAGGGAGTTCATGATGGTTGGGAGTTTGTTAAAAGGGAGATATTAAAAGCACAACTTCAGGCAATACCAATGAGACGGAAACATGGAAGGTGCCTAAAGAAGCCAGGGTGGCTATCTAAAGAACTTTTAACTGAGTTAAGATTTAAAAGGGATATATACCAAAAATGGAAAAAGGGGGAAATCACCAGAGAGGAATTCAAACAAATAGCCAGCACATGTAGAGACAAAGTCAGAAAAGCTAAAGCACAGAATGAACTCAGGCTTGCTAGAGAGCTTAAAAGCAACAAAAAGGGCTTTTATGGGTATGTCCATAGCAAAAGGAAGAAGAAGGAAACAGTGGGGTCATTTAGAGGAGAAGATGGTGAAATGCGAACAGGGGATAGAGAAAGGGCAGAACTCCTCAATGCCTTCTTTGCCTCAGTCTTCTCCAAAAAAGAAAACCCTGAAGAATATGGAGCAGATGATTCAGCAGGGGAAACACAGCCCAGAACAAGTAAGGAGGTAGTACAAGAATACTTGGCTAGTTTAGATGTATTCAAGTCTCCAGGGCCAGATGAACTACATCCAAGAGTATTAAAAGAACTGGCAGAGGTGATTTCAGAACCACTGGCAATAATCTTTGAAAATTCCTGGAGAACAGGCGAAGTTCCAGCAGCCTGGAGGAGGGCAAATGTTGTCCCTATATTCAAAAAGGGGGAAAGAGAGGACCCAAACAATTACCGCTCAGTCAGCCTGACATCAATACCAGAAAGGATTCTAGAGCAGATCATTAAGCAAACGGTCTGTGAGCACCTAGAAAGTAACGCTGTGATCACTAAAAGTCAGCATGGGTTTCTGAAAAATAAGTCATGTCAGACTAATCTGACCCCATTTTTTGACAGAATTACAAGCCTGGTAGATGAAGGGAACGCTGTGGATGTAGCCTATCTTGATTTCAGCAAGGCCCTTGACAAGGTGCCCCATGATATTCTTGTAAAGAAGCTGATAAAATGCGGGCTAGACAATGCTACCATTCAGTGGATTTGTAACTGGCTGACTGACCGAACCCAAAGGGTGCTCATCAATGGCTCCTCCTCATCCTGGAGAGTAGTGACTAGTGGGGTGCCACAGGGTTCTGTCTTGGGCCCAGTCTTATTCAACATCTTTATCAATGACTTGGATGATGGGCTTGAGGGCATCCTGAGCAAGTTTGCAGATGACACCAAATTGGGAGGGGTGGCCAATACCCCAGAGGACAGGATCACACTTCAGAATGACCTTAACAGATTAGACAACTGGGCCAAAGCAAACAAGATGAATTTTAACAAGGAGAAATGTAAAGTACTACACTTGGGCAAAAAAATTGAAAGGCACAAATACAGGATGGGTGACACCTGGCTTGAGAGCAGTACATGTGAAAAGGATCTAGGAGTCCTGGTAGACCACAAACTTGACATGAGTCAACAGTGTGATGCAGCAGCTAAAAAGGCCAATGCTATTCTGGGCTGCATCAATAGGAGTATAGCATCTAGATCAAGGGAAGTAATAGTACCACTGTATTCTGCTCTGGTCAGACCTCACCTGGAGTACTGTGTCCAGTTCTGGGCACCGCAGTTCAAGAAGGATACTGACAAGCTGGAAGGTGTCCAGAAGAGGGCAACCAAAATGGTCACAGGCCTGGAAACGATGCCTTATGAGGAACGGCTTAGGGAGCTGGGTATGTTTAGCCTGGAGAAGAGAAGGTTAAGGGGTGATATGATAGCCATGTTCAAATATATAAAAGGATGTCATATAGAGGAGGGAGAAAGGTTGTTTTCTGCTGCTCCAGAGAAGCGGACACGGAGCAATGGATTCAAACTACAAGAAAGAAGATTACACCTAAACATTAGGAAGAACTTCCTGACAGTAAGAGCTGTTCGATAGTGGAATTTGCTGCCAAGGAGTGTGGTGGAGTCTCCTTCTTTGGAGGTCTTTAAGCAGAGGCTTGACAGCCATATGTCAAGAATGCTTTGATGGTGTTTCCTGCTCGGCAGGGGGTTGGACTGGATGGCCCTTGTGGTCTCTTCCAACTCTATGATTCTGTGATTCTAAGACCCAGCTCACAGCTCTGCCCCTTGAATACTCTGGGAAGGACCCCCATAGCTCAGGAGCAGGACACCTGCTTGGCATGCGGAAGGGCCCAGGCTCCGTCCTCCCTGGCAGCATCTCAGGGTCAAGTGGGAACACTCCCCATCCTGAACCCTGGAGGGTCAAGGCTGCCAGTCAGGGCAGGGAACCTGGAGCAGCTGGAGGGACCCCCAGGGTCTGTCCTGGCAGGAGGCACCAGCTTCTTCCTGCCCCCCATCCGAGGGAGCAGGGGCCCTTTGCCCTGCTGGGGGTGGGCATGCAGAGGGGCCCTCTTTCCCCTGGGGACCAGGGCCAGATCAAAGCCTGTGGAGGCCCCATGGCCGTCGAAATCTCTGGGTCCCCTCGCAAATGGTCTCCAAATCCCTCTTTGATTTTACCAACCAGCACTTGCCACAAACCCAATCAATGGGGCCCAGAGTCTGGTTCCAGCTGTGCCTCTTGGGCCCTCCTGCCCTGATGGGGTGACTTCTCCGAGGGGAGGAGCAGGGCTGAAGGCAGCATCCTCTGGGCTGGGAGAGGAGTTGGAGCCCCTGGGCGCCCCCCAGCCCCACCCTCTTCGCCCCCATCTCCAGGGTCTTCTGGTTCTTGGCCCCCATTTCCTGGGTGGGGGAGGGGAGGACGACGGCCCCCCCCCGTGTTTCACGAAAGGAGCAATGGCGCGCGGGGGGGGGAGCTTTTCCAGCCGAGCTTGGCTGTCTGCCTGCCAGGGATGCTTTCGACGCGATGCCAGCATTGCAGGGGGGCTGGACTGGATGGCCCTTGGGGGTCCCCTTGCAGCTCTTTCCAAGGGAGGGAGCAGCTCGGTTCGCACCTCCTCCTGGGCTCTGGACACGGAGAGGAGGAGCGGGATGCGCTCGGCAAGGGTTAAAAGGATCGAGCTGGATTCCTAGAGAGGACAGGAAGTGGGGGGCAGGTCCTCCCGAGCCGCTCCCTCCCCCGCCCCTTCCTGGTCTCCTTTGCCAATGCAGAGCTCTGGTGAGTCTCCTCTCTTCTTGCAAGGGGTGCAATGGGGAGAAGGGGGGCAGGCGGGTGGGGGAGACCCCAAGGCTCCTGCCCCCTTCCTCTCTGCCCAGCCCGGGCGGGGGACCAGTCCCATTTCCTGACCCAGGTGGGAGCCGGACCGAAAGGTTTGCACATGAAATAGACGGGAAAAGGATCAAGGAAAAGCTGACTTAGTCAACGAGACAGACTGTTGGGAGAGGGGAGGGGGCAGGGCAGAGAAAGCGCATCTTCCTGCGGTGCAGAATCAAGCCTATGGAACTCCCTGCCCCAGGAGGCAAGGCTGGGACCAGTGCAGGGAGGAGGAGAGGCTCCTGCGCCCCAGTCTTGCTTGGGGGCTCCAGTGGGAACAGGAAAGGGGACTCCAGAGGGGCCCCAGTGGCCTGATCCTGCAGGGCTCCTCTCCTTCTCATGCTGTTAACCTTTATCCCCAGCCCCAACCCATGACTCAGACAGGGATGCTTTCTAGACCCTTGAGTGACACGTCTGCACCCATTCAGACCTGCAGCGGCTCAGGGGTCCACAGGGTCTTTTGAGACTAAACACACCGTTTAGGTCTGTGGGGAGTTAAGCTATGTAATGTTGTTGTTGTTATGATTATTATTACTAATTCTGTTATTATTAGTTATCCACCCTTCACTCTAGCCTAGTGTCCAAACTACACTCTTTACAAAGGACTCACTTGTCAATCAAAGTTTATGCAAACACTGAAAGGCAGGATCAACCAGGCAAATTCCTCTCACAGAAATCCCTTCATTTGCCTCCACTTTTGGCCTGGTCACTTTCCCCCTAGGAGGGCGAGAGGATTTCTTCTTCTTCCTTTCATTCTTCAAGAAAGCTCAGAGTCCGGCCTGTGATGTAGTCATACTCTGGTTCCTAGCAAGACTCATCCACACTTGCTCAGGGGACCGTCTTCTGCTGCTGACTGTGTGCCAATTTCATAACAAAACCATCTATTTCCTTTGCAATATTTTCCAGCACCTCTAAATCAGACAGACAAAACTTGGCCAAAGGAAAACTGGATTCCTTTCTACAGGTGGATGAGCAAGACTTGGCTGGCCCTGGAGAAGGAAGAAGCCATGCTATGGAAACAGTGGGGGATGCTGGGAAAACACTGTGCAGAAGATCCTGGGTGAGGAGGACACCCTTCGCCCCGAGAGGTTTGCAGCCGACTCTACCACTTTTGCCACCAGTGGCTGAAGCCAGAAAGGCACACCAAAGCTGAGATGCTGGACCTGGTGGTGTTCGAGCAGTTCCTGGCTGTCCTTCCCCCGGAGATGGAGAGCTAGGTGAGGGAATGTGGAGCAGAGACCAGTTCCCAGGCAGTGGCCCTGGCCAAAGGGTTCCTCCTGAGTCAGGCAGAGGAGAGGAAGCAGGTGAGAGAGACTTTCCTCTGGATACTCCCAAGGGGCTCCAAACAGGAGGGAGAAGATCCGAAAATGGTATACTAATTGCTCATCCCTTTTTGGAATGTGTCCAGGGAATGATATTTGAAACCTTTAAAGATTTTGCCTCTCCCATACCTTCTCTAACCCTTTCTTCATTCTTTATTTGGAATCCTTGTTGCTCTTTCAAGGAAAGGATCTACTTGCAGAAACGGGTCCTGATTCCTCTGAGGCAGAGAGGACTTCGCTGGACGCCAGAGAGAGGCCACTGGGTAAGGAGGAAGGAGTTTTTCCTCTGTGTGGTCACATTCTGGCGATTCTCAAACTACTCTGTCGGTTCTTTCAGTGTTTTGAGGATGACACTTGGGGCCAAAAGCCCAAAGGAGAGGAGATGTATTTTAACATAACTAAAATATGAAATGGGCACAAAAGCCAGAATGCAGCTCTGAGAGAAATATCTCCTGCAATGCTTTTGCAAAGTTTTTTGCAGATAAAGTTGTTCAGATTCGGAGGGAGGTAGACTCCACCGTGGGAGCAGGGCCAGGGCGGGCGAGTGCTGGAGCCCTGTCTAGTCATGTTTCATGGGATCAATTTCAATCTGTTACCTCCAAGGATGTGGACAGGCTTCTTGGACGAGTGAAACTGACCACCTGTCTCCTTGACCCTTGCCCATCCTGGCTAATAAAAGCAAGCCGGGAAGGGCTGGGCAATGGGCTCAGCGGGGTGGTAAATGCTTCCCTCTATGAGGGAGTATTCCCAGACCCGCTGAAAGAGGCGGTCATTAAACTGCTTCTTAAAAAAACATCTTTAGACCCGGCCAATATGGCCAATTATCACCCAGACTCAAATCTACTATTCTTGGGCAAGGTGATTGAGCGAGTGGTTGCTGAACAACTCCAGGCACGCCTGGAGGATGCGGACCATTTGGATCCCTTCCAATCGGGATTCAGGCCTCATCATGGGTCTGAAACTGCCTTGGTCGCGCTGGTTGATGATCTCCGGCGGGCTAGGGACAAAGGTGAGAGCTTTTTCCTAGTTCTGCTGGATCTCTCAGTGGCTTTTGACACCATCGACCATAACATCCTTCTGGACCGTCTAGAGGGTTTGGGAGCTGGGGGGACTGTCATACAGTGGTTCCGCTCCTTCCTCCTGGGCCGTGTTCAGAAAGTGTTGTTGGTGGATGAGTGTTTAGTCCCCTGGGCTCTCACTTGTGGGGTGCCTCAGGGTTCCGTCCTCTCCCCCATGCTTTTTAACATCTATATGAAGCCGCTGGGAGAGATCATCAGGGGGTTTGGGCTGGGTGTTCATCAGTATGCGGATGATACCCAACTCTACCTCTTTTAAATCAGAACCAGTGAAGGCAGTGAATGTCCTGTGTGAGTGCCTGGAGGCGGTAGGAGGATGGATGGCGGCTAACAGATTGAGGTTGAATCCTGACAAGACAGAAGTACTGTTTTTGGGGGATGGGGTGACCGCAGACTGCCTCACCAGAGTGGTGCATGCTCTGGTTATCTCCCGCTTGGACTACTGCAACGCGCTCTACATGGGGCTACCTTTGAAGGTGACCCGGAAACTGCAATTAATCCAGAATGCGGCAGCTAGACTGGTGACTGGGAGTGGCCGCCGAGACCACATAACACCGGTCCTAAGAGACCTACATTGGCTCCCCGTTTCCGATCACAATTCAAAGTGTTGGTGCTGACCTTTAAAGCCCTAAACGGCCTCGGTCCAGTATACCTGAAGGAGTGTCTCCACCCACGTTGCTCAGCCCAGACACTGAGATCCAGCACCGAGGGCCTTCTGGCGGTTCCCTCATTGCGAGAAGTGAGGTTACAGGGAACCAGACAGAGGGCCTTCTCGGTAGTGGCATCCGCCCTGTGGAACACCCTCCCAGCAGATGTCAAGGCAATAAGCAACTATTTTACTTTTAGAAGACAACAGAAGGTGGCTCTGTTTAGGGAAGTTTTTAATGTTTGATGCTGTGCTGTTTTTAATATTTGGTTGGAACCCGCCCAGAGTGGCTGGGGAAACCCAGCCAGATGGGCGGGGAATAAATAATAATAATAATCTTGCTATCCTGGCTCCCCACTTCCCTTTGTCTCTTGCAGGTGAAAGAAGGATGCTGGCAAGACCTCCTCATCCATCTCTTCATCATCCTGGTGGAGGGGAAGCAGCGGCTGAGGAACCGGATCAGGTAGGGGGAAGGAGCCTTGGGGGGAGAGAGGCTGAGGGTGGGGGAGACAAGGCATTTCTCTCCCCTCCTCACTGCTTCTGTCAAAGCTGCCCTTAACGAAAGCTCAAAATGCCATAAATTAAGGTTTATGCACTGAAGATAACGAGTAGACACTTCACCTTAACTCTGAATGTCACTAGCATTATTCATTATAAATTGTTTTTAGGACATCTGGAGAGTCTTTCCATTCCAGAACAAAACTCAGGGAGAGGAGAGAGGGATTCTTCCATTTGGCAAACTGGATGCACAGAGAGAATGATCTGAATAAAACAAGGTGGAGTTCCACCCATTTTCACTAAGATTCATACCCATCATTAAAATACACTGAAAGAACTCCATTAAAACATTATAAGAAGCATCAATAATCAAAATGTGCAGCAGACCAATCCCATTAAAACAATCCAGGCAGGAAGCAAAAGAGCAATGTGTAGGAAATAACCTTTTTGCTGCCTAAGAGAAGGATATTTTTCTTTCAGGCTTCAGTTTCTTTTGAAGATGTCGCTGTTTGTTTCACGGCTGAGGAGTGGGCGTTGCTGGATCCTGCCCAGAGAGCTCTGCATCAGGAAGTCATGGAGGAGACTTGTAGGACCATGATCTCTCTTGGTAAAGTTCCCTGTTGGGTCACCATATCTATTTTGGAGTTCAATAGATATTTCTCTGGGACAAACCTCCCATATTTTGATGGA
Source organism: Zootoca vivipara (assembly GCF_965207765.1). NCBI lineage: Eukaryota > Metazoa > Chordata > Lepidosauria > Squamata > Lacertidae > Zootoca > Zootoca vivipara. The sequence goes on from NC_142595.1 coordinate 53,885,783, forward strand.
TCCCAACGTTGCCCCCTAGAGCACCTGGGATTCTCTCACCCCCCCCCCCCACAGCTCACCTAGGCTAGGGACTGTTTTGTCTGTGAATAATGTTCCTCCACTTCTGCCTTTTTGCACAAGGATCAGGATGTGGACAGGCTTTCTGAGTGTTCAGGGAAGTGGAAATCGCTTCTGTCAGGTTTTAGTTTTTGTCCATTCTTTGGTGGAGCAAAGGGACTTTTTATTTTTTTAAAAAATGATTTTTATTGAAAGTTTCCCACTTGAAATACAATAAAAGCTAAACTATTCTGAAAAAGAAAGGTAAGATTGTTAACAGAAAATAATAATAATAATAATAATAATTATCATAGAATCATAGAGTTGGAAGAGACCACAAGGGCCATCCAGTCCAACCCCCTGCCAAGCAGGAAACACCATCAAAGCATTCCTGACAAATGGCTGTCAAGCCTCTGCTTAAAGACCTCCAAAGAAGGAGACTCCACCACACTCCTTGGCAGCAATAATAATAATAATAATTATTATTATTATTATTTATACCCCGCCCATCTGGCTGGGTTTCCCAGGCCACTCTGGGCGGCTTCCAACCGAATATTAAAAACAGTACAGCATCAAACATTAAAAACTTCCCTAAACAGGGCCGCCTTCAGTTGTCTTCTAAATGTAAAATAGTTGCTTATTGCATTTACATCTGCTGGGAGGGTGTTCCACAGGGCGGGTGCCACTAACGAGAAGGCCCTCTGTCTGGTTCCCTGTAATGTCACTTCTCGCAATGAGGGAACCGCCAGAAGGCCCTCGGTGCTGAATCTCGGTGTCCGGGCTGAATGGTGGGGGTGGAGACTCTTCTTCTTCTTCTTCTTCTTCTTCTTCTTCTTCTTCTTCTTCTTCTTCTTCTTCTTCTTCTTCTTCTTCTTCTTCTTCTTCTTCTTCTTCTTCTTCTTCTTCTTCCAGAAAAAAGAAAAAGAAAGGAAAGGAAGAGAGAGAAAAATACAGTATAATAAGCCGAAGCTCTTTATATCCTTATTCCAGACCCAGAAGAGCGAACCCTCCCAGCTCTCACCTGGGAGCCTCGTCCCCTTTCCTCAGCCCTTCAGCTTCTCTCCATCACCTTCCTGCGTGTATCCTCCTTTCTCCAAGATAGGAAACTTCAAAAAATAAAAAAAATAAAACATACATGTAGATGAAATTGTCAAACAAATAACAAATATTAAAAGTCATAGGGAAAAAAAGATATGAAACAAGATAACATATAAAGGAGAGGAGCGTCTTCTGCTTCTCTGTCTGTCAATTATGTATATAACAATTATTCAAAATATTCCAATTATGCATTCCAGAACAACTTCTGGCTTTATTGATATCCAGTCTTTTCTCATTCTGCAAGATGGTATTTCTCAATCTTCCCTTCTAGGCCTTTCGGCTTCACCTTTATCCAATCATAAAGTTCATGGGTTATTCTCATTAAATTTCCAGTATGGCATTTCTCCACTTCATTATGATGAATTCTCGCCGAGGGTTCTGACAAATCTTAATAATATCATAGTTCCTACTTATTTGCCTATTGTGTCTTCGTTTAATCAAACAATGCCATAAAATATGGTCCTATTTACATTTGATCATTGCAGTTCCCTCCAGTCTTTCTCCAAACCAATTTCCAACAGATGAGAGATTTTTTCTGCCTGTGTATTAATTTCCAGCTCAGTCCTCAGTCTTTGCCACCTTCAATCATCCATAAATCTCTTCCGGCTTCAGAACAGCTTTCTTTCTTTCTTTCATTCCTTCATACAGTTGTAAAGTTGTGGACTTTTCTTCATCTACTGCTATCTCAGGGTTTTCCAACAGATTCTGTCCATTCTCTCATCTGCAGTCTCTCTCATACCTCTCCAGCCATTCTGCACGTCTCATCTCTTACCTGCTGGTTATGGCATATCAAAAATCCAAAGGCATTCAGTGTTATTTTTGTTATGATTTACTAATTATGTTCTGTTAGTACTCCTCCTTTGATCATCTCTGCTTCTCTGCACTTATAAAAAGTTACCATCGGTTTTTAGTCTGTTCCGCATAGGAAAAACAGAGAACGGGGATTTACGAACAGTGTAGCTTAGAAGTTAAAGGCAAAGTTTCAGAACTATATATTCATTTTAATCTTTTGAAATTAGTTAGTTTTAAGTTTTTTTAGATATTTTCCAGGCCCATTTAGGATTCTGTCATTACCCAGCACTTTAATTCTTCCCTGGATGCTAGGTAATTGGTAGACCGAGAATACAGTTCATATTCAAATAGACTTCTGAGCTTGCAGATGGAGTTGGTTCGATGATTGAGGCAAAGAAATTTCATCCCAGACAAGAACAGGATTTTTGAACCTGAATTTCCTATAAATATGTCAGTAAATGTCAGTCAGCAAAGGAAGTGAACCCTACAGTAAGACGTCCCATCTAACTCCCTTCAGATCTTCCTTTATCACAAATTTTCATGAGCATTATTCAAAAACTGGGAATTCTATTTCTTTCTTAGGCTCTGATCTATTCCTCTCTTCGTTGCAGGTGGTGATGAATTAGAAATTAAGAAAAAGGGACAACATGACAAAATCCACACAGTGGAGAAGCCACATCAAGATTTGGAGTGTGGAGAGAACTTCAGTCAGAGCTCCCATGCCACTTCCCATCAAAGAAATCCTATTGGGAAGAAACCCTATCCGTGTTTGGAATGTGAAAAGAGCTTCAATCACAGCTCACATTTCAAAGCACATAAAAGAATTCATACTGGGGAGAAACCATATCAGTGCTTGGAATGTGGAAAGAGCTTCAGTCAGAGGTCCCATCTCACTTCCCATCAAAGAATTCATACAGGGGAGAAACCATATCAGTGCTTGGAATGTAAGAAGTTCTTTACTACAAGAAGTGACTTCCATCGTCATAAGAGAGTTCACAGTGGGGAGAAACCATATCAGTGCTTGGAATGTGAGAAGTTATTTACTACAAGAAGTGACTTCCATCGTCATAAGAGAGTTCACAGTGGGGAGAAACCATATCAGTGCTTGGAATGTGGGAAGAGCTTCAGTCGGAGGTCCCATCTCACTTCCCATCAAAGAATTCATACAGGGGAGAAACCATATCAGTGCTTGGAATGTAAGAAGTTCTTTACTACAAGAAGTAACTTCCATGATCATAAGAGAATTCACAGTGGGGAAAAACCATATCAGTGTGTGGAATGTGGGAAGAGCTTCACTTGGAGGAAAAGTCTTACTATCCATCAAAGAATTCATACAGGAGAGAAACCATATCAGTGCTTGGAATGTGAAAAGTTATTTACTACAAGAAGTGACTTCCATCGACATAAGAGAGTTCACAGTGGGGAGAAACCATAGTGCTTGGAATGTGAGAAGTTATTTACTACAAGAAGTGGCTTCCATCGACATAAGAGAGTTCACAGTGGGGCAAAACCATATTGGTGCTTGGAATGTGGGAAGAGCTTCAGTCAGAGGGCCAATCTCACTTCCCATCAAATAATTCATACTTGGAGGAACCATATTAGTGCTTCGAATGCACAAAGTGCTTTGCTGCATGAAAAGAGTTATGGCGACATAAGAAAATTCACCCTGGGGAGAAACCACTCCCAAGGTGCCAAGAGTGTGGAAAGAGGAACTTCTGGTTCACCGTCAGCGCCAATCGGCGGGGTTTGCCTCGAGTTCCGAGGAAACCCAGCTCCGCGAGGGGGGAAGAGCCGCGAGAGCGACGCGGCCCCCCGAAAGAGCCCCAGATCGAGCGGTCTGGGGATGAAGAAGTCGGCAGAGCCCCTTTGGCGACTCCTTTACACCCCTTCCATAGTTCTCATTATACATGATAAGCGATCTTCAGCCATCCCAACCCTTGCTTTTTCATGCAAAACCATTTGCAGTCGTTTGCGGTCATCAACAGCTATCAGTCAGTCAATCACCCATTTCCACCACCCTTCTGAGTGATCCCCCCTCCCCATCCCCACCCCTCCCCACCCCTTCTCTACATAAGTGCCTGGAAACTTCCATTTCACTGTATCTGAAGAAGTGTGCATGCACACGAAAGCTCATACCAAAATAAAAACTTAGTTGGTCTTTAAGGTGCTACTGAAGGAATTTTTTTATTTTCCTTTACACCCCGGTAAGCTTGAAAAAGAGCCCCGGAGCGAGTAGAGTGGCAGTCACGGGGCCATTTTTTCGAGTGCCATCGTTATCCTCGCGGGGTGAAGCTTCGTGCCAACGGCGGAGAGCGGTGGATTCTTTTAAAAGAAAATAATTTTAAACATTGGGCACTGTGAGTAAAAGATCTGTAATTTGTTTCTGAATTGAAAGAATTGGCACGGGAGAAGAGCTTAAAGAGGAAGTCGGCTCTCTCCCCATTGAGAGAACTGTATGCAGTAACCTGACTGCTGGATAAAAGGTGAAAGGAAGTTATCAATTTGTCAAGAATTTGACTCTTAAACTCTTCTCTGAAACAGGACTGGAGGAGAAGTGTGAAATATCTTAAATCCCCTGCAAGACTTTCACATCTTATAAAGGAAGTTCCCCTGGAAACTGGATCCAGGTTCCCAGAGGGATCAGTGAATGGTTTTTAAATATTGCTACAATAAAAATTGGATTATATTAAGTTTTGACTTTATTAATTAAAAAGTAAATTTGAAGAGGTGACTAAGACTTTGGATAAAGACTTTGAAAAATTAACTAAAAGAAGTTAAATGTAAATGAAATGCAGATTGGACATAAAAATGGAGTTTGAGGTTTGGAAATATGATCTGCCATTTCCGGCTTTGTAATCTGCTGTTTTTCCCCACGGGATTTGACATAGCAATAATGGCTGCAGACTCAACATCACAAGATCAGGACTGGCAAAAGATTCTTATGGAACTTTTGGAGATTAAACAAGACTTAGCCATGAGCAACATGCAGCTAAGAAGCTATTTGGAAATTGATATTGAAAATGCAGAGAGTCAAGATGATAAACCACCAACCTTGGTCAAAGAAGAGAAAGAAGAACATGTTCCACAAGTGGAGATGTGGAACCGGCGTTGGATCACAATCAAGGATTTCTCAAGGGACAACCAGAGGGGTCTGTTGTCCTTCTAGTGAGAGAGGGAGGGCAAAGCACCCTCTGGGAGATTGGGAAGGAAGTTGGGAGGTGTTGGGTTAGGGTTAGGGTTAGGGAGAAGTGAGGAAACAGCTGAAGTGGGGTTTTAAAATTTGGTGGAGGTCCTGGGAAAGGGTGGGAGCGGGTTAAAAGATATACATGTGTGATTTTTTGCTGGATTAACTGGGAAGGTCTGATACTGGTATGAAACTTGGAATTCGCTGAAAAGTTTGGGAAATCTGGGCCCGGGGGAAGGGGGGACGAATTATTTTTAATTGTTCAAATGTTGTTCGTTTTAATGAGCAAATATAATAATGGTGATTCATTGTTGGCAAAAACTGTAAGTTATGGGGAGAAATAATTGGATTTTGGGGTTTTATGATAAGAAAATAAATTTGAGGTTTTTAGATTAAAATATAAATTGGAAGTATGGTAGAAGATTTAAGATAATAATGTGAAAACTGCTGAAAGAATATGATAAATAGGGACCCAATGTGGGAGGAATCGAGGAAGTCCACAAAGTGAAGAAAAAGATATGATTAGTAGATCTTTTTTCTCCCCTCTTTTTTCCCTACTTTGTAGTTTGTAATTTTGTTTGTCTTGTTTTGTTGTTTTTGTGACTGTATTGTTTTCTTTTTTATGTGGAAAATGATTTAAAAAGATTTTTTTTAAAAAAAAGAGTGTGGAAAGAGATTCGCCTTGAAGCAAACTCAATTCCATCAAAGAATTCATGTGACGGAGAAAACCGAATAGTTCTTGGAATGTGGAAAGAACTTCAGCTGGAAGGAAATATCACTTCCCATGAAAGAACTCAATAGTAGCTGTCAGAGGTTGTTGCGACTACTCTAGAGTAACAACTTTCCACATGCTTGTCTTTTAACAGTCCTTATTGGTGCACTCTATTTACAGTGTAACGGGGTGTTGGAAACATGTCTGCTCATTCCGATCCAGAATCCGGCACTGCCCCCCTGCGTGACTTCCCCCAACATAATAGCCTCGGGACAGTGAATCTCCTCCCCTTTCTCCTCCTCCGTAATTCCGGAACCGGGGGAAAAGGTCTATGCTCCGTGCTTTCCCTTTCCCCCCTTTCCGCCTCTCTCTCTTCCCTCCTGTGGAGCCGGGGCTCTCCCATGCTGCCAGAGACCTGGCACTCTCTCTCCTCTTCCTGACTAGCCTCTTCAGAGCCCGCGCTTCCATCGCTGCTTGGGGAGGAGCTACTCCTGATGCAAGGGGGAGGTTCTCTATACTCTCTTCCCCTTACATCCACCCCCCCTCCAGCCCCCCCCCCCCGAGGAGATGGGCAGCTGCGGAGATCAGTGGAATCCCAAAAACTCCGTGGCATCCGAGCTGGTGGGGGTGAAAACGTGCTCCCAGCCGGAGCCCTGCAAAGATACTGGAGGTGAGGACTGAAACCCTAGGAAATCCGTCTCGTCCGATCCCGTGGGAGTGAACACCTGTTCCCAGTCCGTGATCGGGGTTTCTGCGCTGGAGGGAGCGCCGAACTCTTACTCTTCTCCCCGATCCTGAAACCTTGTTTCCCATTCCCACAGCGATCCATGCGGCTCTTCTTCCCCTGAGGAGTCCCCCCCCCTCCCCTGCAGGTGCCTCTGAGGCCTCCCTCCCAATGTGCCATGGTTTTGGCCTGTGCGGAAACAGCGCATGGAATTTCTCCACTAGGTATTCCTCCTGCACCGCGTGAGCTGGCACCCAGGCATTTTGGGTGGCCAGAGTGTCCTCCCAGGCCATGAGGTACTCCAGACCCCCCTCCCCCATCGTGAGTCCAGGATTTCAGTGGCCACATTCAGATTCTGCGGCTCCCTGTCCCTCTGAATGTCTGTCAGTGGTGTGGTGCTCTCCCTGAACCTGGTGCTTTCCCTGTAGGGGGATAGCAACGACCTGTGAAACACTGGGTGTATCCTCATGGAGTCTGGGAGTTCCAACCTGAACGCTACTGGATTGATCTGATGCGTGACGGTGAATGGCCCCAAGCATCTGGGCCCCAACTTCTTGCACCTTCCCATTACTGGAAGCCCTTCCGAGGATAGCCACACCTTGTCCCCCACCCTGATGACCTCTCCCAGTCGTCGGTGGCGGTCCGCTCCCTTCTTGTAGGCTTCCTTAGCCCTATATAAATGCTCCTTAATTGCTGGTGCACTGTCTCCATTTCCTCCGCCCAGTCCTCTGCTTCGGGCCCCTCCTCCTCTTCCCACTCCCTCCCCGGGAATGCTCTGAGGTCTTGCCCGTAATTGGCCTTAAAGGGCGATACCCCTGTGGAGACGTGCACTGCGTTGTAGGCAAACTCTGCCAGTGGCAGACGATCTACCCAGTCCGTCTGCCGCTGGCTGACAGAACACCTCAAGTACTGTTGCAGTATGGCGTTGGCTCTCTCTGCCTAACCATTGGTCTGGGGGTGTCGTGCCGTGGAGAGGCTGACCTCCACGTGCAACATGCTCATGAGTTTGCGCCAGAACCTGGAAGTAAACTGCCTCCCCCTGTCTGATATCACCCTTAATGGTAAGCCGTGCAGTCTGAATATGTGGTCCACGAACAGCTTTGCCGTCTTCTCCGCTGAGACAGCCCTTGCGCACGGTACGAAGTGGCACATCTTGGTTAGGAGGTCCACCACCACCAGCACTGCTGTCTTGCCCCTTGAAGAGGGCAAATCAGTGACGAAGTCTACAGACACCACATCCCAGGGCCTATTGGGCGTGGGCAACGGCTCCAGCAGTCCTGCCGGCGCTGCCCTGTCCCCTTTCGCCCTCTGACATAGTCTCTGACGTCCTCCCGCACCCCAGGCCACCAGAAGTGCCTCATGACTAATTGTGTGGTTTTGTCCCTTCCAAAGTGTCCCGCTGTCGGATTGTCGTGCATCTGTCGGAGGACCTTACCTCTCAGAGAGGTGGTGGGTAGGTACAGGGCCCCCTGGTAAAAGAGCAACCCCCCTTTTTCCGCAAAGCCCTTGTCAGTCCCCCTCCCCTCCCTCAGGTCTTGGAAGATGCGCTTGGCGAACTCGTCGTCTGCCGTCAGTTTGGTCAGTTCTGCATCACTCACCACCACTCTCCCACACGTCCAGGCTGATTGGGGAAAGATGTGTTGGGGCGTCGGTGGCTGTTCTTCCTCCATGTACTCAGGTTTGTGGGACAGAGCGTCCGCCCTGACGTTCTGCTCTCCTGGTATGTAGTGGATGGAGAAGTTGAAATGGGAGAAGAACTCCGCCCACTGTATCTGCCACTGGTTGAGCACTCTGGCCGTCCTCCAAAACTCCAAGTTCTTATGGTCCGTGCACACTTGAATGGGGTGCTTAGTGCCCACCAGGAAGTGTCTCCAGTGTTTGAAGGCGGCATGTATGGCCAGCAGCTTCCTGTCGAAGTCCGTGTAATTGTGTTCTGCTTGGTTCAGCTTTCTGGAGAAAAACGCACACGGTCGCCATTCCCTGTTGGCATCCAGTTGCAGTAAAATTGCGCCGATCGCTTTGTCATAAGCATCCGTTTCAATGCGTAGTGGTGCGTCTTGTACCACGTGAAACAGGTGCTGTTCTGAGGCAAACACCTTCTTCAGGCACTCAAACGCTGCTTGCGCCTCCGCTGTCCACCTGAACTTTTGCTTGCCTCTTAAGCGGTCTGTGATGGGTGCCGTTACGTGGGAGAAGTGTCCTGGGGCTGTGCCAGTCTAGGATGGCCTGCACCTTGTCCTTGTCGATTGCCAACCCTTTGTCCGATAGTTTGTAGCCCAAGAACTCCACCTCTGTGGTGTGAAACTTTCACTTCTCCAATTTCACATACAGGTGGTTGTCCTTGAGGCGCTCTAAGACTTCTCTGATGTCTCTTACATGCTGCTGAGGGGTGTCAGAATAGATGAGGATATCATCCAAAAAGACGACGCAGTTCTTGAAGAGCAAGGACCCCAGGATGTGGTGCATGAAGGCTTGGAAGCAGGCGGAGCCCCCCTTTAGGCCAAAGAGCATCACCAAATATTCAAACGCACCTAGCGGCGTATACATCGTGGTCTTCCATTCATCCCCTTCCCTGATCTGGATCAGGTTGTACGCCCTTCGCAGGTCGAGCTTGGTGAAAATCTTGCCTCGTTGCACTGCTGCCAGCAGATCGTCCACCCTGGGCATAGGGAAGGCCACTGGTTCTGTCAAACTGTTCAGCCTTCTAAAGTCCACTACAAGCCTCCTCTGGGGCGTGTCTCTCTTGTCCACCCAGAACACTGGACTGCCCCCTGCTGCTTTGCTCTCCCGTATGAATCCTCTCTTGAGGTTCTTGTCGATGAACGCACGCAGGTCTACCAGCTCCTGATCCAACATGGAATACAACTTCCCAGGCGGTAGCGTGGCCCCTGGCAGTAGGTTGATCTGACAGTCAAATGGCCTGTGCGGGAGCAGGTGGTCCGATTCCATTTTGCTGAAAACCTCCTGCAGGTCCCAGTAGGGCTTGGGGATGGTGACGCCACCTTGCACCTGCATTGTTGCCACCGTGGCTAAAGGTGGTCCCTCTCCCTGTCGCCGTTGCAGGAACTGTTCTATGCAGTATTCGGAGCCAAACGTGAGGGACCTCTGGTGCCAGCTTATAGAAGGGTTGTGGCGTGCCAGCCAGCTCATGCCCAGAACTATGGGTGGGTCGGACAGGGTGGTGACGTTGAACGCCAGTGTCTTGGAATGCCTCCCCACTGTCATCCGCATGGGGGGCGTCTGATGAGTGATGGCCCCTCCCACCAACTCCCTGCCATCAATGGTGGAGACTTGCAAGGGGAAATCCAGCTGCAGGAGTTGAATCTGGTGAGCCTCCGCAAAAGTCCTATCAAAGAAATTCGCTGACGCCCCCGAATCGATGAGGGCCAGTACGTTTAGAGGGTAGCCATTGGGCAGTGTTAAAGTCACTTCCACCACCACTCCTGAGCTGGGGTGTGTGGGCTGGCCGTGCTCTGGCAGTTGCAGGAGGGCGGTTGGGGGTTGCCTTATTGAGGTTGTGCCTGGCTGCTGCCCCGTGTCTCCTGCAGCCAGGTTCCCCCGTTTCCCTGGGGCTGAGCGGTATCCGCTGGTTCTGGGACCACTATTCCCGCCTTTCCTTGCCACTCCTTGTGCCGGGGACATTTGCAGACCTGGTGGTCAGGGCCGTTGCAGAGAAAGCAGTTGCCTCCGCTTCTCTCCTTCCGTTTTGGCGCCATTGGGTTTTGAAAGTCGCGTGCGCGCGCTCCATCGATCTGCATGGGCTCTGGGGCTGTGAGGGGGTTGGGAGGAGCTGCAGCTGCAGCAGGCTTCTCCTGGAAGCGTGGGAACCAAGGATGCGTCGAGCGCACTGCCTGCCTGTCGTTCCATCTGGACTCTTGCCTCACCCCCACCGCTAAAGCTGCTTTACTCAGTTCATCCATAGATTTCGCCCTCGGACCTCTAATTGTCATCTCATCTGTCCTCCCAGTTGAACGACATGGCCCAGGGAGAGAGGGGAAAATAGGGGAAGTGAACAACTGGCTTCGCAAATGGTGCAAACAGGAACGGTTTGGATTCTTAGATCACGGTCTGCAGTTTCTTGAAGATGGACTTCTGGCAAGTGATAGGCTGCACCTCACAAAAGTTGGGAGGAATGTTTTTGCCATGAAACTCAAAAACCTCATCAGGAGGGCTTTAAACTGACAGTAGCTTTGGGAGGGATCTTGAGGGTCATCTAGTCTATCCAACTGCAATGCATCTCCTTGATGTTTAGTCAGAATCTCTTTCTTGTTATGTTCTTGTGGGGTTACATGGTTCTTCACCTCCTTTTCAATCATGAGAATACTGTGAGGTAGTTGAAGCAAAATAAAAAAAATCCTTCCAGTAGCACCTTAGAGACCAACTAAGTTTGTCATTGGTCTGAGCTTTTGTGTGCATGCACACTTCTTCAGATACACTGAAACAGAAGTCACCAGACCCTTATATATAGTGAGAGAGTAGAGAGGGGTATTACCCAGAAGGGTCGTGGGAATGGGTGATTGGCTGATAGGTGTGGTAAACCTGTTGACGACTGTTAATGACTGCAATTGGTCTTACAGGAAAAAGCAAGGGGCGAGGTGGCTAAAAATAGCTTTAATCATGTGCTGTATAATGAGGTAAGAATCCAATGTCTATTCAGACCACGTTTTAAGTTTGGTTTTAAATTTGGTAATGAGTTGCAATTCAGCAAATTCTCTTTCCAGTCTATTTCTGAAATTCTTTTGTAATAAGACAGCTATTTTGAGATCTTGTATAGAATGTCTTGGGAGATTGAAGTGTTCTCCTACTGGTTTCTCTGTCTTGTGATTCCTGATATCAGATTTATGTCCATACTGTGTGGTAGATTATGCTCTGTAAGGCCACTCAGTGAGCTTCATGGCGAAGTCGGGATTTGAGGCCAGCGTGTGGTGAGATGGAGGGAGGCTTGAGGGAGTTGGGCTGGGGAGAGGTCTGTGCAATGTAGCTGGAAGAGGGCAGGCGGGTTTAGCATGGCTTTCCCAATGGGGAAGGGGGCGGCTGCCGGAGACGAAGGGAGGCCCGAGGAGGAGCCACGAAGGAAGACTTTGACAGGGGAGAGAGGGAAAGAATGGAAGGGAGAATCAGAACGGAAGGAGAAAGAGTTAGCAGAGGGGGGCAGGGAAGGAGAATCACGGAGCAAGGAAGGAAGCTACTCAGAAGGGAAAGAGTTAACAGAGGGAGAGAAAGAGAGAGAGAAGGAAGCTGGCTCCTCAGATCTGTGCAAAATAATACAGTGGTACCTTGGTTCTCAAACTTAATCTGTTCCAGAAGTCTGTTCCAAAACCAAAGTGTTCCAAAACCAAGGTGCGCTTACCCATAGAAAGTAATGCGAAATGGATTAGCCCGTTCCAGACTTTTGAAAACAACCCCTAAAACAGCAATTTAACATGAATTTTACTCTCTAACGAGACCATTGATGCATAAAATGAAAGCAATAATCAATGTACTGTACTATAAAATAAATAAAACAGTATAGTAGATGAGTTTATTTTTTATTTATTTATTAATTATTACAGTCGAGGACCAGCTCTTAGAAGTATAAAACGGATCCCTTTGAAAAAACAGTTTCCAGGAGCATAACATATAAAAGTTGCTTTGAACAAGATTTAAAAGATTTTTTTTTAATTATATAACAATGCTAAAAGTTTAACCCTTAAAATAGTGGCTGCAGAAAGCTGAGCCTAGCTCGCTCGGGGTGCCATTGAGGAAAAAAATCAGACGGGCTGGGAAGAAAGTCTGTGTCTGCATATTTGGGCACAGAATCTAGCGACCACCCTGGTTATTTTCAGGTCTTTGCCTAGCAAGAGCAGGTTGTATAATTGCTTTTCCGGGAGGCTTGCTAAGCTCACCAGTATGGGATCCAGGATCTCCCTTCGAGCTTCTTCATATAGGGGGGACCTGAAGAACAAATGCTCACGGCTTCCTATTTCCCCTAATGGGCATACGCAGAGTCTTTGGGCGTATGGGATTTTTTTGTGAAGCCCCTCCAGCACAGGCGTGGGAAATGCCGCGCTTCTGGCAAGTGTAAAAGCCCTTCTTGTGTTTTTTGACAGGAGAAAGGAGAGGTAAGGTGCTGGGGCGGCTGTGTATCTCTTGATTTCTCCAGTTCTGTATTTAGGGCATCTTGAACAGTCCTGTTGTCTTTCAATATCAATGAGTCGTTGTCTGACCGTTGCTTTAGCTTGCCTTAGATTATAGTAGATGATAAAAATTAAAAAAAATTTTTTCTTACCTGCACTGATGATAATCATTGTTTGGTTGTGAGGCTCTTATCCATTTCCACAATCAATCAGTCAATCAATCAGTAGCTGAACTGGGTTCCACACAGTCACAAAAATAAATTGTCTGAAAAAGTCTCAAAAAACGCAAAATAAATAGCAAAAAACAAAAGCACCAAATATAAGCTCCAAATATCACCTCAATACACTTCAATGGGAAACAGAAGGCTTGAATTACATGGGGGGACGCAACTTAGCAGCGCAACAGGAAACACAGGGAGACTCAAAACGGAGCACATTCGGCTTCCAAAAAAAGTTCGAAAACCAGAACACCAACTTCCGGTTTTGCAGCATTCGAGTTCTAAGTTGTTTGTGAACTAAGCTGTTCGAAAACCAAGGTACCACTGTATAAAAATATAGTTCAACTTTTCTCACTTGTTGAGTTACTTGCCCATCTAGTAACTATTTGGATCTGTCATAATGATATCCAGACATAACTACTGTATCTGTGAAATAAAGATCCAATTAACTAACTAACTAACTAACTTGAGTGACTTTGGAGGGTGGTAGATCACTGCCAGTTTTTGATGCTTGTTGGTAGATCGCAGCCAACTTTAGGTTGGACATTCCTGCTCTCTAGGCAATATACTACACTGGCTCTCCCATGAGACGTAGAAATTGTTCATGCATGTTTATCTGCTTAAAATTTGGGTGCCATATTCTTGTGTCATATTTAAAGCTGTATACTCCTCTAGCAAAGTAATTAATGTCACAATAGTAAGTCAAGTTCAATATTATGATAGATTTAAGGCAATGTTAGCTGGGGGGGGGAGTTTTAAATTCTGGTGGTACGTGGTGATTGGCTGAGAGTTTGGAAGGGTGTTTAAGTAAGTACAACATAACTATCAGGCCTTTGGCTAATGGAACTTTATCCTTTTAAGTGTCTTTAGTGATGTATGGAAGTGAGAGCTGGACCATCAAGAAGGCTGATCGCCAAAGAATTGATGCTTTTGAATTATGGGGCTGGATGAGACTCTTGAGAGTCCCATGGACTGCAAGAAGATCAAACCTATCCATTCTGAAGGAAATCAGCCCTGAGTGCTCACTGGAAGGACAGATCCTGAAGCTGAGGCTCCAATACTTTGGCCACCTCATGAGAAGAGAAGACTCCCTGGAAAAGACCTTGATGTTGGGAAAGATTGAGGGCACTAGGAGAAGGGGGCGACAGAGGACAAGATGGTTGGACAGTGTTCTCGAAGCTCCGAACATGAGTTTGACCAAACTGCGGGAGGCAGTGCAAGACAGGAGTGCCTGGCGTGCTCTGGTTCAGGGGGTCACAAAGAGTCGGACACGACTAAAGGATGAAACAACAACAATGGGAGGGGGGATATTGGTGTGTTTCATTTTTGTTTTTATTATGGATTTGGTGTTTTCATTTTGAATTTTAATGCTGGGGACTGCCCTGATATCTTCAAAGGAAGGCAGTATACAAATTTAATAAATGAAAAATAAGGTAGTGATAAACCATAAAGGAAAATGTAAAAATACTCTGGGGTGGCAGCTGGAATGAAGGGGCTGTTTGGTGAAAGACCCGGTCCAGACCCAGCTCACAGCTCCCAGCTCCGTCCCTTGAATCCTCTGGGAAGGGCCACCATAGCTCAGGGCCTGAGGGTACCTGCTTGGCATGCAGAAGGGCCCGGTCCCCGTCCGCCCTGCCAGCATCTCCCTCTGCCGTCCCTCCACCTCCCCCTTCTCTCTGGTCCTCCCCGTCCGAAGGGTTAAAAGCAGCTGACTCGCCTTCCTCCTAGAGGGGACGGTGAATCCCGGGGGAGGGGGCGGGTCCTCCAGAGCGAAGCTTCCCCCAGAACTGGGATGGACGGGAAGTAGTGGGTAGGGGGCAGGTCCTCCGGAACCAAAGCCCCTCCCTCTCCCGGAAGTGGGGACTCTGCTCGCCTTGGCCGAGGCTGCCTCGCCGGGTGAGTCTCTCTTCCCTAGAGGGCGCAGGGGGGGGGTGAAGGGGGGCAGAGCTGGTGCCCCCGGCAGAAGCGTCCAGAGTCAAGGGCTCCCCTCCCCCCTCCCTCCCTCCCCCCCTTTCCTCTCTCCGCCTCCCTGCAGGTGATTCGAGGGAAAGTGTCTCACTCCCCAAGAATCTTCCGGGGGGGATACATAAAGGTTTTCTGAGGGGTCCAGAGGCGAGGAATGGGAGTCTCCTTCGTCTTGCTCCTGGGGGAGACGGGGAGGGGGTAACAGGACCCCCCTTTCCTTGGGTAAAGCCAGGAAACCCGGCCAGGAGACCCCCCCCTCTGCTGGGAGAAGCAGGATCGCTCCCCAAAGAGGAGAGCAAAAATGGTTCGCGGGTGAGGGGAGCTTTTTCTCTCCCCCCCCCCTTTCAACGCCCGCCTTGTACCTCCCCTGTTTGCATAACTTAATAATACCGAAATAGAGACACGCTTTTACTCTCGCAAGATCGAATATACTGCCTTCGGCTGTCCTCGAGGGGCGATTCCCAAAAATCCCACTGCAAACACGGTTATGTCCCTGTGGAGATGGCAGGATCGAATCGGTGGCTCATGTCCCTTTTTACAAAGATTGGAGGACAGAGGTTGTTACCCCTCCCGGTTGCGGCCTCCATTCTCTTGGCAGATCAAGATGAACTGGTGACAACAAAAGTTGCAAGGTTTTTAACCAGGTCAGGTAGAATAAGATCCATCATTTGACTATTGATCCTAACCCCCAAAATGTATTTCATGTCATCAACTTTTTACCTTTATCCTCTGTATACGGCATTTTATTTTATTGCTATGGCTGGTGGCTGATGCAAATAAAGATTGATTCATTCATTCAACACTCACCTTGCCCCGCTCCCTTGCGGCCACACTTCTCAACTCCTTCACCGCCACCCTGTACCTCACTGACCATCCAAGCACAGCCCTCGGGGACATAGGATGGACAAACAGCCCCACCGCCTGTGCTCCTGGTGGGGGCCTTCCTCACACCCCCAGCTACGGCCCTGGTGTGTGTGCTCAGCTCATGTGGGGGGGGGACCCCCAAGTCCAGGGAGAGAGAGGCTCCTGCCCCCTTTCTCTCTGCAAAGCCAGGGAGGGGGACCAGGGCACAGGACATCTGTCACTCTTTCCTTCCTTTGCATCCATAACTTTGGGGAGGGAAGGAAAGAGCATGAAATTAAGCCCCCTCCATACCGAGGAATCCGGGCCATCTACGTTGTAGTTGGAGAGAAAGATTTGTACGGTACGTAAAATATAAGAAAGGAAAAAGGAAAGCGAGACCCATGCAATAAATTGAGACTGTTGGAAGAGGGGAGGGGGCAGAGAAGAGAACGCGCTTCTTCCTGCGGTGCAGAGTCAAGCCTATGGAACTCCCTGCCCCAGGAGGCAAGGCTGGGACCAGTGCAGCGAGGAGGAGGGGCTCTGGCTTCATGAGCTCCTGTCTCCCCAGCGATGCTTCTAAATCCCAGTTACTGGGAAGAAAGCACGGGGGGGGAGAGAGAGGGGCTCTTGTGCCCCAGCCCTACAGGGGCGCTGCCCATTGAGGGCCCTGGGTGGCCCCTGTGAGAATCATAGGATCATGGAATCATAGAGTTGGAAGGGAACCCGAGGGTCATCTAGTCCAACCCCCTGCAGTGCAAGAATCTCTTCTTCCATGAAGGTTTTAAGTGGAGTTTGGATGTCCACCTCTCAATGATGTGTGAGTTGAGATTCCTACATTGTAGGGAGTTGGGTTACATGACCCCCAGTGCCCCTTCCAGCTCTACAGTTCTAGGGTTCTGTGAAACAAGCTTGTGGTGTGGGGCAGGCATCCAAGAAGAGAAGGGGGCAGGCAGGCCTCTCTGGGGAGGAAACCCCCCAAGAGAGGAACCGCCACCAGGCTTCCCTCTCTTTGGCCACCCAAAGCTCTTGAGTGTGGCAAAACCACCAAGAGGGCCCCTCTGGCAACCTGAGCCCCCAAGGGGGCCTTTCTTCAGATATTGGGGGGCCAAAAGGAACAGCTCCTGTGAGTACCTTGAACTGGGCCCAGAAGTGAATGGACCAGCATTGCAGCTGTTTCAAAACAGGACTTGAGTTGTTTGGGGGGTTCAGGGAGGAGGAATAGACTCTGAAGTTCCTTGGAGAAAATGGGGGGAAGGAAATGAAATTAATAAAGAGACGGAGCCCAGCCCATAATCTGACGGCTGCTTTTTACAGCTGTTCAAGGGCAGCTGCGCATGGAGGGCATTGCAATGATCCCATTGGATCCAGAGCATGGAATCCCATGGCCTCGTCCTCTCGTCCCAAAGAGATTGTGGCTGGAAAACTCGCCAGAGCTGGAAATGGGCAATGCTAGTTACTGAGGCCACCTGACAACCTCTAAGCAGGTGGGGTGGTGGTGGGGTTATGCTAGGCAACGTTATTGTTATTTTAATTATTATAATTAGCAATTACCCATCCTGTTATTTACATGCACTTCACCCTAAGTTCCCAGGGCATATTTCAGCATTAAAACACTATTTAAAAATAGTTTAAAACTAGAACTAAAAGATTTCTTCTTCTTCCTTCTTCCTCAGAGTCTGGGCTGTGGTGCAGTCCAGTCCTGGTTCCTACCAAGACTCATCTCCGCTTACTCAGGGAACCACCTTCTTCTCCTTCCCGTGTATCAGTTTTATAACAGAACAATGTCTTTGTTTGTAGAATTTGCCAGCACCTCTCGTTCGGACGGACAGAACTTGGAAGAGGACCGAGGGGTTCCTTCGGATCTTTTGGATGGATAAGCAGGAGCCCTGGAGCAGCCCTGGAGCAGGAAGAGGCCATGGCATGGAAACCAGGAGCAGTGGGGGATTCTGGGAAAACCTTGTGCAGAAGATCCTGGGTGAGGAGGACACCCTTTGCTCAGAGGCGCAGAGGCGGCAGTTCAGCTGGTTCTGCTACCTGCAAGTCAAAGGACCCCGTGAAGCTTGCAGCCAACTCCACCGCTTTTGCCACCAGTGGCTGAAGCCAGAAAGGCACACGAAAGCTGAGATGCTGGACCTGGTGATTTTGGAGCAGTTCCTGGCTGTCCTTCCCCCGGAGATGGAGAGCTGGGTGAGGGAATGCGGAGCGGAGACCAGTTCCCAGGCGGTGGCCCTGGCTGAAGGTTTCCTCCTGAGTCAGGCAGAGGAGAGAAAGCAGGCAGAGAGAAAGCAGGTGAGAGAGACTTTCCTCTGGATACTCCCAAGGGGCTCCAAACAGGAGGGAGAACATCCCTAAATGCTAAAAAAATGGGCCATCCTTTTTCAGAAAGCATCCAAGGAATGAGATCAAATATCCCTAAAGATTCTGCCTCTGCCATTCCTTTATTTCTTTTAAATCCTTGTTTCTCTTTCAGGTAAAGGATCTTTGTGCAGAAACAATTCCTGATTCCTCTGAGGGAGAGAGGACTTTGTTGGACACCAGAGAGAGGCTGCTGGGTAAGGAGGAAGGAGTTTTTTCTCAGTCTGCCACATTCTGTTATTCTCAATCCTTTTTTGGAATGTATCCAGGGAATGATATTGGATACCCCTAAAGATTTTGCCTCTCCCGTTCCTTCCAGAGAGAGGCCGCTGGGTAAGGAGGAAGGAGTTTTTTCTCAGTCTGCCACATTCTGTTATTCTCAATCCTTTTTTGGAATGTATCCAGGGAATGATATCGGATACCCCTAAAGATTTTGCCTCTCCCGTTCCTTCCAGAGAGAGGCCGCTGGGTAAGGAGGAAGGAGTTTTTTCTCAGTCTGGCCGCATTCTCTTATTCACAAACTACTCTGTGGGTTCTTTCAGTACTTTCAGTGGGTTCTTTCAGTACTTTGGGGTACCAAGAGGCCAAGGGAGAGGTTATGTATTTTAGCATAACTAAAATATGAAATGAGGACAAACTCCCAAACACATCTCAGAGAGAAGCATCATGCACTCCTGTCTTCTCACTTCCCTTTGTCTCTCGCAGGTGAAAGAAGGATGCTGGCAAGACCTCCTCATCCATCTCTTCATCCTGGTGGAGGGGAAGCAGCGGCTGAGGAACCGGATCAGGTAGGGGGAAGGAGCCTTGGGGGGAAAGAGGCTGAGGGGTGGGGGGAGAGAGGGCATTTCTGGGGGCAAATGAATCTTCTGCTCTTTTTTCTTCTGATAAATCTGGGAAACTGGCATGGTTGCACAGACAGAATGATTTTAAGAAATCAACGTGCAGTTCCATCCATTTTCACTAAGATTCATACCCCTCCTTAAAAAAAACACTATGAAAGAATCCCAAAACATTAAATTATGCATCCACAGTCAAAATGTGCAGCAAACAAATCCGATTAATACAACACAGGCAGAAAGAGCAATGCGCAGTAAATAATCTTTATGTTGTATAAGAGAAGGACCTTTTTTCTTTTAGGGTCCAGTTTGTTTTGAAGATGTTGCTGTTCGTTTCACGGCTGAGGAGTGGGCGTTGCTGGATCCTGCCCAGAAAGCTCTGCATCAGGAAGTCATGGAGGAGACTTGTAGGATCATGAACTCTCCCGGTAAGGTTCCCTGTTTGGTCATAATACTTGTTTTCCCCCGTGATGAAATCTCCCAGATTTTGATGGATCTCAACATTGCCACCCAGGGTGTCAGGAGATATGTGTGAATCGGAATTGATGATATGGTTTATCTCTGTATAAGATTGACATAACTCTAATAGGACACCAGAGCCGCCATGGTGTCCTGACAGAAGCCTTATTCCCACATCCTGAAAGGCATTCAGGAATATCCTGAGTTCACACACATCAGACATTATTAACACATGCAAATATAGGGTTGCTCAGTGCAGGATTCTCAGATCCCCAGTGGGATCCACCCACCCCATGGCAAGGGGATTTAAAGGCAGGTTGGAGACAGAGATTTCTAGGTTCAGAGCATTGCTCACGATCACAAGTCTTTCGCCTTTTTGTTAATGGAAACAGGATGACCAAAGATGGGCAAGGTGAGAAAGAGGCAGGAAGATCTCGAAGGAATTAGGGAAATGGTAGGAATCACTGTCCCCTCTCCTACTGTCGGCTGGACTGAGGAGAAATGGTGGGGGCTGCCCCCTTCTCCTGAACCTTCCCGTGGGCAGGAGGGCAGTGTAGATTTAGAACCGTGGTTTGCAGATGGTCATAGTTCAGAGGCTGCAGAGGGGAGAAGCTGGGAAATAGTGGAAGAGGAACAGCAGGAAGATAAAACACCAGAGGAGGGACAGCTGACAGACTCCGTGTCTTTGGAGAGCATTCTTGTCCCCCTTCTCCCAGGACCAGGCGAGCATTGAGGGTAGGAGAACAAGCATTGGTTTGCAAGCATTGAGTATTGTATTGTCTTTATCTCTTGTAGAAAGTATTTCCCACTTTTGTAAAGAATTCTTTCTCATTCCTTATTAACTTGTTAGATATATCCAATTTCTTCCCTTCCCTTATTTTCCTCTGATATGCACTTTGCTGAGTAAAATAGCCTCTTAAAACTGCCTTGCTTGCGTCCCAAACACCTTGGTTGCAATTAAGTTCAAAGTACAGTGGTACCTCGACTAACGAATAACCCTACTTATGAAAAATTCTACTTACGAACGATACAAATTGGGGTGCGCTTACAAATTTATTTGACATCCGAAGGCCTGATCGGCCCCCCCGCAGCCACTCGCCACAATCTTAATGTTACTCCAACTTATTCCATCCTCACTCATATATATTTTTTAAACTTGCCTTCCGGAGAGGGTTGCCAAATCATAAAAGTAAAGAGAAAAACTCAGTGTAAACAGCCATGGGATTCTCTCTCCCCCAACCATCTTTTGCACAGAATGAAATCTTATCTCAGCTCAAACCTTAAATCCACGCAGCTGAATGTACCACAGATTGTAGTTGCATCTCCTCCAGCACATGCCCTTACTTTAATTGCCAATTAACTTCCAATTCGTAGGATGACCTCTGCTTCCAGAAACGGAGTCGGGGTAGGGGGGGTGTTGCAGCAGACCCAGTGCTCCTGCCCCGGTGCCTTGCCTGCTCTTGTATTCCATGGGGATGTGAGAGCCAGACCACAGGGCCCATTCCTCCTCTGCCCTTAGAGGAATCCAGAGAATGCTTTAACCCCCCACCATTCTCTTCCATGGAAGTTGGAGCAACCGTTTTTTCTGCTGCTGTTGTGGAGGGGAGGACCCAAGCCCAGTGGCTTCATGTTACAAGAAAGGAGATTCTGACTCAATCCTTGGACTTCCTTGGAAGGTGCAGAATTCTCCTTCATTGGAGGACTTAAATGTTTCAAGCTTGGATGGCTCTTCTGCCTCTGCAGAAGGTATCATTGGAGTTTGGCAAGCAGAGGTTGGGTGTGTAAGTTGAGATTCCTGCATTTCAGGGGACAGGACTAGATCACCCCGGGGGTTCCCTTGCAACTCTTTCCTTCTCAGAAAGCGTTTCCTCCTGCTTCCATGTCTAAGGGAGGAAGCAGCTCAGCATGTCAGCCAAGAGGGTCCCCCAAAGAAAGCACCTCTGGGGTTCCTGACACAAGCAGCTGGTCTTGGGCTCCTGCTCTGGAGAAAGAGAACACAGAGAGGGAGGGAAGGGGCGCTACTTGTGCTTGTCTTCCCAAGGGTTAAAAGGAACTGAGCTGCATTCCTAGAGAGGACAGGAAACAAAAGCTAAGGCAGGCAGGTCCTCCAGATCAAAAGCCCCTTCCTCCCCAGTCCTTGGCAAATGGTGCTTTGGTGGTGCAGTCCAGAGCCAGATTCATCCACACTTGCTCATTTTCCTTTTTGCTCCTGTCCATTTTTGGTGGACCAAAGAGACAGCTAAGAGACGGAGAGGATTCCATGTCAGGAACAGGCAGGCTGCCAGCATAGAGAAACAGCAAGGAGTGTATCTGAAGAAGTGTGCATGCACACGAAAGCTCATACCAATGACAAACTTGGTCTCTAAGGTGTTACTGGAAGGAATTTTTTTATTTTGTTTCTGACAAGGGGCTTTTAGCGCACTGTTTTTGGCTGCCTCCCTCTTTCACTTCTGCTTGACTGCCCCCCCCCCCCAATTCAGCCTGCTCCTCTTGGTTGTAGTCAGTCATGTCCTGGACATTCGATGATCAGGAAAACAAAATCCATCCCAGAAAAGAGCCAGGCTTTTTGAATCCCAGGTTGCCATAAAGATGTCTGTGGATGGCAGTCAAGAAGGCAGTGAAACTTTTATTAAGATTTCCCATCGAACTCCCTTCAGTTCTTCCTCTCTCACAAGCACTAATGAGCATTGTTCAATAATTAGAGGCTTCATATTTTCCTGATGCTCTAATCCACCTCTCTCTTTCTTTCAGGTGGTGATGAATTGGAAATGAAGAACGAAGGAAACCATAAAAAAGTCCACACAGGGCAGAAGCCATATCAGTCCTTGGAATGTGAGGATAACGTCACTAACGGTTCCGATTCCATGTCTCATCAAAATCCCATTTGGAACAAACCATATCAGTGCTTGGATTGCGGAAAGAGCTTCAGTAGAAAGCACCATCTCACTTCCCATCAGAGAATTCATACAGGGGAGAAACCCTATCAGTGTGTGGAATGTGGAAAGAGCTTCAGTCAGAGTTCTGCTCTCACTTCCCATCAAAGAATTCATACAGGGCAGAAACTATATCAGTGCTTGCATTGTGAAAAGAGCTTCAGTAGAAAGTACTATCTCACTTTACATCAACGAAGTCATACAGAGGAGAAACCCTATAAGTGCTTGGAATGTGGAAAGAGCTTCAGTGTGAAGGCCTCTCTCACTTACCATCAAAGAAGTCATACAGGGGAGAAACCCTATCAGTGCCTTGAATGTGGAAAGAGCTTCGGTATGAAGGGCTCTCTCACTTGCCATCAAAGAATTCATACAGGGGAGATTCAGTGCCTGGAATGTGGAAAGAGCTTCAGTACAAAGGCTTCTCTTAACTCCCACGAAATAATGCATGCAGCGCAGAAACTCTATCAGTCCTTAGAATGCTCGATGGGCATTACTGCAAGAAAAGCGCTCCTCTGACACCAGAGAATTCACAATGGGGGGCGGGACCATTTCAATGCCAAGAGTATGGAATGAGCTTCACCTTGAAGCAAACACTCACTTCCCATCAAAGAATTCATATGACGGAGAAACCCGGACAGTGCTTGAAATGTGGAAAGAGCTTCACCTGGAATGAAATGTCACTTCCCATCAAATAATTTGCAGCGGGGAATATAATAAAATTATAAGATTGTAGTGTTGGAGGGGACGCAGAGGGTCATCTAGTCCAACTCCCTGGCAGTGTTGTGAAGTAGTGCCTGGTCCTCAAGGTCGCCACTGATCTTCATGGCTGAGAAGGGATTTTAGAAGTAGTAGTAGTAGTAATATTAATATTAATTGTTGTGTTGTAGTTGTTATATTTATACCCCACCCATCAGGCTGGGTTTCCTTAGCCACTATGGGCGGCTTCCAACACACATATATAAAAATCATAATAAATCAAACATTAAAAGCTTCTCTAAACAGGACTGCCTTCAGATTTCTTCTAAAAGTTTTGTAGTTCTTTATCTCCTTGACATCTGATGGGAGGGTATTCCACAGGGCGGGTACCACTACCAAAAAGGCCCTCTACCTGGTTCCCTGTAACTTCGCTTCTCGCAGTGAAGGAACTTCCAGAAGACCCTTGGAGCTGGACCTCAGTGTCCAGACTGGACGATGGGGGTGGACATGCTCCTTCAGGCCTACTGGGCCGAGGCCATTTAGGGCTTTAAAGATCACCACCAACACTTTGAATTGTGCTCGGAAATGTACCAGGAGCCAATGTAGGTTGTTCAGGACCGGTGTTATATGGTCTCGGTGGCCACTCCCAGTCACCTGTCTAGCTGCCGCATTCTGGATTAGTTGTCATTTCCAGGTCACCTTCAAAGGTAGCCCCATGTAGAGTGCATTGCAGGAGTCCAAGCGGGAGATAACCAGAGCATGCTTCACTCTGGCGAGAAAGTCTGCAAGCAGGGAGGGTCTCGCCCTGTGTACCAGATGAAGCTGATAAACAGCTACCCTGGATACAGAATTAACCTGAGCCTCCATGGAGAGCTGTGAGTCCAAAATGACTCCTAGGCTGCACACCCAATTCTTCAGGGGCACAGTTACCCCATTTAGGACCAGGGAGTCCCCCACACCCACCTGCCCCGTCCCCCCAAAACAGTACTTCTGTCTTGTCAGGATTCAACCTCAATCTGTTAGCCACCATCCGTCCTCCAACCGCCTCCAGACACTTACACAGGACCACCTTCACTGGTTCCAATTTAAAAGAGAGGTAGAGCTGGGTATCATCCGCATACTGATGGACACCCAGCCGGATGATCTCTCCCAGCTGCACCCCACAAGTGAGAGCCCAGGGGCCTGAACACTCACCCCCAACACCACTTTCTGGACCTGGGCCAGGAGGAAGGAGCAGTACTGTTGTGATTTATGATGCTCTGGGGTCGCCCCCTCCGTCTCCCTGACCTTTCTGAGGGTCCTCCTGGTAAGCACAACTCTGGAATGGCACGTCCCTTCATTCCAGTGTGCCCTTCAGCGGCATAAACCAGATTGATTTATGCACACTAATATTCCGTCATTGCACAGCAAGAAGAATGAACCATCCGTAGATCTAAACCACGTATTTATTTACACTATATTACAGACAGAGAATCATGACGCTCTCTCTCACCCATCTCCAAAAGAGAACAGGCAAAAGTGAAAGTACATTGTAACAATACCACAGCGGAAGAGAGAGAAGACGCTCTTCCTTTCACACATTCTGCAGCATCGGTGGAGTGAAATTGCTAACAGGAACCACTGTATGACATTGCCCCCAGCCCCCAACTCCTCTAGATGTTCCAGATGGATGTCATGGTCACTGGTGTCAAAAGCCGCTGAGAGATCCAGCAGAGCTAGGAAACAGCTTTCCCCTCAGTCTCTGCACCCCCCCCCCAAGAGATCTTCGACCAGCGTCATCCAGGTCTTACCCTCTAGCCAATGTATTACATTGATCTTCTTGCAGTCCATGGGACTCTCAAGAGTCTCCTCCAGCACCATAATTCAAAAGCATCAATTCTTCGGCGATCAGCCTTCTTGATGGTCCAGCTCTCACTTCCATACATCACTACTGGGAAAACCATAGCTTTAACTATACAGAACTTTGTCGGCAAGTTGTGGGAGGAATAGACTGGCATTTTGCTGGGAGGCTGAGGTTGAGCCAGGGGAAAAAGGAGCTGGAAAGGAACAGCCTCCTTGGGATTCAAATCTAGTCTGGAAGGGAGAGATTCTCCTAAGGAAAAGAAGAAAGTGACCCAGTGAAGGGGGGTGGGGTGGAGAGTACTTGGTTCTATTGCTTAAGGTACCTCAGGAGCAGGATTGTTCAAGGGGGTGGAGAACTGGAAAAAGTATCACCATATAAAGGAACCAAACAAACCTTATTGGCAAGCTGGGTCCCTTGCGTTGCCCCCGGCAGGGAGAAAGACAGTCAATAACGACTCTGAGGGTTGAATTGAGAGAAAGAGTTTAATCTCTATATAGAGAGACCCTTGGTGATTCTTCACGACAAGAGTAAAGAACAGAAGTTTGCATGGATTCTTATACATTTCTTGGGCTCCTTCCCCCTCCTCAGGAATCCACTCTGTAAGTGTGCGCACGTAAGAGGGTCATAGGTTACAAATACACATACAGGAAGATCTGTGTCCTGTCCTCCTCATACACACATGTTGACAATGTACCATCAGCCTCCAGCTGAAGGCTGGTTTATGCGTCAAGCTGGAAGTGCATCATCGGCTGATAAGTCCCTCTATGCCTCTCGTTCTCTCTTCCAGACAAGGCCAGCCATTCGGCCTTGATAGCTAGCAGGGCATCCTGTCTCACTGTTCCCTTTGCTTACATTACACTTTGGCACACAGAGAGGCAAAGAGAAAAGCAAGCATCTAGGGAATATGGGGCTCAGCCACACAATCAGGATTATACAATGCAGGCAATGCAAACTATAGGATCAGATTTAGCTCAATAATACAATTAGCAAATCTCTCTCTACGATATGCCTTGGATTCGTATTGAGATCATTCTATCATTTTTGAGATTGCATCCCAGTACAGCTTTTGCCACTCTTTTGTTGACTATGAGGGCCACTCCATTTCTTCTATGGGAGCCTTGCCCACAGTAGTAGATACAGCATTGGACTTTCGCTTCCAGGCACATCCGCAACTGAGCGACCTTTCGTCTTTGGCCCATACACTTCATCAGCTCTGAATCTATTTTGTATTTGTCCTCCACTCTTCTTCAGTATAATGTTATACGCTTTCCGACCTGAGGGGCTTGTCTTCCAGCGTCATAACTTTTATATCCCTGTTGTTTTTGTCCATTGAGTTTTCTTGGCAGGGATACTGGAGTGGCTTGCCAGTTCCTGTTCCAGGTGGATCACATTTAGTAAAAACTCTCCACTATGACCTGTCCATCTTGGGTGGCCCTGCATGGAATAGCTCATAGGTTCTCTAAATTATTCAAGCCCCTTCGCCACAACAAGGCAGTGATCCATGAAGGAGAATAATAATAATATCATAGTTCGTGCCTATTGTGTCTTCGTTAAATCAAACTTGTTCCATAAAATATTTCCAATTGATCATTGCAGTTCAAAGAAAAAGGAAACAAGTTCTTTTTACACCATTCCCTCCAGTCTTTCTCCAAACTGATTTCCAATAGATGAGAAGCTTTTTCTGCCTGTGTATTAATTTCCATCTCCAATCATTCATAAATCTCTTCTGGCTTCGAAACAGCTTTCTTTCTTTCTTTCTTTCTTTCTTTCTTTCTTTCTTTCTTTCTTTCTCTCTCTCTCTTTCTTTCTCTCTTTCTTTTTTCTTTCTTTCTTTCTTTCATCCCTTCATACAGTTGTAAAGCTGTGGACTTTTCTTCATCTACTGCTGTCTCAGGTCCCCCCCCCCAACAGATTCTGTCCATTCTCTCATCTGAAGTCTCTCTCATCTCATTCTGCACATTTCATCTCTTAGCTGCTGGTTATGCTGGTTAAATTGCGGTTTTAGGGATTCTTTTTTAAAAGCCTGGAACGGATTAATCCATTTTGCATTAGTTTCTATGGGAAAATGCGCCATAGTTTTGGAACAGACTTCTGTGATGGATTAAGTCTGAGAACCAAGATACCCCTGTAAATGAAAATGAAGGTTATCATAATCCATAATGGAAAATTTAAAAATACTCTGGGGTGGCAGCTGGAATGAAAGACCCAGTCAAGACCCAGCTCACAGCTCCGCCCCTTGAATACTCTGGGAAGGACCCCCATAGCTCAGGACTCGGAGCAGGACACCTGCTTGGCATGCGGAAGGGCCCAGGCTCCGTCCTCCCTGGCAGCACCTCAGGGTCAAGTGGGAACATTCCCCGTCTTGAACCCTGGAGGGTCAAGGCTGCCAGTCAGGGCAGGGAACCTGGAGCAGCTGGAGGGACCCCCAGGGTCTGTCCTGGCAGGAGGCACCAGCTTCTTCCTGTCCCCCATCCGAGGGAGAAGGGGCCCTTTGCCCTGCTGGGGGTGGGCATGCAGAGGGGCCCTCTGTCCCCTGGGGACCAGGGTCAGATCAAAGCCTGTGGAGGCCCCATGGCCGTCGGAATCTCTGGGTCCCCTCGCAAATGGTCTCCGAATCCCTCTTTGATTTTACCAACCAGCACTTGCCACAAACCCAATCAATGGGGCCCAGAGTCTGGTCCCAGCTCTGCCTCTTGGGCCCTCCTGCCCTGCTGGGGTGACTCCTCCGAGGGGAGGAGCAGGGCTGAAGGCAGCATCCCCTGCCTGCCAGGGATGCTTTCGAGGCGATGCCAGCATTGCAGGGGGGCTGGACTGGATGGCCCTTGGGGGTCCCCTTGCAGCTCTTTCCAAGGGAGGGAGCAGCTCGGTTCGCCAGAAGGAAGCACCTCCTCCTGGGCTCTGGACACGGAGAGGAGGAGCGGGATGCGCTCGGCAAGGGTTAAAAGGATCGAGCTGGATTCCTAGAGAGGACAGGAAGTGGGGGGCAGGTCCTCCCGAGCCGCTCCCTCCCCCGCCCCTTCCTGGTCTCCTTTGCCAATGCAGAGCTCTGGTGAGTCTCCTCTCTTCTTGCAAGGGGTGCAATGGGGAGAAGGGGGGCAGGCGGGTGGGGGAGACCCCAAGGCTCCTGCCCCCTTCCTCTCTGCCCAGCCCGGGCGGGGGACCAGTCCCATTTCCTGACCCAGGTGGGAGCCGGACCGAAAGGTTTGCACATGAAATAGATCAAGGAAAAGCTGACTTAGTCAACGAGACAGACCGTTGGGAGAGGGGAGGGGGCAGGGCAGAGAAAGCGCTTCTTCCTGCGGTGCAGAGTCAAGCCTATGGAACTCCCTGCCCAGGAGGCAAGGCTATGACCAGTGCAGGGAGGAGGAGAGGCTCCTGCGCCCCAGTCCTGCTTGGGGGCTTCCCATTGGGGCTCCAGTGGGAACAGGAGAGGGGACTCCAGAGGGGCCTCAGTGGCCTGATCCTGCAGGGCTCCTCTCCTCCTCATGCTGTTAACCTTTATCCCCAGCCCCAACCCATGACTCAGACAGGGATGCTTTCTAGACCCTTGACTGACACGTCTGCACCCATTCAGACCTGCGGCAGCTCAGGGGTCCACTGGGTCTTTTGAGACTGAACACACCATTTAGGTCTGTGGGGAGTTAAGCTATGTAATGTTGTTGTTGTTGTTGTTACTATTATTCTTATTACCGGTATTAAAAGGTAAAGGTAAAGGGACCCCTGACCATTAGGTCCAGTCGTGACCGACTCTGGGGTTGCGCACTCATCTCGCATTATTGGCCGAGGGAGCCGGCGTACAGCTTCCAGGTCATGTGGCCAGCATGACAAAGCCGCTTCTGGCAAACCAGAGCAGCACATGGAAACGCCGTTTACCTTCCCGCTGTAGCGGTTCCTATTTATCTACTTGCATTTTGACGTGCTTTCGAACTGCTAGGTTGGCAGGAGCTGGGACCAAGCAACGGGAGCTCACCCCGTCACAGGGATTCGAACCGCCGACCTTCTGATCAGCAAGCCCTAGGCTCAGTGGTTTAACCACAGCGCCACCTGGGTCCCTCACATTATTATTACTAATGCTATTATTATTAGTTATCCACCCTTCACTCTAGCCTAGTGTCCAAACTACACTCTTTACAAAGGACTCACTTGTCAATCAAAGTTTATGCAAACACTGAAAGGCAGGATCAACCAGGCAAATTCCTCTCACAGAAACCCCTTCATTTGCCTCCACTTTTGGCCTGCTCACTTTCCCCCTAGGAGGGCAAGAGGATTTCTTCTTCTTCCTTTCATTCTTCAAGAAAGCTCAGAGTCCGGCCTGTGATGTAGTCATACTCTGGTTCCTAGCAAGACTCATCCACACTCATCCAAGACTCGGAGAACCACCTTCTTCTGCTGACTGTGTGCCAATTTAATAACAAAACAATCTATTTCCTTTGCAGTATTTTCCAGCACCTCTAAATCAGACAGTTAAAACTTGGCCAAAGAAAAACTGGATTCCTTTCTACAGATGGATGAGCAAGACTCAGCTGGCCCTGAAAGAGGAAGAGGCCATGCCATGGAAACTGGAAGAAGTGGGGGATGCTGGGAAAACACTGTGCAGAAGATCCTGGGTGAGGAGAACACCCTTCGCTCAGAGGTCCAGAGCCACCAGTTCAGGCAGTTCTGCTACCAGGAGGCCAAAGGACCCCGAGAGGTTTGCAGCCAACTCTACCACCTTTGCCACCAGTGGCTAAAGCCAGAAAGGCACACAAAAGCTGAGATGCTGGACCTGGTGATCTTGGAGCAGTTCCTGGCTGTCCTTCCCCCGGAGATGGAGAGCTGGGTGAGGGAATGTGGAGCAGAGACCAGTTCCCAGGCAGTGGCCCTGGCCGAAGGTTTCCTCCTGAGTAAGGCAGAGGAGAGGAAGCAGGTGGAGAAGCAGGTGAGAGAGACTTTCCTCTGGATACTCCCAAGGGGCTCCAAACAGGAGGGAGAAGATCCTAAAAAACTCTCCTAGTTGCTCATCCTTTTCCTTTTCTAACCTTTCCTCACATTCTATCTTACAAATTCTTCCTGTCTCCTTCGCCAATGCAAAATGTTGCTCTTTCAGGAGAAGGATCTGCTTGCAGAAACGGGTCCTGATTCCTCTGAGGCAGAGAGGACTTCGCTGGACGCCAGAGAGAGGCCGCTGGGTAAGGAGGAAGGAGCTTTTCCTCTGTGTGGTCATTTTCTGGCGATTCTTAAACTACTCTGTCGGTTCTTTCAGTGTTTTGGGGAAGACACTTGGGGCCAAGAGGCCAAAGGAGAGGAGATGTATTTTAGCATACGGTAACTAAAATATGAAATGGGCACAAAAGCCAGAATGCACCTCTGAGAGAAGAAGCATCATGCACTCCTGTCTCCCCACTTCCCTTTGTCTCTCGCAGGTGAAAGAAGGATGCTGGCAAGACCTCCTCATCCATCTCTTCATCCTGGTGGAGGGGAAGCAGCGGCTAAGGAACCGGATCAGGTAGGGGGAAGGAGCCTTGGGGGGAGAGAGGCTGAGGGTGGGGGAGACAGGGCGTTTCTGAGCCCAAACAAATCTCCCCGTTCCTGATTGCTTCTGTCAAAGCTGCCCTTAACAAAAGCTCAAAATGCCATTAATGAAGGTTTATGCACTGAGGATAAGGAGTAGCCACTTCACTTTAACTCTGAATGTCACTAGCATTATTCATTATAAATAGTCTTTAGGGCATCTGGAGAGTCTTTCCATCCCAGAACAAAACTCAGGGAGAGGAGAGAGGGATTCTTCCATTTGGCAAACTGGATGCACAGAGAGAATGATCTGAATAAAACAAGGTGGAGTTCCACCCATTTTCACTAAGATTCATACCATCATTAAAATACACTGAAAGAACTCCATTAAAGCATTATAAGAAGCATCAATAATCAAAATGTGCAGCAGACCAATCCCATTAAAACAATCCAGGCAGGAAGCAAAAGAGCAACATGCAGGAAATAACCTTTTTGCTGCCTAAGAGGATGATATTTTTCTTTCAGGCTTCAGTTTCTTTTGAAGATGTCGCTGTTTCTTTCACGGCTGAGGAGTGGGCGTTGCTGGATCCTGCCCAGAGAGCTCTGCATCAGGACGTCATGGAGGAGACTTGTAGGACCATGATCTCTCTTGGTAAAGTTCCCTGTTGGGTCATCATATCTGCTTTGGAATTCAATAGATATTTCTCTGGGACAAACCTCCCATATTTTGATGGGTCCCATCGTTGCCCCCTAGATCACCTGGGATTCTCACACTCCCACAGCTCACCTTGCATGGAGGGCTAGGGACTGTTTTGTCTGTGAATAATGTTCCTCCACTTCTGCCTTTTTGCTCAAGGATCAGGATGTAGACAGGCTTTCTGAGTGTTCAGAGAAGTCGAAGTCACTTCTGCCAGATTTTTGTTTCTGTCCATTCTTTGGTTGAGCAAAGGGACTTTTTATTTTTAAAAAAATGATTTTTATTGAATGTTTCCCAATTTAAATACAATAAAAGCTAAACTATTCTGAAAAAGAAAGATAAGATAGTTAACAGAAAAGAGAAAAAGAAAGGAAGAGAGAAACCAAAATTAGAGTATAATAAGCCCAAGCTCTTTATATCCTTATTCCAGACCCAGAAGAGCGAACCCTCCTAGCTCTCACCTGGGAGCCTCGTCCCCTTTCCTCAGCCCTTCAGCTTCTCTCCATCTCCTTCCTGTGTGTATCCTCCTTTCTCCAAGATAGGAAACTTCAAAATATGAAACATCCAATCATAAAGTCATTACACAACAATTTAATTCTCCCCTGGACGCTAGGTAATTGGTAGACAGAGAATCCAATTCATATTCAAATAGACTTCTGACTTTGCAGGTGGAGTTGGTTCAATGATTGAGGCAAAGAAATTTCATCCCTGAAAAGAACAGGCTTTTTGAATCTGAATTTCCCATAAATATGTCAGTGAATGTCCGTCAGGCAGTGAACTCTGCAGTAAATCCTCCCATCTACAGTGGTACCTCTACTTACGAATTTAATGCGTTCTGAACGCACATTTGTAAGTCGAAAAAAATTGAATCTTATAGGAATGCATTAGGAGAAAAAATTCGTAAGTCGAAGCAACCCTATCTAAAAAATTGTAAGTAGAAAAACCGCATCCAAAAACCGCATCTAAACCGCATCCAAGATGGCGGACGGAGCTCCGTTCGTAAGTAGAAACATTCGTAAGTAGAGTTAATCGTAAGTAGAGGTACCACTGTAACTCCCTTCAGATCTTCCTTTATCACAAATGTTCATGAGCATTATTCAAAAACTGGGAACTCCATTTCCTTCTTAGGCTCTGATCTGTTCCTCTCTTCGTTGCAGGGGGTGAGGAATCAGAAATTAAGAACAAGGGACAACACAACAAAATCCACACAGTGGAGAAGCCATATCAAGATTTGGAGTGTGGAGAGAACTTCAGTCAGAGCTCCCATGCCACTTCCCATCAAAGAAATCCTATTGGGAAAAAACTCTATCCGTGTTTGGAATGTGGAAAGAGCTTTATTCACAAGGCCAGTCTCACTTCCCATCAAAGAATTCATACAGGGGAGAAGCCCTATCAATGCTTGGAATGTGGAAAGAGATTCAATCACAGCTCAAATCTCATTTCCCATCAAAGAATTCATACAGGCGAGAAACCACATCAGTGCTTGGAATGTGGAAAGAGCTTCAGTTGGAAGAATAGTCTTACTTCCCATCTAAATATTCATACAGGGGAGAAACCCTATCCATGCTTGGAATGTGGAAAGAGCTTCAGTGACAGCAGCCATCTTGATTCCCATCAAATAAGTCATATGGGCAAGAGACCATATCCGTGTTTGGAATGTGGAAAGAGTTTCAATTACTGCTCACATCTGAAAGTTCATCAAAGAATTCATACTGGGGAGAAGCCCTATCAGTGCTTGGAATGTGGAAAGGGTTTCAGTGAGAGCAGTACTCTCACTTCTCATCTAAGAATTCATACAGGGGAGCAACCATATGAATGTTTGGAGTGTGGAAAGAGCTTCACTTGGAAGAATAGTCTTACTTCCCATCAGAGAATTCATAAAGGGCAGAAACCATTTCAGTGTCTGGAATGTGAGAAGTTCTTTCCTACAAGAAGAGACTTCCATCAACATAAGAGAATTCACCGTGGGGAGAAACCATATCAGTGCTTGGAATGTGGGAAGAGCTTCAGTCACAGGGCCAATTTCACTTCCCATCAAAGAATTCATACGGGCGAGAAACCATATCAGTGCTTGGAATGTGGGAAGAGTTTCACTCAGAAGGGAGGTCTCACTTCCCATCAAAGGATTCATACAGGGGAGAAACCGTATCAGTGCCTGGAATGTGAGAAGTTCTTTACTACAAGAAGTGACTTCCATCGTCATAAGAGAGTTCACAGTGGGGAGAAACCATATCAGTGCTTAGAATGTGGAAAGAGCTTCAGTCAGAGTTCTGCTCTCACTTCCCATCAAAGAATTCATACGGGGGTGAAACCATATCAATGCTTGGAATGTGGAAAGAGCTTCAGTCAGAGGTCCCATCTCACTTCCCATCAAAGAATTCATACAGGGGAGAAACCATATCAGTGCTTGGAATGTGAGAAGTTCTTTCCTACAAGAAGTGACTTCCACCATCATAAGAGAATTCACAGTGGGGAGAAACCATATCAGTGCTTGGAATGTGGGAAGAACTTCACTTGGAAGTATAGTCTTACTATCCATCAGAGAATTCATACAGGAGAGAAACCATATCAGTGCTTGGAATGTGAGAAGTGCTTTACTACTAGAAGTGATTTCCATCGACATAAGAGAGTTCACAGTGGGGAGAAACCATATTGTAAATGAAAGCAATAATCAATGTACTATAAAATAAATAAAACAGTATTGTAGATGATAAAATTTAAAATTATTATTTTTTCTTACCTGCACTGATGATAGTCATTGTTTGGTTGTGGGGCTGTTATCCATTTCCATAATCAATCCATATATAAAATAGAATATATAATAGAATATAATAGAATTATAAGATTGTAGTGTTGGAGAGGACACTGAGGGTCATCTAGTCCAACCCCCTGTCAGTGTTGTGAAGTAGTGCTGATGTGAGCAGGTGTAGGCCTATAGGTGTGAGCCTATGCTTTCAGGTATAAACCTGCGAGAAATGAGCCATGTATAATTGTTTTTCTAAAATCATCTATTCTCTGTCTCTTTTGGCCTACTAGACAAGAGAGATGCTGTTTTCTGACAGTTAGTTTCCTTGTTTACATAAGAGGCGCCTGGTATGAGAATCCATGCTCTTGTGCTTTCTCAGTATGTTTTGTTCTTAGAAATTCTGGCAGAATGCCTGGATTTTGATAAGGAAAGGAATGTCCTGAAGGATGAGGATGTAGACCTATCTATATATATATAAATGTAAAAAGCGTGAAAGTGCGTGTTCCACTTTTCTCCGTAACTGCTTGACCGATTATCCTGAAATTTTGACACAACAATCCAGGCCACTCCCCGAGCGTTGTTGGGGACAAAAATCCCTCAAATCACACACCTGGCCAGGTATAGACCTGGTTTTCCACCAAGTCAAACAGTGCCCTCAAGTGGAATTCTTCCCACAGTACACCCCCTCCCTTCCTGTGAAATTAAGCCACACCCACAAACCAAATGACATCACCAACCAAGCAACTGAAACCACAAAGTCGGCCATTATCATACCCCTAGGCCCTGCCAGGCTGCTAGGCCTCCACTAGGCCCGGGGGGGGGTAGATAACCCACAGCCACACACTTGGGGGCACGGCAAGGGGGTTTTTACTTTACAATTTAGCACCACTACCCCCCCACTACCCCCCCACTACCCCTCCTTGATCACTGCAGATGGTGACAGCAGTCACGAAATTAAAAGACGTCTGCTTCTTGGGAGAAAAGCAATGACAAACCTAGACAGCATCTTAAAAAGCAGAGACATCACCTTGCCGACAAAGGTCCGTATAGTTAAAGCTATGGTTTTCCCAGTAGTGATGTATGGAAGTGAGAGCTGGACCATAAAGAAGGCTGATCGCCGAAGAATTGATGCTTTTGAATTGTGGTGCTGGAGGAGACTCTTGAGAGTCCCATGGACTGCAAGAAGATCAAACCTATCCATTCTTAAGGAAATCAGCCCTGAGTGCTCCCTGGAAGGACAGATCGTGAAGCTGAGGCTCCAATACTTTGGCCACCTCATGAGAAGAGAAGAATCCTTGGAAAAGACCTTGATGCTGGGAAAGATGGAGGGCACAAGGAGAAGGGGACGACAGAGGACAAGATGGTTGGACAGTGTTCTCGAAGCTACGAACATGAGTTTGACCAAACTGCGGGAGGCAGTGCAAGACAGGAGTGCCTGGCGTGCTATGGTCCATGGGGTCACGAAGAGTCGGACACGACTAAACGACTAAACAACAACAACAACCCCCCCAAAATCCCCCACCAAATAGCCACAAGACAAAAATAAATACCATCCTTCAAAACGTCATGAGATACGCCGGTCATGGGGGGGGGGCAAACAGAATAGATCATGGATCGGGACACGTGGGGGCAGTCACAGGGATTAGCCACAACAACGCGCCACACCTACAAACCCCGCCTCCTCCACGAGATCCTGTAAAACGGGGACTCTGAGGCTCAGGGGGATCTGAAGGGGGCCTATTACCAGACAACCCACAGAGTCAGGCCAGGGCCAAGGAATGGAGATACAGGGCGGAGGCCTTGGGTCACATTTAAATACTAGCCCAAGCCAAGGCCTCGCTTCTACTTTACAGCCTAAAGACTAGGCCTTGGCTCCATTTTACAGACTAGGCCTCAGCTCTACAGCCCTTTAAATACTATCCCGAATGAAGCCCTGGGTGGGACCCCAATTAGTGCCACTGCCTTCCGTTAAGAGTTTGGGTGTAATCCTTGACGCCTCCCTTTCTATGGAGGTGCAGGTTACTACAACAGCTAAGGCGACATTTTTTCACCTTCACCGCATTAAGCAGTTGGTCCCTTACCTTTCACCCCGGCCTGGCCACAGTGATCCATGCAACGGTCACCTCCAGGCTGGACTACTGTTATTTGCTCTACTCGGGGCTGCCCTTGAAGCTGTCCCAGAAACTCCAGCGGGTGCAGAATGCTGCAGCGAGGCTCCTCACGGGGTCCTTGCCATGAGAGCATATTCACCCAGTGCTCTACCAGCTGCACTGGCTCCCGGTGGAGTACAGGGTCAGATTTAAGATGCTGGTTTTGATCTTTAAAGCCCTTTACGGCCTAGGACCCTCATACTTACAGGACCGTGTTCCATGGAAGACCTTAAGGTCCATAAATAGTAACACCTTAGAGGTCCCGTGCCCAAAGGAAATCAGATTAGCCTCAACTAGAACCAGGGCCTTCTCAACACTGGCCCCGACCTGGTGGAACGCTATCTCTCCTGAGACCAGGGCCTTGCGGGACCTGATTTCTTTCCACAGGGCCTGTAAGACAGAGTTGTTCCGCCTGGCCTTTGGCCTGGAGCCAACCTGATCCCCTCCCCCATTTTCTCTTTTTCCCTTTTGTATGAGGCTGCATTTTGAATTTTAATTTTAATGTATTTAGTCTTGTTGTTGAATTGTATTTTAACTAGTTGTTTTACATATGGTGTTAGCCGCTCTGAGCCTGGCCTTGGCTGGGGAGGGTGGGGTATAAATAAATTATTATTATTATTATTAATATTATTATTATTATTATTATTATTATTTAATATTCAGTGTCATTTTCAATACAGTTATGGGAGGTGGGTTATTGGTTTGCTTCATTTTTTCTAGTTTTTATTCTGTATTCTGTGTGTTTTGTTTTGTTTTTTGTATTTTAATGCTGGAAGCCGTCCTGAGATTTTCAGTTGAAGGCAGTATACCAGTTTAATAGATCTTATAAATGAAAGTAATCATAGACAAGAAACAAAACATCAAAAAATACACAACCAAACCCAGCAATTTCCACACAAATCACAGCAATGACTAAAAACAGATGCAAACTACCCCAGCTGTGGTCAGATGGGGAAAGGCCTGCAAGGCAGGGAGCAGGTCTTCCAGGACTCAAAGCAGCCAAGATGGCCTCTGGCCTCTTCAGGAGAGACCCTTGGAGGTTGGAGAGTGAGAGTGAGAGGGGTGGGAATTGTGAAGGAGGGTTGGTTGGAGGAGGAACAACATAAGAATGCCCATTGTTACAGTAGTAATAAGGAAACGAAAAAAGGAACAAAGTTATATTGGAATCTTCTTTCTTGTAGCTGGAATCCATTGCTCCGTGAATCATGGTCCTCCATGCACCAGAAGTGGTTTAGTCATGCTGGCCTGGAAAGCTGTCTGTGGAAATGAGATGAGTGCCGCTTCCCAAAGTTGCTTTTGACTGGACTTAACCAAGCAGGGGTCCTTGACTTCTTCTTTTTAACCAGAGTTAGAAATTAGCCAGGGACGCTTTGCTGTTGGGACGGGTCCAATTGTGACTACATGGACATTTCTGGGCTCCAGGCTGGTGACCCCAGTTTAAAAGCTCTGCCTTAGTCCAGAGTTAATAGCATTTCCCTTTCCACTGTGTGTGTTCCTCCTCCTTGCATACTGGGAGTGAACTGTTGTAAGAGCAAGCTGAAATCAAGGTTGACGGAGAAGTTGGTTTTGGTGGACGGGTTGGATCAACAAGTGTTTCTTTTCTTTTCTTTCTTTCCCTGCCAGCAAATGGTTAATGAACTGCAGCCTCTGATTGGCCGTGGTTTCAGGAGGGAGAGTTTAAAAGGAGAGGATTTGAAGAGAGACACTTGGTAGTTGTGAGAGTTGAGAGGGTTGGAATTGAGGTTGGAGAGGTTGGGAGACAGGTTGAGGTATAAAGAGTGAATGGGAGAAAGAAACAGCTTTCGCTCTGAGCATATTGGGAAGGACAGAGTGTGGAGTCCTGTGGGAGTAATAGACCAGCATTTTACTGGGAGGCCGAGGTTGAGCCAGGAGAAGAAGGAGCTGGAAAGGAACCGCCTCCTTGGGACTCCAATCTAGTTGGGAGGGGAGAGATTCTGCAAAGGAAAACCCCATGAAGGGAGGGGGGGTGGAGAGGCCTTGGGGCTATTGCTAAAGGTACCTCAGGAACCAAACAAACCTGTAACACATGGCTTCTCTCCTTGCCGTCTTCTCAGAGAGAGACTGAAAAACAAAAGCAGTACAGAGCGGAAGTTCTGCTCACACCAGCAGTCTGTGCTGGAATGTAAACAGATATGGGACATGTAATAATCCACATATCTGCAGCAAAAGGTGGAATGGAATTCCCAACAGGCACATGGGTGAAGTATTCCTGCCCTGCAGAGGTTGGACTCCTTTCTTGTAACTCAAATCCATTGGTTCTGGTCCTCTCCTCCTCCTGAGGAGGAAAAGAACAAGCTTGCTCCATCTTTCATGGAACAGCCCTTAAGATATCTCTTCTCAGCCTCCTCTTCTCCAGGCTAAACACAACCAGCTCCTTCAACCGTTCCTCATAAGGCTTGGTTTCTAGACCCTTGATCATATTGGCTGCCGTCCAAGATCCCTAGATCTTTTTCACATGCACTGCTAGCAAGCCAGGTGCCCCCATCCTATATTTGAGC
The DNA here is from genome assembly GCF_965207765.1 of Zootoca vivipara. Lineage (NCBI taxonomy): Eukaryota > Metazoa > Chordata > Lepidosauria > Squamata > Lacertidae > Zootoca > Zootoca vivipara. The sequence goes on from NC_142595.1 coordinate 53,924,195, forward strand.
ACCTGGTTCTTCCTGCCTAAGTGCAGAACCTGACCTTTGTCCCCATGGAAATTCATTGTTAGCTTGCCCCCAGTTCTCCAATCTATAATTGTAATCTAATCTTGAATCCCGATTCTGTCTTCTGTGCCACTAGCTGCCCCTCCCCCAGTTTGGTGTCATCTGAAAATTGGATGAGGATCCCCTCAATTCCTCCATCCAAGACCGTTGATCGGGAGATCGAGCAACAACAGGCCCAGGACAGAGCCCTGCAGCCCCCCAGTGGTCACATATCTATGGTGTAACCTCATGTGGGGTACAGTCGCCTCTCCTCAGGAAGGACATTTGAGGAGTGGGAAAAGGTTCAGAAAAGGGCTGCCAAAATGAGAGTGGCAGACTTTCCTATGAAGAAAGGTCCCAGCGTTTGGGGCTCTTTCGTTTAGAGCAGTGGTTCCCAATTAGCTAATTACTGAGGCCCCCCCCCCCATTTTTTTCCAAAAGCCAAGCCTGCCCTAGAGAAAGTGGATGGAGAGTTCCATCTCCTAACAGTGGAATTCAAGGACATCCAAGGAATGGGAATGTTGGAAGATTCAGGACAGATAAAATTAAGCTCTTCTTGACGCAAGGCAAAGTTCAGCTGTGGAACTCCCCAGCGCAGGACCCAGAGATGGACACCAGAGGGAGAGGGAGGGAGGGGGGAGCTGGGGGCGCTGGCTTGCCAAGGGTTAAAAGGGACTGAGTGGGATTCCCAGAGAGGAGAGGAAAGAAAGGCGGTGGGATGGGGGGGGGGCGAGAGGAACTCCCGATCCAAAGCCCCTCCCTCCCTCTCCTACAAAAGGAGGAGGGGGGCTTTGTCTCTCTCTTTTGCACGTGCTGCATCCCTGGCGCCTCCGGGAATCCGGTGAGTCTCTGATCATCTTGCAAAGGGAATATTGGGGAGAAGAGGGGGGTCCCTGGGATGCAGAGAGGGTGCAGGGGGACCCCCAGATCAGGGAGCAGAGGCTTCTGTCCCTCTCCTCTCTGCAAAGCGCAGGAGGAGTGAGGTCACAAGAGCTCTGCAACTCCGTTTGGGAAGGGAGGGGTCTTTGGGGAGGGAAGAAAAGGGCCTGAAAATAAACCCCCGCCCAGACTTGAGCAATCAGTCCCATTTACTGATAGAGGTTGTAAGGAGACGGAAATATTGGACTTAAAATACACCGAAGAAATAAAACGGAAAGCCTGACTGTTGGAAGACGGGAGGGAGCGGAGAAGAGAAAGCGCTTCTTCCTGCGGTGCAGTCAAGCCTATGGAACTCCCTGCCCCAGGATGCAGGGCTGGGACCAGTGCAGGGAGGAGGAGGGGCTCCTGGTGGATTCAGGCTGAGCTCTTGTCTCCCCAGCGTCAAAGCAGCAGCTGTTTTAAGAGGGGAATTAGATGTCTTCTCAAGGTTGTGGGTGTTGCAGGAAAATACCCCTCCCATTGATAGTGTATAGGTTCACATAGTTACACAAGCACCTCACCCCTTTCCCATATTTCACTATTCTTTGACTAATCTGCCCCCCCCCCGTAAATAAGGGCTGGCCAAACTCCCCGCGCTTTGCCCGGGGTAGACCGGAGAGACTTTCTTTGCAGGGCGCTGCGCTCGCTCTCCTTTATCTCTATGGGTTGACCGGATGAATCTATTTGGACAGCTCGCTGTGTTCCAACGAATGGTCGTTGCCCAAGTGATCGCATGCCAAACACTACAAGGGTATTGCAAAGGCTTCCCATTCACTTGCCTCAGGTGTTGATAAAATGCTTCCAAGTTAAATTGACTGTTACCAAAGCCTGTCAAAGTGCTACTGATAAGAGAAAGTGTTTTCTTTGATGCTACTTAAATTCATAAAAGAATCAGCCTTAAGTCAGATTTGTCTCATTCCACTTTTATTATGCTCTGTGCATTAAAGTCTATTAAAGGGGGGATCTTGGGAATATTCAGCCAACAGCCATAATCCGGCAAGCGGGACATCACATACGCAGCCTGCTCTGGCAAGGGGCATTTCCACCGCTAACTGAGCCAGACAGCCAACTATCTTCTATCTACACAATGGATTTTCCTCCCAAAGTGGGTCCAACTCAGGATCGAGTCAAAGAACAGCTATCAACTTGCTAATGACTGTGAAACTCCTCTTTGTCCTGTGGAATGTAACAGGGAGGGGGTGAGAAGAGGCCAGGAGCAGCTGGCCAGGTACTCAAATTACTACCTCTGGACCCCTCCCTTTTTGTGATGTATTGGTGACATATTAGTGATGTATCTTTAGGGGTGTATCTTGGCGATGGGAAGCTAATAAAAGGAGAGGACCCTTTTTGTTCACAGGGGGGGGGGGTGTCTCCATCTTCCTTCACCTTGTTGCAGGTGGAGCCCTGTCGCGACAGTATTTTTCTTAAATAAAGACCAGGCCTACTGGCTGCTGTTTTGCTCTAATATTTTGGCTGAAGTCTCTATTTGTCCAAGTGAGTCCTCTGATTTTCTCTGATAACATGGGGATTCAGTGAGGGGGGGGCTTGGAGCCCCCTTGGAGAAAAGGAGGGGAGAGAAATGCCACGAATAAAGAGAGGGAACCCAGCCCCTCTGCATTTTGGAGGAGTCATGGGATCCAGAGCGTGGGGGACCCTGGCCTTGTCCTCTCTGTCAGAGCTGGAAAGGGATCCTGCTGTAGTCACTGAGCCCCCCAGGAGAACCCCCAAGCATATCTGGCTGGGGGGGGGCTAAGCTACATCACAATTTTGTTATTTTTATGATTATTATTATTCATTACCCGCCCTTCATCGTAGGCTCCCAGATCAGCCGATAACATTAAAACTCAATAATAAAACACAATATTGCACTTGCTTCTTAGTGCTGTCCTTTGGTCTGGTTCACGTGAACTTTGGCCTCACCCATGTTATGAAAATATTAATATTAGTAAACGTCACCTGCTTTAAGAGAATCAGTGACCACCATCAGGGCATGTTTTTGGCTCCTAAGACGATCGGGAGAAATGACAGAGACCACACCAGGAATATTGAGCAAGGCGGCTGCTTAAGCCTGCTATACTACCATAATTGCTCATCCTTTTTTGGAATCTTTCCAGGGAATGATATCAGGTACCCCTAAAGATTTTGCCTCTCCCATTCCCTCTCTAGCCCTTCTCTTCATTCTTTATTTTGAATCCTTGTTGCTCTTTAGAGGCCGCTGGGTAAGGAGGAAGGAGTTTTTCCTCTGTGTGGTCACATTCTGGCAATTCTCAAACTACTCTGTCGGTTCTTTCAGTGTTTTGGGGAAGACACTTGGGGCCAAGAGGCCAAAGGAGAGGAGATGTATTTAAATAACTAAAATATGAAATGGGCACAAAGGCCAGAATGCACCTCTGAGAGAAGCATCTTGCTCTCCTGTCTCCCCACTTCCCTTTGTCTCTCGCAGGTGAAAGAAGGATGCTGGCAAGACCTCCTCAGCCATCTCTTCATCCTGGTGGAGGGGAAGCAGCGGCTGAGGAACCGGATCAGGTAGGAGGAAGGAGCCTTGGGGGGGGGGAGGCTGAGGGTGGGGGAGACAAGGCATTTCTCTCCCCTCCTCATTGCTTCTGTCAAACTGCCCTTAACAAAGGTTCAAAATGCCATTAATGAAGGTTTATGCACTGAGGATAATGAGTAGCCCCTTCACCTTAACTCTGAATGTCACTAGTATTATTTATTACAAATTGTTTTTAGGACATCTGGAGAGTCTTTCCATTCCAGAACAAAACTCAGGGAGAGGAGAGAGTGGTTCTTCCATTTGGCAAACTGGATGCACAGAGAGAATGATCTGAATAAAACAAGGTGGACTTCCACCCATTTTCACTAAGATTCATACCCATCATTAAAATACACTGAAATAACTCCATTAAAGCATTATAAGAAGCATCAATAATCAAAATGTGCAGCAGACCAATCCCATTAAAACAATCCAGGCAGGAAGCAAAAGAGCAATGTGCAGGAAATAACCTTTATGCTGCCTAAGAGGAGGATATTTTTCTTTCAGGCTTCAGTTTCTTTTGAAGATGTAGCTGTTCGTTTCACGGCTAAGGAGTGGGCGTTGCTGGATCCTGCCCAGAGAGCTCTGCATCAGGAAGTCATGGAGGAGACTTGTAGGACCATGATCTCTCTTGGTAAAGTTCCCTGTTGGGTCCTCATATCTCTTTTGGAATTCAATAGATATTTCTCCGTGACAAACCTCCCATATTTTGCTGGATCCCAACATTGCCCCCTAGATCACCTGCGATTCTCACACCCCCACAGCTCACCTTGCATGGAGGGCTAGGGACTGTTTTGTCTGTGAATACTTTGGCCACCTCATGAGAAGAGAAGACTCCCTGAAAAAGACCCTGATGTTGGGAAAGATGGAGGGCACAAGGAGAAGGGGACGACAGAGGACGAAATGGTTGGACAGTGTTCTCGAAGCTACGAATATGAGTTTGACCAAACTGCAGGAGGCAGTGGAAGACAGGATTGCCTGGCGTGCTATGGTCCATGGGGTCACGAAGAGTCGGACACAACTAAACGACTAAACAACAACATTGTTCCTCCGCTTCTGCCTTTTTGCACAAGGATCAGGATGTGGACAGGCTTTCTGAGTATTTAGGGAAGTGGAAGTCACTTCTGTCAGATTTTAGTTTCTGTCCATTTTTTATTAATCAAAGGGACTTTTTATTTTTTAACAAAGTATAATAAGCCCAAGCTCTTTATATCCTTATTCCAGACCCAGAAGAGCGAACCCTCCCAGCTCTCACCTGGGAGCCTCGTCCCCTTTCCTCAGCCCTTCAGCTTCTCTCCATCACCTTCCTGCGTGTATCCTCCTTTCTCCAAGATAGGAAACTTCAAAAAATAAAACATACATGTAGATGAAATTGTCAAACAAATAACAAATATTAAAAGTCATAGGGAAAACAAAATAAGAAACAAGATAAAATATAAAGGAGAGGAGCGTCTTCTGCTTCTCTGTCTGTCAATTATGTATATAACAATTATTCAAAATATTCAAATTATGCGTTCCAGAACAACTTCTGGCTTTATTGATATCCAGTCTTTTCTCATTCTGCAAGATGGTATTTCTCAATCTTCCCTTCTAGGCCTTTCGGCTTCACCTTCATCCAATCATAAAGTTCAAGTGTTGTTCTCATAAAATTTCCAGTATGGCCTTTCTCCAGTTCATTATGATGAATTCTCGTCAAGGGTTCTTACAAATCTTAATAATATTGTAGTTCCTACTTATTTGCCTATTGTTTCTTCATTTAATCAAACTTGGTGCCATAAAATATGATCCAATTTCAATTGATCATTGCAGTTCAAAGAAAAAGGAAACGTTATTTTTATGCCATTCCCTCCAGTCTTTATCCAAACTGATTTTCAATAGATGAGAAGCTTTTTCTGGCTGTGTATTAATTTCCAGATCAGTCTTAGCCACCTCCAATCCTCCATAAATATCTTCTGGCTTCAGAACAGCTTTCTTTCTTTCTTTCTTTCTTTCTTTCTTTCTTTCTTTCTTTCTTTCTTTCTTTCTTTCTTTCTTTCTTCCCTTCATACAGTTGTAAAGCTGTGGGCTTTTCTTCATCTACTGCTGTCTCAGGTTTTTCCCCCAACAGATTCTGTCCATTCTCTCATCTGCAGTCTCTCTCCAACCTCTCCAGCCATTCTGCACATTTCATATCTTGCCTGCTGGTTATGGCATATCAAAAATCAAAAGGCATTCCGTGTTATTTTTGTTATGATTTACTAATTATGATCTGTTAAATAAAAAAATTCCTTCAGTAGCACCTTAAAGACCAACTAAGTTTTTATTTATTTTTTATTTATTTTTTTTAAATAAAAACTTAGTTGGTCTTTAAGGTGCTACTGAAGGAATTTTTTTATTTTACTTCGATCCAGACCAACACGGCTACCTACCTGTAACCAGAACTATGATCTGTTAGTTCTCCTCCCTTGATCGACTCTGCTTCTTTGCACTTATAAAAAGTGACCATCAGTTATCAATCCGTTCCGCATAGGAATAACAAACAGAGAAAGGAGATTTACGAATAGTGTAGTTAAGAAGTTAAAAGCAAAGTTTAAGAACTATATATTCATTTTAATCTTATGAAATCACTAGTAGTTAGTTTTGAGATTTTTGATCTGTTTTCCAGACCTATTTAGAATTTTGTCATTACCCAGCAATTTAATTATCCCCTGGACACTAGGTAACTGGTAGACAAACTCCTTCTGTCTCCCCACTTCCCTTTGTCTCTCGCAGGTGAAAGAAGGATGCCGGCAAGACCTCCTCATCCATCTCTTCATCCTGGTGGAGGGGAAGCAGCGGCTGAGGAACCGGATCAGGTAAAACAGCAATGTCTAACCGGTCGACCGCCATCGACAGGTACATCCCCTGGAGATCGCAGTCAATCGCTGTCGATCGCAGGATGATTATAGATCATATGGTAGGAAAAAATATCTCCACCTCCCACATCTCTCTCTCTGTTCCTCCATGGCCGACAATTGTTGAGACATTAGTTGGGTGAGCGCTGTGCTCGCTTGTTAGCTTTGGAGGGGAAGCAGCGGTTGAGGAACCGGATCAGGTAGGGGGAAGGAGCCTTGGGGGGGGGGGGAGAGAGGCTGAGGTTATAATAAGTATCAATAATAAAAATGTGCAGCAGACCAATCCCATTAAAACAATCCAGGCAGGAAGCAAAAGAGCAATGTGCAGGAAATAACCTTTATGCTGCCTAAGAGGAGGATATTTTTCTTTCAGGCTTCAGTTTCTTTTGAAGATGTCGCTGTTTGTTTCACGGCTGAGGAGTGGGCATTGCTGGATCCTGCCCAGAGAGCTCTGCATCAGGAAGTCATGGAGGAGACTTGTAGGACCATGATCTCTCTTGGTAAAGTTCCCTGTTGGGTCGTCAAATCATATCATTTGTTTTGTTTTAAAATATATTTTATTGAAGAAAATGAATTTTTGAACAATACAAATTACCAATAACCAATTACAATTACCCCCTTGCCCCCTCCCTCTCCCATCCTCTAAGGACTTCCCTCAGCTCCCCTCTCTGATTTGTTTGTACATACAGTGGGACCTTGACTTATGAATTTAATCCGTTCTGAATGCACACTCGTAGGTTGGAAACTTCGTAAGTCGAGTTTCCCATAGGAACGCATTGGAAACGGGAAAATTCGTAAGTCGAGGAAACCGCATCTAGCTGCGAATGGGTTTTCTGTTCGGATGTCGGAACAATCGTAAGCGCGCGGCCACTTTTTCCGCTCGTAAGTCGAAAACGTCGGATGCTCGAGTAGCTCGTAAGTCAAGGTCCCACTGTATTGTTTTCTGCATGTTACAAAATTGTACATATCATTACCTTATCTATCATATGTTCTACTAATAAATTGTGGGTGTTTATTCAAAACCTGCCAAGGAGTCCAAATCCTTTCTGTTGTCTTTTTTTAATAATTTGTAAAAAGTTCCCATTCTTCTTGCAAGTCACAGTTGTCCTCATGTAGTTTGTAAGTCATCTTTGCCAACTCCCCATGACTCATCAGTTTTTCTTGCCATTGTTCTTTCGTTGGGATTTCCTCGTTCCCACCACATCTGATATAAAGTACCTTCTTTTTCTTTACATTTCCAACATATGTTTGACCCAGCTTTATACATTTTTTGCCATTTTTACTGGTGTAATATACCATCTGTACCTTGTTTTCATGTAGTTTTCCTTCAGAAGAGAAGAATCTGTAAATTTCAAATCTACCTCCCACAATTTTTCCCAATCTTCAAATTCTATGTTGTGTCCTATATCTTGCGCCCATTTGATCATAACCGATTTAACCTCCTCATATTTCGTTTCCCATTCTAGCAGAATACTATAGGCTTTCTTCAGTAGCTTCACATCTTCCTTGATAACCTCCTTTTGGAATCTAGAGGTTTTATAGCTAAACCCTTTTTTATTATTAATTTGTTATGGAATTCAGTAGATATTTCTCTGGGACAAACCTCCCATATTTTTTTAAATAATTTTTATTGGTTTTTAAACAAAGAAGACAAACATAACATACAATGTAGACTCTGTCCCTTCAATTTCCCTCCACCCACAAGACCACTTCTGCCACCAGTAGTACCCATGAGCATTGGGAACCAAAGGGGTCCATTTTTGCCTGGGTTTGACCTCCCCCCTCCTTCCTCCCCCCTCATCCCCTCACTGCCACTGAGAGGACAGGTATGGAGGTTATCTGAGGCTTGGTTTTCCCCCAGCTGATTCTTCAGCATAACAATCCAATTTAACCAAAAACAACCACAAAAAGACAATAAAAAAGAAAAAAGAAAGAGAAAAAAAGAAAAAAGAAAAAGGAAAAAAGAACTATAAATTCCCAAATCTTAATTTCTTAACATTGTAGTTGTGACTTCCTCAAATCTCTTCCTACTGGTTTTCCTAGCTTCTCTAATTAATTATGGCGGGTTTTCTACTCTAATTCAAAATCTTATTCTTACACTATTAATTTAATCCTCCTCCTTCTTCGTGCCGGCCTCCCACGAGCCCTCTTCTGCCACCAGAGGAACTCGCGGGGCCCAGCACTTCAAAGGTTCCATTTTTTGTGTCTGGGTTTCCCTCTACCCCCTCCCCTCCCCCCAGGGCACTCCCTGCCACTGGGTGCCACCGAGTAAAGAGAGAGAGACAGGCAGCTCTCTACTCAAACACCTATCTAAACACAAACTTATTCATATTAATCCAGAAATTCTTTCCTCAGCCCTTCTTCTAACTCCCTCCAGAAAGGTCAATTTTTACCACACTCTCCTTCCCCCCTCCCTATATCTTTTCCCCCAATTGGATCAGCATTCCTTAAACAAGACAAGATGTCGGAGACCGTCATTCAGAAACCAAAAAGCCTTTAAACTAAAATTCTCACCCCACACCAGTTCTTTCCCCCTTGCAACTCCAGACCCCTATTCCCCCTCCCCCTGCCCTTCCTCTCCCTCAATGACATAACTCCCCATTTCAGTCCCTCCAGGTTCCTTCTTTCCATTAATCTTCATTTCAATTTGCTTCTCCTTGTCACTCTGTTCTTCTTTTTCAAATCTTTGTTTTACCTCATCCACAAAATATTTTTTATGGTCCAGATCACCTTCTTCTTTGTCATCAAATTGTTGCTCCTCATACTCAATCTCAGAGTCAAAATTATCAGAGTCAAAATTGTCCAAATCCTGATCTTGAACCTCATTTTCTAATAATGATACATTAGGATGTTGTCGTTCCTTGTAAATGTCCTCCGATGTTTGTAGATAATTCAGCACAGCCACCTGGAAGGCTTGAGAATACTTTGTTTTCATAGTTCTCTTAACCGCAGACAGGCAGAAGATAGAGGGCAAAGGGTGCTGGAAAATTCCTTGCTTTTACACGGTCGGCTCCATCTTGGCTGATCTTCTCTTTTGTCTTTAACTCCATCAAAATTCCAGTCCCAATTCCAAATTTTTACTTCCACAGCATCACAATAGATTTCCTTAGTCTTTTAGCAACTTGACAGCTTTTGACAGCTTTTGACAGCTGTCAAAATACTTTCCCCTTATTGATGCTAAACCTCAAGGTGTGCCGGACTCGGGAGCTGAGAAGGGTTGAAAAAGTCTTTCTTTCTCTCGGATTCACAATCCCAAAAACTTTTTTCCTTTTTCGGCTTGAGGATATTTAATGCGCCTCCCGATTAGCCAATAGGAAGAGATCGACTTCCGTTTTTTAAAAAAAATCTCTCCTATTTTCGAGATTAATTTTTTAAAGGTCCAAATGTAAATTTCACTTACTTTGTGTAAGTCTCTTATTTTTTTTTGGAAGAATCCGCCACTTGCCGGGTGAAGACTCGGAGCTTCGCCTCTCGGAGGTAAAATGGATCCCAAAATGGCTCCCACGACTCCACTCCGCTGGCTCTCGATCACTCTACTGAGCTCTCGGGCAGCGGAGGATTCGCGGAAAGGAGTAGCTGCTGGGTCGTGAGTCACCGGGACGCTCTTCCCGGTGCTTTTGTGGGGAGTCCGCTCGCTCTGCGGACTTCCCCCCCCCTCCGAGAGGCCAGGGACTTCGGAGCGCGAAGTCCCTGCGTCCTCTTTCCTCGGCGCGACGGACCGGAAGCCCAAAACCTCCCATATTTTGATGGGTCCCAACGTTGCCCCCTAGGGCACCTGGGAATGTCACACCCCCACATCTCACCTTGCATGGAGGGCTAGGGACTGTTTTGTCTGTGAATATTTTTTCTCCACTTCTGTCTTTTTGCCCAAGGATCAGGATGTAGATAGCCTTTCTGAGTGTCTAGGGAAGTGGAAGTTGCTTAAATTTTGAAATCACCTGTAGCTAGTGTTGAGCTTTTTGATCTATTTTCCAAACCCATTTAGAAATCTGTCATTACCCAGCAATTTATTTCTCCCCTGGTTGCTAGGTAATTGGTTGACAGAGAATCCAATTCATATTCAAATAGACTTCTGACCTTGCAGACGGAGTTGGTTCGATAATTGAGCCAAAGAAATTTCATCCCTGAAAAGAACGGGGGTTTTGAATCTGAATTTCCCATAAATATGTCATTGAATGTTAATCAGCAAAGGGAGTGAACTCTGCAGTAAAACTTCCCATCTAACTCCCTTCAGATCTTCCTTGATCGTAAATGTTCATGAGCATTATTCAAAAACTGGGAACTCCATTTCCTTCTTAGGCTCTGATCTGTTCCTCTCTTCGTTGCAGGGGGTGAGGAATCAGAAATTAAGAACAAGGGACAACACGACAAAATCCACACAGTGGAGAAGCCATATGAAGATTTGGAGGGTGGAGAGAACTTAAGTGAGAGTTCCCATGCCACTTCCCATCAAAGAAATCCTACTGGGAAGAAACCCTATCCATGTTTGGAATGTGAAAAGAGCTTCAATCACAGCTCACATTTCAAAGCACATAAAAGAATTCATACTGGGGAGAAACCATATCAGTGCTTGGAATGTGGAAAGAGCTTCAGTCAGAGGTCCCATCTCACTTCCCATCAAAGAATTCATACAGGGGAGAAACCATATCAGTGCTTGGAATGTAAGAAGTTCTTTACTACAAGACGTAACTTCCATCATCATAAGAGAATTCACAGTGGGGAGAAACCATATCAGTGCGTGGAATGTGGGAAGAGCTTCACTTGGAAGAAAAGTCTTACTATCCATCAAAGAATTCATACAGGAGAGAAACCATTTCAGTGCCTGGAATGTGAAAAGTTCTTTACTACAAGAGGAGACTTCCATCGACATAAGAGAGTTCACAGTGGGGAGAAACCATATCAGTGCTTGGAATGTGAGAAGTTATTTACTACAAGAATTGACTTCCATCGTCATAAGAGAGTTCACAGTGGGGAGAAACCATATCAGTGCTTGGAATGTGGGAAGAGCTTCAGTCAGAGTTCTGCTCTCACTTCCCATCAAAGAATTCATACAGGGAAGAAACCATTTCAGTGCCTGGAATGTGAGAAGAGTTTTACTAAAAGAAGAGACCTCGATCGACATAAGAGAATTCACAGTGGGGAGAAACCATATCCGTGCTTGGAATGTGGAAAGAGCTTTTCCAGGAAGGAACGTCTCACTTCTCACCTCAGAATTCATAGAGGGGAGAAACCACTTCAGTGCTTGGAATGTGAGAAGTTCTTTACTACAAGAAGAAACTTACATAGACACAAGAGAACTCACAGTAGGGAGAAACCATATCAGTGTTTGGAATGTGGAAAAAGCTTTAGTCATCGCTCCGGTCTCACTTCCCATCAAATAATTCATACAGGGGAGAAACCATATAAGTGCTTGGATTGTGGGAAGAGCTTCAGGCGGAGCTCATGTCTCGCTTCCCATCAAAGAATTCATACAGGGGAGAAACCCTATAAGTGCTTGGAATGTGGAGAGTCTTTTACTACAAGCAAATACTTCCGTCGACATCAGAGTGTCCACAGTGGAGAGAAACCATACCAGTGCGTGGAATGTGGGAAGAGCTTCAACAGGAAGGACTATCTCACTTCTCACCTCAGAATGCATACAGGGGAGAAACCATTTCAGTGCTTGGAATGCACAAAGTGCTTTACTACAAAAAAAATATTTGATCAACACCAGAGAATTCACACTGGGGAGAAACCATTTCAATGCCAAGAGTGTGGAAAGAGCTTCAGTCAGAGCTCACAGCTCACTTCCCACCAAATAATTCATACGGGGGAGAAACCATTTCCATGCCTGGAATGTGAGAAGTTCTTTACTACAAGAAGCGACTTGCATAAACACAAGAGAATTCACAGTGGGGAGAGACCCTATCACTGCTTGGAGTGCGGGAAGAGCTTCAGTCGGAATGACCATCTCACTTCCCATCAAATAATTCATACAGGGGAGAAACCATATCACTGCTTGGATTGTGGGAAGAGCTTCAGGCGGAGCTCATGTCTCACTTCCCATCAAAGAATTCATACAGGGGAGAAACCCTATAAGTGCTTGCAATGTGGAGAGTCTTTTCCTACAAGCAAATACTTCCGTCGACATCAGAGTATTCACAGCGGAGAGAAACCATACCAGTGCGTGGAATGTGGGAAGAGCTTCTCTAGGAAGGACAATCTCACCTCCCATCAAAGGATTCATACAGGGGAGAAACCCTATCAGTGCTTAGAATGTGAGAAGTGCTTTAGTCACAGAATTAACTTCCATCAACATAAGAGAATTCACACTGGAGAGAAACCATATCAGTGCTTGGAGTGTGGAAAGAGCTTCACTCAGAATAATAATCTCACTTCCCATCAAAGAATTCATACAGGGGAGAAACCATACCAGTGCTTGGAATGTGGGAAGAGCTTCAGTTGTAGCTCAAGTCTCACTTTCCATCAAAGAATTCACAATGGGGTGAAACCATATAAGTGCTTGGAATGTGGAGAGTCTTTTACTACAAGCAAATACTTCCGTCGACATCAGAGTATTCACACTGGGGAGAAAGCATTTCAATGCCAAGAGTGTGGAAAGAACTTCAGTCGCAGGTCCCATCTCACTTCCCACCAAAGAATTCATATGACGGAGAAACCCAAATAGTGCTTGGAATATGGAAAGAGCTTCACCCGGAATAAACTCACAGTGGGGGAAATCCTGGAGTTACAGAATAGTAGCTTTGGGAGGGATCTTTAGGGTCATCTGGCCCGGAAGCTGTACACTGGCTCCCTCGGCCAATAAAGCGAGATTAGTGCCACAACCCCAGAGTCGTCCATGTCTGGACCTAACGGTCAGGGGTCCCTTTATCTTTACCTTTAGTCTAACCAAGTGCAATGCATCTTCTTCTTGTGGGGTTCCATGGTTCTTCACCTCCTTTTCAGTCGTGAGAATAACTGTGAGGTAGGTTAGGCTTCCCAAGGCCGCCTAGTGAGCTTCATAGCCAAGTCGGGATTTGAACCCAGGTCTCCCAGGGTGTAGTCGAATACTCTAGGCAATATACTACACTGGCTCTGCCATGAGACTCTTAGAAACTGTTCATCCATGTTTGTCTGCTTAAAATTTGGGTGCCATATTCTGGTGTTGTATACTCCTCTATCAAAGTAATTACCCAGTAATGTAATCATAATAATAGTAAGTACTGTATTATAATGGATGTAAGGCAATGTTTGCTGGGGGGAGGGGGGTTTCAAATTTGAGCGGGCTGAGTGGTGATTGGCTGTGAATTTGGAAGGGTGTTTGAGTAAGTACAACATAACAGTCTGCTCTTGGGCTTATTAAACTTTCTCTAACCTTTTAAATGTGTTTGTGGGAGGCAGATTATTGCTTTGTTTAATTTTTTTTGTTTTTATTATGTATTTTGTGCTTTTGTTTTGCATTTTAATGGTGGGAACTGTCTTTGAAGTTTTTGGATGAAAGCAGTATACAAATTTAATAAATTAAATGTCGGGAGGTAGTCATAACCAAATAATGAAACATTAAAAAAATACTCAGCCAAACGGAACAATTAACACACAAATCATGACGACAACAACAACAAAAAAGGGGGATTCAAAACAACAGCAACAACAGCTACCCCCCCCCCTGCCCTCTGCCCTCCCTGACCCAGCGGAAAAGCAGATCTTCCAGGTTCCTGGTCCGGATGGTCTCCAGGCGCTTCAGTAGAGACAGTTGGTTGTGGAGAGGAGTTGTGAAGGAGGGGGGGGGTTAGATCCGTAGTGGAGAAACAAGCTGACCATGTCTATTGTTCCAGTTGTAGTAAAGTCACGGAAAAGAAAAGAAAAGGGAACAATTGAAACATTCGTATCTGTGTACACAAAGTTAACTTGGAACACTTGTTGATTTTCTAATAAATCGGTTGTATTCCACCAAATGCCTCGTTCTTTGCTCCATTGGGGGGGGGAGTGCAGCGGGAGGGAAGGGGGCAAAGTTAGGGGAACGTCCCAGTCCAGACCCATCTCACAGCTGGTCCTGGTGAACCCAGAGCTGGGAAGGGGGCAGCGCCAGAACCCCTCTGAGCGAAGGCTAGGGTGGCACAAAATGGGGAGAGAAACTCACTGGGAGGTGGGTTTTTTTGCCCCTCATCATGGGTGTACCCAGCATGGGGCAGGGGGGTGCAGCTGCCCCCCCTAGAAGGCGAAACCGCGGGCCCGACTAGGGAAGCAAATACCCTGCGCAGGCGCCCTGCTTGTTGACACGGGAGGGGAGGGGGGGAGGAAACGCTGCTGGTGCCGCGGCTCCTCCTCTCAGCCCGCCCTGCGTACATTTGCACCAATCCCCGCCCACTAAAGCCTTCGCGCCTCCCAATGGAAAGCCCTGCCTAAGAGTTCTGCTGGGCTGGCAAGCGAAGGAGACGCGGCTCCCTGCATTGGTTGCAGCTGCTGCCGCGCTCTGCCTCCCGGTAGGCTGCACTGCGATCGTCGGCGCCGCGGGCTGGGAATCGCCCCCTTCCCCCCTCCGCACCCCCTACCCCCCCCCGAGTTAGGAGTTGCTACTGAGACTCCTCCTGGGCCGGGAGAGGAAGTGCACCGACAGGAGCCAGTTCAGCCTCGGTGGGCAGAAGCCTGCAAAGGAGGAGTGGGGGGCGGCGCCCGAAGGCGGTGGTCGTGGCTGCTGCAAGGAAGCTGCGTGGGGGTGTTTGCGCTGGATTGCCGGCGGCAGGAGTAGCCCAGCGGCAGTGACCCTTCCTCGCCGCCCCCACCCCCGGCAATAGGAAAGGAGCTGCCTTGGGGGGCGGCACAGCTCTCCGCTCCCCCTGCGTGCATTGCCCTCTCCGGGCATTGGCCGCTGTTTCCTTCTTTGCAATGCACAACCCCCCCCCCAGCGGCTCTCCCTTGCTGCCCCTGCCGAGAGAGGGGCGTTGAGGGCGGGGGAGCCGCTGCCGCCACCGGGTCGCAGCTGGGGGGGGGGCTCGTCTGCGCTGCGCCACCCCACCTTTCGCATCTTTTGCTCCCTTGCGATGGGGAGGCAGCGGTGGCAGCTTCTTCTTCTTTGAGGGTCTCAGCTTGGCGGGGGGGGGTCCCCAGTATCCTCCCAGGCCATGGGGGTTGGACCCCCAGGACTAGCAGACCTCTGAGCTCCTTCCCCATCCCAGATATATAGGGTGGGAACTGGCAAGGCTTGGGGGGACCTGGAGGAGGGAAAGCTGGGCCCAAAGGGGTTTTTCAGGGGGGTGGCTAGCCGTAAATGGATGGGAGCGGTGTTTTCAGAGCAGGGCCGTCTTAAGCATACCTGGCACCGTGGTGGTACGGATCCCCTGGTACCCCCACCTGCCCCATTTCCCAGCGCGGTGGGCGCAGCTCACTGCGCGGCTGCCGCCTGGAGGGCCGGAGCCCTGCACAACCCAGCCCGGGCGTAGGGCCGGCCCTGGGCCAGGGGGTGCTGCCCGTCCCCTGTTGTGACGCCCCTGCGTGTGGCGGAGGCGGCCCCAGGCCCGCGCGCCTCCGGAAAGCAGCCTGAAGCCACTGAACAGCTGAGAGGTGCGCCTGGGGCGGCCTCCGCCGCAGCGGGCGCAATGGCGCCCCTGGTGGCCTGGCGCCCTGGCACTCCGCGCCACCGGACCCGGGCCTAGAGACGGCCCTGCTTCAGAGCAGGGGGATTTCGTGTGAGAGAGTTTAGGGGGTTCATTTAGAGGCTGCAGCCGCCGCCGCAGAGTCGTCGGGCCCGCTGGCCCCGTAGCCCCGCCCACATTCCCACTTTGTGGCCCCTCCCCTCCCGTGCCTTGGCCCCGCCCCTGAACGACCATGGCTTGCCCCCCCTAGTTTTGATCCTGGGTACGCCCCTGCCCCTCATCATCATCAACCAGCCCCACCCTCTTCAGCGCCACATTCTCCTCAGTCTCCCTGTTCTTGTCCTTGAAAACTGTCCTGTACCTGTAGGTGCTGTTTGCAGGGTGGATTTAAATCAAAGGGATTGACATCATGTTTTTACAGAAAGACTCATTCTTGCCGGTATAATCTTAATATTTACAACCAGATGAAGGTTTCATTTTTTGAATAATAATTTTTTTAGTGTAGTTTTTACAGCTATATCCAAAATTACTGATTTGATTATACTATTAGAAATACATAGACAGATGATAATGAAATTATGTGAGGTTTAATAAGTTAACTGTTTCAATTTGGACAATGTTTCAGCTGTAATTTATTGGAAGGAGAAAAATAATCATTTCCTCAATAATTTAAAACTTTGTTTAACTAAAACAATAACATTATAGCATATGTATCCATGTTTATTAACTCATGTGTAAAAAAAATTCTTAGACTGAGTTTTAGCGCACATGGAAAACTTAAAACAAACAAATGAATGAATAGCCTTTGGACTATAATGTAACTTTCTAAAACTATAGAAAGATTTTTCATCCAAAATCATTTTATTTTTATTTATTTTTAATCTGATATATTTTTTTAAATAAAAAAACCATGGGTTTTTATCCCCCCTGACCACAATGCAGCTCTTGCCTCCCCCCCATCCTTCCCGGACAGCTTTCCCAGCCAGGCTGAGCGTTTCCCTCGTGGGGGCTGGGGGCATTTCACCCATTTCAAGGCCTCCACCTGCCCTCTCAAAGCATCCTCACCCACCCAGTCTGGCACCCGCAGCTCAGAACAAAGATGGCAGCCAATGGGGGGTGGCTGTCTGTGGAAGAAGCAGCTCCCCACCCTTCTTCTTCTTTGGCAATCCCTCGTAGCCGAGTAAGATTGTCTTCCATAAACACGGTTTTAACAATGAGTCTGTAAGTGACTGTGGAGGCCAATTCTGGATCCACACATCCTTCTGCAGTGGGGACATTGGTTCCCGGGCGGGAGTTGATCACGACGTGGATTTGCCAAGCGTGCCTTCCTCTTAGCATGTTTCTCCCTTGCGTTCTGAGATCGAGTGTCTTCAAAGCCCATGACACCTTTGGGAAAGGCTGTTCTCCAACTGGAGCCCTCGCAGGCCAGTGTTTCCCAGTTGTCTGTGTTTAGACTACATTTTTAAAGATTTGCCTTGAGACAGTCTTTAAACCTTTTTTGTTGACCACCAGCATTACGCTTTCCATTTTTAAGTTCGGAATAGAGTAGTTGCTTTGGAAGACGATCATCAGGCATCCGCACAAGAACTCCCCACCCAGAAACCCCCTTGTCACCTGCTTCCTTTCTGGTCCCCCCTGCCTCAGCATCACCATCTCTTGCTGAAGGTTGCATGCCCCCCTCCGGCTGCATGCCCCCCACCCCTCTTCAAATATCTAATCAATCATCACGTGTGAAAGATTCCTGCCTCGCAGGGGGCTGGACTAGATGACCCTTGGGGTCCCTTCTCTCCTCTCTCTCTCTAGTTCTGTGAGCAAGCTGGTTTTGTCCTGCTCTGGAAGGTAAGACTCAAAATAAAAGGCTTCAAGATACAGGAAAAGCCCTTCCGACTGTCATGAGAATTATAAGGTCTGAGATATGAAATAAATGTTGATAAATGTACCAGGCAAACACATACATAAATGTGAATACCGCATGTCTGAAACAGTACAGGAAAACAGTCCTAAAGCCATTTTGACTCTTTCAGTGACCTCAAATATTCCTCTGCAGTTTGGATGGAAATGGAGAAAGCCTCACCATTGTCTCTGTGCTCACAAATCTTGCCTTAAGGGCACATTTGGGCATGAAAAGAGTGAGCCTGGACTCAGGAATTAAGTATTTATCATCAGAAAAGACTTGCCAAGCTGTCCAGGGACACCCATTAACAGGTTTCCTGCCAGACAGGATCCCGCTGTGGACCGCCTCCTTCTGTGATGTATGTACGGTATGATGTTCTGGGCTGGGGGGGGGGGCGTGTTGAGCTACAGGGGAGGCAATTCAAATGTCTATATGAGAGCTTGGACACCATTGTTCTGGGTTCCTCCTCCCTCCTGCGTGGGGGGAGTGGGGGACCCTGTTGCAACAGCTTTATTAAAGGTCAGGCTTCCTAGCTGCTTTGCTTCTCAATATTCTCTGGTTGGCCTCTGTTATTCTCCTACCGATAGGGAACCTACATAAGGACTCTGTAGGGGCTCTTGGGTACCCCATGAGAGAAAAGGAGCGGTTTTATCCCTCTTATAACACGACTAAACATCAGGAAGGACTTTCTGACAATAGGAGCTGTTTGACAGTGGAACAAACGCCGTTGGGAGAGAGATGGTGGACTCTCCTTCCTTGGAGGTTTGCAAGCAGAGGTTGGATGGCCACCTGCCAGAGGTGCTTTCTCTGTGATTCCTGCATGGCAAGTCGCCCCTGTCTCTTTGAAGGAGGCACTGGTAATAAAACGTCCCTGGACTCTGAAAATCCAACTAACTCCCGGCCGGTTGCTCATCTCCCTTTCCTGGGCAAGGTTCTGGAGCAGGTGGTTGAGGACCAGAGCCAGGTGCTCTTGGAGGAAACTGATTTTCTAGATCCATTTCATTCAGGGTTGAGGCCCAGTTTTGGCACATAAACTGCTTTGGTGGCCCTGAATGAGAGAGACAGGGGAAGATGTCCCTGTTAATCCTCCTCAAGACCATTGACCATTGTCTCCTTCTGGAGCGGGTGGCACAGCTTTGCAGTGGATCTGGTCCTACTTGGATGGTCATTCCCAGAGGGGGTGTTTGGCAAATGCTTTTCACCCCATGGAGTCTTCAATGTGGGGCTCCACAGGGCTTAATCCTGTGCCCCATGTTGTTTATCCACTGGGTGGGGCTATCTGGAAGGGTTATCACCTTGACATCTGCAGGTGAGGAGGCGGTGGAAGTGCTGGACCGACGTGTCTTCCCTCCGTAATGGACTGGATGAGAGGCAAGAAACTGAAGCTCAGTCCAGCCTGGCCCCTCAAATATTGCCTTGGTGGGGAGAAGGGACCGTGGCCTCTAGGAGTTACCGTAGTTGTCTGCTATGCAGGAGGCGGTGATAGCCATCAACTACCGGTAGGATGGCTTTAAAAGAGGATGAGAGACATTCAGGGAGCGGAGGGGAGGGTTATGGATGGCCCCTTCTAGCCAGGCTGGCTCCGCTCTGCCTTCCCAGCTGGAGGCAGCCATGCTTCTGAATCTTATTGCTGGAAACCCCAGGAGGGGGAGAAGAGGGCTCTCGTTCTCGCTTGTGGGTTTGCCATAATGGGCATCTGGTTGGCCACTGTGAGAACAGGAGGCGGAGCCTGTGGGGCCCGATCCATCGGGTGTCAGCAGCCAGTCGATGGAAGGAATGAAGCACCGAGAGGACTTCTCCACACTGGAGTTTAGTGTGGGTTGGAAGCTCCTCGTCTCTCTCCTCAAGATAAAGATGAAGGAAGGAGGAGCGGGGTGTGTGGATGGAGAGAACCTCTCTCTCCCGCTTCTCTCCTCATCCTGGACGGTGCGGGCGGGGAGGAGGGTCATAAATCGAAGGGCACTCCAAGGGACCCCAAGATTCTAGTTACAGGTAGGTAGCCGTGTTGCTATGACGTAGTCGAAACAAAATTAAAAACATTCCTTCCAGCAGCACCTTAAAGACCAAGTAAGTTTTTTATTTTGGTATGAGCTTTCGTGTGCATGCAAAGCTCATACCAAAATAAAAAAACTTAGTTGGTCTTTAAGGTGCTGCTGGAAGGAATGTTTTTAATTTAAGGAATTTTTTATTTTGTTTGTGATACAGGTATAAGCAAAAATCTGCCCTTATTCCCTTATGGACCCCAAGATGTGGGAGAGAGATAGATGACCCCCAAGGGCTGAAGGCTGGCGCTGGGCTGGCTCCCTCCACCATCCGTCCACTTGGCACACCCAGGCGCGCACCCCCCCCCCCCACATACAGAAGCCGAGAGGGCAGGCAAGGTGGGCTTCTGCTCGGCCAGAGCCGCTTCTCTTCTGGCGCCGCCTCCCCTTTTCCGTATGTCCGGGACCGGGGCGCGCGCTCTTCCCACCCACAGCCTCCTCCAGTCCAGTTCCCTTTCTGTTCAGCCAGCCAGTCTCCGTCCGAGCGGCTCTATTGCTCATAGCTGCCAAGTTATCCCCTTTTTAAGGGAAATTCCCTTATGCTGAGTAGGCTTCCTCGTGAGAAAAGGGAAAACTTGGCAGCTATGCTATTGCTGCTGCTGCGCCCACCTCAAAGTCTGACCAGGAACTCCGGCAATAATCAATTTTTCTTAAATAGATATATTTATGGACCAGTCTTTAGCCCACCTCGCCACCCCCTAGCCACGGCCCTGCCTGCTTCTCTGTCCTTCCTTGGGCAGGGCTGTGTCTGTGGGCGCGCGCGGGGCTCCTTGCTCGCCAAGCCCGCCCCACCTTTCCCTGCTCCGCCGGCCCGGCGCGCCTTTGCCTTTTTCTTTTCCCGGGCAGAAGCTGATGCAGGCGGCCGCGAGGCGAATGGAGGCTGGGAGGGAAGATGGGGCTCCGAGCGACTGTTGGCGTTTCCCCCTCGGGCTCCCGGTCAGTGGGGAAAGGACGGAGGGCGCGAGGGCGGAAGAAAGGCTGGCAGGCGGGAGCTGCCTTGCGCTGCGCTCCCGAGGGGACTTCCATCCTCGGAGGAAGCCCTGTGGGCGACTGGCGGATGATGAGCCCAAGGGGGCCGCTACGCCTGAGGCCCCTCAGCGCGGAACGAGACGCACTGGAACCATCGCCTCCCCCCCCCCCCCAGCGCCATCACACTGTGAACTCATGTTGAGCTTGTGGTCCACCAAGACCCCTAGATCTTTTTCACATGCACTGCTAGCAAGCCAGGTGCCCCCATCCTATATTTGAGCACTTGGTTCTTCCTGCCTAAGTGCAGAACCTGATAATGGTCCCAATGGAAATTCATTTTGTTAGCTTGCCCCCAGTTCTCCAATCTGTAATGGTAATCTTTAATCCTGATTCTGTCTTCTGTGCCATTACTTGCCCCTCTCAGTTTGGTGTCATCTGAAAATTGGATGAGGATCCCCTCAATTCCTCCATCCAAGACCGTTTATCGGGAGATTGAGCAACAACAGGCCCAGGACAGAGCCCTGCAGCCCCCCACTGGTCGCAAATCTATGGTGCAACCTCATGTGGGGTACAGTCGCCTCTCCTCATGTAGGACATTTGAGGAGTTGGGAAAGGTTCATAAAAGGGCTGCCAAAATGATCAAGAGGGTGGCAGACTTTCCTATGAAGAAAGCTTCCAGCGTTTGGGGCTCTTTAGTTTAGAGCAGTGGTTCCCAATTAGCTAATTACTGAGGCCCCTCCCCCCCTTTTTTTCAAAAGCCAAGCCTGGCCTAGAGAAAGTGGATGGAGAGTTCCATCTCCTAACAGTGGAATTCAAGGACATCCAAGAAATGGGAATGTTGGAAGATTCAGGACAGATAAAATCAGGCATCCCCAAACTGCGGCCATCCAGATGTTTTGGCCTACAACTCCCATGATCCCTAGCTAACAGGACCAGTGGTTGGGGAAGATGGGAATTGTAGTCCAAAACATCTGGAGGGCCGAAGTTTGGGGATGCCTGGATAAAATTAAGCTCTTCTTCACGCAAGGCAGAGTTCAACTGTGGAACTCCCCAGCGCAGGACCCAGAGATGGACACCAGAGGGAAGGGGGGAGCTGGGGGCGCTGGCTTGCCAAGGGTTAAAAGGGACTGAGTGGGATTCCCAGAGAGGAGAGGAAATAAAGGCGGGGGGGGTTGGGGGGGAACTCCCGCTCCAAAGCCCCTCCCTCTCCTTGCCTGCCTACAAAAGGAGGAGGACGAGGGAGGGGGCCTTTGTCTCTCTCTTTTGCACGTGCTGCATCCCTGGCGCCTCCGGGAATCCGGTGAGTCTCTGATCATCTTGCAAAGGGAATATTGGGGAGAAGAGGGGGGTCCCTGGGATGCAGGGAGGGTGCAGCCCCCCCCCAAATCTAGGGGCAGAGGCTCCTGCCCCCCTCCTCTCTGCAAAGCCCGGCAGCGGGCGAGGTCACAGGAGCTCTGCAACTCCGTTTGGGAAGGGAGGGGTCTTTGGGGAGGGAAGAAAAGGGCCTGAAAATACCCCCCCCCCCCGAGACTGAGGAATCAGCCCCATTTACTGATAGAGGTTGTAGGGAGACGGAAATATTTGGACAGAAAGCATACCGAAGAAATAAAAAGGAAAGCCTGACTGTTAGAAGAGGGGAGGGGAAAGAGAAGAGAAAGTGCTTCTTCCTGCGGTGCAGAGTCAAGCCTATGGAACTCCCTGCCCCAGGATGCAGGGCTGGGACCAGTGCAGGGAGGAGGAGGGGCTCTGCTTGGCGTCCGGCGGGAGGGCTGAGCTCTTGTCTGAATCCCAGGGAAAGAGAGGGGCTCTTGCACCCCAGTCCTGCTGATGTTCTGGTGTTTGGGGTGCCCAGTGTGAGCCTCTGAACTGGGCCAGGAAATGAACTGGCCACCAAAGCAGCTGTTCTAAGAGGGGAATTAGATGTGTTCTCAAGGTTGTGGGGATTCAGTGAGGAGGGGGGTCCTTGGATGCCCCCTTGGAGAAAAGGAGGGCGGAGAGATGCCACGAATAAAGAGAGGGAACCCAGCCCCTCTGCATTTTGGAGGAGTCCGCCTAGAGGGCACCCCCATAGCCTCATGGGATCCAGAGCGTGGGGGACCCTGGCCTTGTCCTCTCTGTCAGAGATGGAAAGGGATCCTGCTGTAGTCACTGAGCCCCCCAGGAGAACCCCCAAGCATATCTGGCTGGGGGGGGGGGCTAAGCTACGTCACAATTTTGTTATTTTTATGATTATTATGATTCATTACCCGCCCTTCACCGTAAGCTCCCAGAGCAGCCGATAACACTAAAACTCAATAATAAAACACAACATTGCAGTTGTTTCTTAGTGCTGTCCTTTGGTCCGGCCTACATGAACTTTGGCCTCACCCACTTGGGCCTCAGGGGGTTGGCCAGATCAGGATCTGACCCTCAGAACAGAGAAAAAGGGATCCCACCCCAGCAGTCTGTCTGGAGGATGTTGGAGATGCAAAGTGCTGATTTTACTCCCGGGCTGAAAACATTGAAAGTCAGGAGCCACCAGGCAAATTCCTCTCACAGAAACCCCTTCATTTGCCTCCACTTTTGGCCTGGTCACTTTCCCCCTAGGAGGGCGAGAGGATTTCTTCTTCTTCCTTTCATTCTTCAAGAAAGCTCAGAGTCCGGCCTGTGATGTAGTCATACTCTGGTTCCTAGTAAGACTCATCCACACTTGCTCAGGGGACCTTCTTCTTCTCAATACCTCAAGGAGCATCTCCACCCCCATCGTTCTGCCCAGACACTGAGGTCCAGTACCGAGGGCCTTCTGGCGGTTGTGAGAAGCCAAGTTGCAGGGAACCAGGCAGAGGGCCTTCTTGGTAGTGGCACCTGCCCTGTGGAACACCCTCCCACCAGATGTCAAAAAGAAAAACAACTACCAGGCTTTTAGAAGACATCTGAAGGCAGCCCTGTTTAGGGAAGCTTTTAATGTTTAATAAATTATTGTATTTTAATACTTCTGTTGGAAGCTGCCCAGAGTGGCTGGGGGAAACCTAGCCAGATGGGCGGGGTATAAATAAATAAATAAATAATAATTCTGCTGGCAGTGTGCCAGTTTCATAACAGAATGATATGTTTGCTTTGCAGTATTTTCCAGCACCTCTAAATCAGACAGACAAAACTTGGCCAAAGAAAAAAAGAGATTCCTTCCTAAAGATGGATGAGCAAGACTTGGCTGGCCCTGGAGAAGGAAGAGGCCATGCTATGGGAACTGGGAGCAGTGGGGGATTCTGGGAAAGCTCCATGCAGAAGACACTGGGTGAGGAAGACACCCTTCATTCAGAGGTGCAGAGCCAGAGGTTCAGGGAGTTCTGCTACCAGGAGGCCAAAGGACCCCGAGAGGTTTGCAGCCGACTCTACCACCTTTGCCACCAGTGGCTGAAGCCAGAAAGGCACACAAAAGCTGAGATGCTGGACCTGGTGATCTTGGAGCAGTTCCTGGCTGTCCTTCCCCCGGAGATGGAGAGCTGGGTGAGGGAATGCGGAGCAGAGACCAGTTCCCAGGCAGTGGCCCTGGCCGAAGGGTTCCTCCTGAGTCAGGCAGAGGAGAGAAAGCAGGAAGAGAGAAAGCAGGTAAGAGAGACTTTCCTCTGGATACTCCCAAGGGGCTCCAAACAGGAGGGAGAACATCCCTAAATCCCATCCTTTTTTTGCAATGACATTGGATACCCCCCAATTTTTGGTCCCAGCCATTCCATTTCTAACCCTTGTCTACTACATTCTCTATTACAAATCCTTGTTGCTCTTTCAGGGAAAGGATCTGTCTGCAGAAATGGGTCCTGATTCCTCTGAGGCAGAGAGGACTTCGCTGGACACCAGAGAGAGGCCGCTGGGTAAGGAGGAAGGAGCTTTTCCTCTGTGTGGTCACATTCTGGCGATTCTCAAACTACTCTGGGTTCTTTCAGTATTTTGGGCAGGACACTTGGGGCCAAGAGGCCAAAGGAGAGGGGATGTATTTAGACATAACTAAAATATGAAATGAAGACAAACTCCCAAATGCACCTCTGAGAGAAGAAGCATCTTGCTCTCCTGTCTCCCCACTTCCCTTTGTCTCTCGCAGGTGAAAGAAGGATGCCAGCAAGACCTCCTCATCCATCTCTTCATCCTGGTGGAGGGGAAGCAGCGGCTGAGGAACCGGATCAGGTAGGGGGAAGGAGCCTTGGGGGAGAGAGGCTGAGGGTGGGGGAGACAAGGCATTTCTCTCCCCTCCTCATTGCTTCTGTCAAAGCTGCCCTTAACAAAAGCTCAAAATGCCATTAATGAAGGTTTATGCACTGAGGATAATGAGTAGACACTTCACCTTAACTCTGAATGTCACTAGCATTATTTATTACAAATTGTTTTTAGGACATCTGGAGAGTCTTTCCATTCCAGAACAAAACTCAGGGAGAGGAGAGAGTGGTTCTTCCATTTGGCAAACTGGATGCACAGAGAGAATGATCTGAATAAAACAAGGTGGAGTTCCACCCATTTTCACTAAGATTCATACCCATCATTAAAATACACTATGAAAGAACTCAATTAAAGCATTATAAGAAGCATCAATAATCAAAATGTGCAGCAGACCAATCCCATTAAAACAATCCAGGCAGGAAGCAAATGAGCACCGTGCAGGAAATAACCTTTATGCTGCCTAAGAGGATATTTTTCTTTCAGGCTTCAGTTTCTTTTGAAGATGTCGCTGTTTGTTTCACGGCTGAGGAGTGGGCGTTGCTGGATCCTGCCCAGAGAGCTCTGCATCAGGACGTCATGGAGGAGACTTGTAGGATCATGATCTCTCTTGGTAAAGTTCCCTTTTGGGTCACCATATCTCTTTTGGAGTTCAATAGATATTTCTCTGGGACAAACTTCCCATATTTTGATGGATCCCAACGTTGCCCCCTAGATCACCTGCGATTCTCTCACACACACAGCTCACCTTGCATGGAGGGCTAGGGACTGTTTTGTCTGTGAATATTGTTCCTCCACTTCTGCCTTTTTGCACAAGGATCAGGATGTGGACAGGCTTTATGAGTGTTCAGAGAAGTGGAAGTCGCTTCTGTCAGATTTTAGTTTCTGTCCATTCTTTGGTTGAGCAAAGGGACTTTTTATTTTTTAACAAAGTATAATAAGCCCAAGCTCTTTATATCCTTATTTCAGACCCAGAAGAGCGAACCCTCCCAGCTCTCACCTGGGAGCCTCGTCCCCTTTCCTCAGCCCTTCAGCTTCTCTCCATCACCTCCCTTATCCAAGAAATGAAAATTCAAAAAATAAAACACACATGTAGTTGAAGTTGACAGAAAACTAACAAAAATTAAAAATCGGGGAAAACAGGATAAGAAACAAGATAAAATATAAAGAAGAGCGTATTCTGCTTCTCTGTCTGCCAATTATGTATATAACAATTATTCAAAATATTCAAATTATGCATTCCAGAACAACTTCTAGTCATAGGGAAAAGAAGATAAGAAACAAATTCTTGTAAAAAGGAAAGGAGCATCTTCTGCTTCTTTGCCACCATAAACCATCCATAAATCCCTTCCGGCTTCTGACTTTTCTTCATCTACTGCTGTCTCAGGTTTTATTCCAACAGATTCTGTCCATTCTCTCATCTGCAGTCTCTCTCAAACCTCTCCAGCCATTCTGCACATTTCATTTCATTTCATTTCATATCTTACCTGCTGGTTATGGCATATCAAAAATCAAAAGGCATTCCGTGTTATTTTCGTTATGAATTACTAATTAGGATCTGTTAGTTCTCCTCCCTTGATCGACTCCGCTTCTCTGCACTTACCGTATATCCCGTCGTATAAGACAACTTTTTAACCCCACAAAATCGTCTCAAAAGTTGGGGGTCGTCTTATACGCCGGGTACTACGAGTCGGACTGGAGAATCTGCGGTCGCTGCAGTGGGAGCCTGCGCCTGCCACTGCCCCACACTGTGGATGAGTCTGCCACCTTCAAAAAAGCCAAAAGGCACCTGGATAATAATAATAATAATAATAATAATAATAATAATAATAATAATAATAATAATAAATTTATTATTTATACCCCGCCCATCTGGCTGGGTTTCCCCAGCCACTCTGGGCGGCTTCCAACCGAATATTAAAACAGTACAGCATTAAACATTAAAAACTTCCCTTGTGCTCTCCGGGGCTGTTGCTACCTACCTGCCTGCCTGCCACTGAGCTGCGCTATGGTGCTCCAGGCGCGCAGGAGGACCTGCCGGAATTAACCGCCTCCACTGCCTGGCTGCTCTCCGGAGCCAAGGAGCTTCCTTCGCCCGCCCGCCCACCCGTTTCCCCGAGCCAAGCGAGCAAGCATCGCCACCGCCATCCCCCCAGAGTCGAAGCGCAGCGGGCGCTGCTTGCAAACACGGAAGAATGGAGAGTGCAATAAACGTAAAGTTTACCCTCCAGCCCCGCCGGCAGCGCAGCCCTTGCCCGCCTCCACCATGCCGGCACCAGATAATCTGCTCTCCCTGCTTTCGAGTGGGAGGGGGGCTGAGCTGGGTGTGCTTGGCTTGCCAAGGGTTAAAAGGAACTGAGAAAGAGTCCTAGAGAGGATAGGAAATGAAATCCATGGACAGGTCCTCCAGAGCACAAGCCCCGCCCTCCCAAGGTCTTTCCTGCAAGAGAAGGCAGGTGGCTGTTGTCTCTCTGCTCTGCAAGTGCTGACTCGGCAGCTCTTTCTGGGTAGGTGGAAGGAGCACCTCAGCCCTCTGGAATCCTGCCAGGGAAAAGGAACCGTGGGGTCACTGGGGTGAGTGGAAATGCCTCCAAAACAGGGCGGGGGGGGCGAGAAGCGATGACGAAAGGGCAGCTCTCCCAGAAAAGGATGTGGAGAAAAGGCCATCGAGTTTCAATGAAACCCAGTTCTCCCCACAGGCCTTCTAGACCAAGCAAGGCCATTTGTCCATCTTACATTCCCAGTCCCATCTACCATAGATGCATCTGAGATTGATATGGGGAACTGGGCTTAACCCCAGATATTGAATCTTGTGCCCAGTTTCAGGTTAAAGGGAAGTCTTGGCAATATGCCTTTGGTGGGCTCTGGGCTGGCCCCGTCCTCCCCACCAAGAGAATGAAGGCAACCAAGGAGGCGGCTCTTCCATATTTCTAAAACATTCTCTGCCTCTCAGGTCTCGCTCCTGAGGACTGCAGTCAACACCCCATCGTGGCCCCACCAGCAAGAAGAAAGAAATATGAAGCCAGCTTCAAACTTAAAGTTGTAAAATTTGCCATGGAACATAATAACTGCGCTGCTGCAAGACAATATGGAGTAACAGAAAAGATGGTTCGGGACTGGAAAGCGCATGAAAAAGCATTAAAGAGCATGCCAAGGGGTAAGTGTGCATTAAGAAGAGGCACCCCACATTGGCCAGAACTCGAAAAACATGTAGCAGACATGGTGAAGGAGCATCGCCAAAACGGTTATGTGGTGACCCGAAATCAAATATGTTTGTTTGCACTTCAGTGGGCCAAATCTAACCCAGATCACAGCAAGAGATTTAAGGCCACTGCGTCCTGGTGTTCTAGATTCCTGAGAAGGCATGCTGTGGTCCTGAGGCAAAAGATGAACATTGCCCAAAAATTACCTGCAGATCTTGATAGCAAAGTAAATCGTTTCCATCGCTACGTAATACAACAGCGCACTAAACACGGCTACGCGTTAAGTAGTATTGGAAATATGGATGAAACTCTAATGAATTTTGATATGGTTGGAAATAAAACTGTCCATCAAAAAGGCGAAAAAACAATTTCAATTAAAACAACAGGACATGAGAAGTCCAGTTTTACCGTGGTCCTAGGATGTACAGCTGGTGGCGCCAAACTGAGACCAATGATTGTTTTTAAAAGAAAAACAATGCCGAAACTCAAGTTCCCTGCTGGTTGTTTTGTGCATGTGAATGAAAACGGCTGGATGGATGAAGAAGGGGTAAAGCTATGGCTTGATCATGTATGGAGCAGGCGACCAGGTGGACTTCTTCAAAAACGTAGTCTCCTGGTGTGGGATATGTTCAGGGCTCATTTAACTCCCAGCACCAAGCAAAGGCTTGCAAGACTAAACACAGATGCGGCAGTTATTCCTGCAGGATTGACATCGTTGGTACAGCCACTGGATATGTGCCTAAACAAGCCATTTAAAGATCGTGTTTTAGAACAGTGGAATGAATGGATGGTTAGCGGCGAAAAGTCATTCACAAAAGGAGGAAACCTGCGTGCTCCACAGTTTGATGTTTTGTGCAAGTTTGTCATAGAAGCCTGGAATGATATTGATGCAGATACAGTAATCAAGTCTTTCAAGCAATGTGGCATATCAAATTCATTAGATGGTATGGAGGACGACTACTTGTGGCAAGATGAAGAGGAAGACGGAGCTGAGACCACACCATCTGATGATACAGAATTCGATCCATACGATGACTGCCTCACAAACGTATCACAAGATGTCATTGATGGACTTATGATATCAGATGACAAACAGTAGGATTTTGAAGGCTTTTAAAGGGAAACTGTCATGCCGGCAAAACCTGTAAAAATACCATAGCTTGCACTTATGAGGGGAGTTGCTAACTCGCCAGGGACTTGCCCGGCACCTGCTCTCTCTCTCTCTCTCTCTCTCTCTCTCTCTCGTTTGTTATCTTCCTCCTATCACCATCAGTTCCAGTTTGGTTGACAGCTTAGAAAACAAACAGTGTGGCAGCTCCCATGGGTTTATTGTCTTATCCTTCCTTTCAGCTTTAGAGTGAAGTAGGAAAAGTTTAATCCACTTGCACTGTTTTATGTTTACATGGTTGATGACAAACAGCCTTATGTTTATAAGCGACAGTTTTCCTGCTAAGTACCTGCATGTCATAAACATTTGAATTAAAATTACCATGTTGAAATCAAACCTGATGTTTCTTTAATTTTTATTTGGTGTGCGGTGCGGTGGAAGAGGGGTAGTCTTATACGGCGAGTATATACCAAACTCTATATTTTAACTGGAAAAGTTGGGAGTCGTCTTATATGCCCAGTCGTCTTATACGCCGGAATGTTGTTGTTTAGTCGTGTCCGACTCTTCGTGACCCCATGGACCAGAGCACGCCAGGCACTCCTGTCTTGCACTGCCTCCCGCAGTTTGGTCAGACTCATGTTCGTAGCTTCGAGAACACTGACCAACCATCTTGTCCTCTGACGTCCCCTTCTCCTTGTGCCCTCAATCTTTCCCAACATCAGGGTCTTTTCCAAGGATTCTTCTCTTCTCATGAGGTGGCCAAAGTATTGGAGCCTCAGCTTCACGATCTGTCCTTCCAGGGAGCACTCAGGGCTGATTTCCTTAAGAATGGATAGGTTTGATCTTCTTGCAGTCCATGGGACTCTCAAGAGTCTCCTCCAGCACCACAGTTCAAAAGCATCAATTCTTCGGCGATCAGCCTTCTTTATGGTCCAGCTCTCACTTCCATACATCACTACTGGGAAAACCATAGATTTAACTATACGGACCTTTGTCGGCAAGGTGATGTCTCTGCTTTTTAAGATGCTGTCTAGGTTTGTCATTGCTTTTCTCCCAAGAAGTAGGCGTCTTTTAATTTCGTGACTGCTGTCACCATCTGCAGTGATCAAGGAGCCCAAGAAGGTGAAATCTCTCACTGTATATACGCCGGAATATACGGTATAAAAAGTGAGCATCGGTTTTCAGTCCATTCCGCAGAGGAAAAACAGTGAAAGGAGATTTATGAATCTTATGAAATCACTAGTAGTTAGTTTTGAGATTTTTAAAATCTATTTTCCAGACCTATTTAGAATTCTGTCATTACTGAGCAGTTTAATTCTTCCCTGGACACTAGGTAACTGGTAGACAAACTCCTCCTGTCTCCCCACTTCCCTTTGTCTCTCGCAGGTGAAAGAAGGATGCTGGCAAGACCTCCTCCTCCATCTCTTCATCCTGGTGGAGGGGAAGCAGCGGCTGAGGAACCGGATCAGGTAGGGGGAAGGAGCCTTGGGGGGGGGAGAGGCTGAGGGTGGGGGAGACAAGGCATTTCTCTCCCCTCCTCATTGCTTCTGTCAAAGCTGCCCTTAACAAAAGCTCAAAATGCCATTAATGAAGGTTTATGCACTAAGGATAATGAGTAGCCCCTTCACCTTAACTCTGAATGTCACTAGCATTATTTATTACAAATTGTTTTTAGGACATCTGGAGAGTCTTTCCATTCCAGAACAAAACTCAGGGAGAGGAGAGAGTGGTTCTTCCATTTGGCAAACTGGATGCACAGAGAGAATGATCTGAATAAAACAAGGTGGAGTTCCACCCATTTTCACTAAGATTCATACCTATCATTAAAATACACTATGAAAGAATTCCATTAAAGCATTATAAGAAGCATCAATAATCAAAATGTGCAGGAAATAACCTTTATGCTGCCTAAGAGAAGGATATTTTTCTTTCAGGCTTCAGTTTCTTTTGAAGATGTCGCTGTTTGTTTCACGGCTGAGGAGTGGGCGTTGCTGGATCCTGCCCAGAGAGCTCTGCATCAGGACGTCATGGAGGAGACTTGTAGGACCATGATCTCTCTTGGTAAAGTTCCCTGTTGGGTCATCATATCTCTTTTGGAGTTCAATAGATATTTCTCTGGGACAAACCTCCCATATTTTGATGGGTCCCAATGTTGCCCCCTAGAGCACCTGGGATTCTCACACCCCCAAAACTCACCTTGCATGGAGGGCTAGGGACTGTTTTGTCTGTGAATATTGTTCCTCCACTTCTGGGTCAGGATGTGGACAGGCTTTCTGAGTGTTCAGGGAAGTGGAAGTCGCTTCTGCCAGGACCTTGTTTTTGTGGATTTTTTTTTGTGTAGCAAAGGGACTTATTATTTTAAAAAGATGTTTTCCACTTAAAATAAAAGTCAATGTATTATGAAAAAGAAAGATAGAAAAGTTTCCAGAAAAGAGAAAAAGGAAAGGAAGAGAAGAAACAAAAATTGGAGTATAATAAGCCCAGGCTCTTTATATCTTTATTCCAGACAATTGATAAAATTGACAAAATTATCAAAAATTAAAAGTCATAGGGAAAACAAGATAAGAAACAAGATAAAATATGAATGAAACGAGTGTCATCTGCTTCTCTGTCTGTCAGTTATGTGTATAACAATTATTCAAAATATTCAAATTATGCATTCCAGAACAACTTCTGGCTTTATTGATATCCAGTCTTTTCTCATTCTGCAAGATGGTATTTCTCAATCTTCCCTTCTCGGCTTCACCTTTACCCTTTATCAGAAAGTTCATGTGTTGTTCTCATAAAATTTCCAGTATGGCCTTTCTCCACTTCATTATGATGAATTCTCGTCAAGGGTTCTGAGAAATCTTTATCATATTGTACTTCCTACTTATTTGCCTACTGTGTCTTCCTAAAAGCAAACATAGTGCCATAAAATATGGTCCTATTTCCAATTGATCATTGCAGTTCAAAGAAAAAGGAAACAAGTTCTTTTTACGCCATTTCCTCCAGTCTTTCTCCAAACTGAGTTCCAATAGATGAGAAGCTTTTTCTGCCTGTGTGTTAATTTCCTGCTCATTCCACAGTCTTTGCCACCATATATCATCCATAAATCTTTTCTGGCTTTCGAACAGCTTCCTTCCTTCCTTCCTTCCTTCCTTCCTTCCTTCCTTCCTTCCTTCCTTCCTTCCTTCCTACAGTTGTAATGCTGTGGGCTTTTCTTCATCTACTGCTGTCTCAGGTTTTCCCCCAACAGATTCTGTCCATTTTCTTCTCTGCAGTCTCTCTCAAACCTTTCCGGCCATTTTGTACATCTCATCCCTTGGCATTCATTGTTGTCTTTGCTGTGATGTACTAATTATGATTTATTAGTTCTCCTCCTTTGATCATCTCTGCTTCTCTGCACTTTTAAAAACTTACCATCAGTTTTTAGTCCGTTCCGCATAGGAAAAACAGAGAACGGGGATTTACGAACAGTGTAGCTTAGAAGTTAAAGGCAAAGTTTCAGAACTATATATTCATAGAATCATAGAATCATAGAGTTGGAAGAGACCACAAGGGCCATCCAGTCCAACCCCCTGCCAAGCAGGAAACACCATCAAAGCATTCTTTGATTAAAATATTCATTTTAATCTTTTGAAATTAGTTAGTTTTAAGTTTTTTTAGATATTTTCCAGGCCCATTTAGGATTCTGTCATTACCCAGCACTTTAATTCTTCCCTGGATGCTAGGTAATTGGTAGACCGAGAATACAGTTCATATTCAAATAGACTTCTGACCTTGCAGATGGAGTTGGTTCAATGACTGAGCCAAAGAAATTTCATCCCAGACAGGATTGGGCTTTTTGAATCTGAATTTCCCATAAATATGTCAGTGAACGTCAGTCATCAAAGCCAGTGAACTCTGCAGTAAGACTTCCCATCTTCAGATCTTCCTTTATCACAAGTGTTCATAAGCCTTATTCAAAAACTGGGAACTCCATTTCTTTCTTAGACTCTGATCTGTTCCTCTCTTGGTTGCAGGTGGTGATGAATTAGAAATTAAGAAAAAGGGACAACATGACAAAATCCACACAGTGGAGAAGCCATATCAATATTTGGAGTGTGGAGAGAACTTAAGTGAGAGTTCCCATGCCACTTCCCATCAAAGAAATCCTATTGGGAAGAAACCCTATCGATGTTTGGAATGTGGAAAGAACTTTTCCAGGAAGGAACGTCTTACTTCCCATCTAAATAGTCATACAGGGGAGAAACCATATCAGTGCTTGAAATGCACAAAGTGCTTTGCTGGAAGAAATAAGTTATGGCGACATCAGAAAATTCACACTCGGGAGAAACCATTTCAGTGCCAAGAGTGTGGAATGAGATTCACCTTGAAGGAAAGTCTCATTTTCCATCAAAGAATTCATAAAGGGGAGAAACCATTTCTGTGCTTGGAATGTGGGAAGAGCTTCAATCAAAAGGGAAGTCTCACTTCCCATCAAAGAATTCATACAGGGGAGAAACCATTTCAGTGCCTGGAATGTGATAAGTCCTTTACTACAGGAAGAAACTTACACCAACATAAGAGAATTCACAGTGGGGAGAAACCCTATCAGTGCTTGGAGTGTGGGAAGAGCTTCAGGAAGAGGACCTATCTCACTTCCCATCGAATAATTCATACAGGGGAGAAACCATTTCAGTGCCTGGAATGTAAGAAGTTCTTTGCTACAAGAAGAGACTGCCATCGACATAAGACAATTCACACTGGGGAGAAACCATATCAGTGCTTGGACTGTGGGAAGAGCTTCAGGCGGAGCTCATGTCTCGCTTCCCATCAAAGAATTCATACAGGGGAGAAACCCTATAAGTGCTTGGACTGTGGGGAGTCTTTCCCTACAAGCAGATACTTCCGTCGACATCAGAGTATTCACAGCGGAGAGGAACCATACCAGTGTGCGGAATGTGGGAAGAGCTTCTTCTTGAAGGACAGTCTCACTTCTCACCTCCGAATGCATACAGGGGAGAAACCATATCAGTGCTTGGAATGCGAGAAGAGGTTTACTACAAAGAAACACTTCCGTCGACATCAGAGAATTCACACTGGGGAGAAACCATTTCAATGCCAAGAGTGTGGAAAGAGCTTCAGCGACAGGTCCCATCTCACTTCCCACCAAATAATGCACACAGGGGAGAAGGCATATCAATGCTTGGAATGTGGAAAGAGCTTCAGTCGGAAGTATAGCCTTACTTCCCACCAAAGAATTCATACAGGGGAGAAACCCTTTCAGTGCCTGGAATGTGAGAAGTGTTTTCCTACACGAAAAGGGTTCCTTCGACATCAGAGAATTCACACTAAGGAGAAACCATTTCAATGCAGGGAGTGTGGAAAGAGCTTCAGCGACAGGTACCATCTCACCTGCCACCAAATAATTCATACAGGGGAGAAGCCATATCAATGCTTGGAATGTGGAAAGAGTTTCAGTCGGAAGGATCGCCTTACTTCCCACCAAAGAATTCATACAATGGAGAAACCTGAATAGAACTTAGAATGTGTGGAGAGCTTCAGCTGGAAGGAAATTTCACTTCCCATGAAAGAACTCACAGCGGGGGAAATCCTGGAGTTATAGAATAGTAGCTTTGGGGGGGATCTTGAGGGTCATCTAGTCTAACCAACTGCAATGGATCTTCTTGATGTTTAGTCAGAATCTCCTTTCTTGTTATGTTCTTGTGGGGTTCCATGGTTCTTCACCTCCTTTTCAGTTGTGACAATAACTGTGAGGTAGGTTAGACTCCCCAAGATCGCCCAGTGAGCTTCATGGCCAAGTAGGGATTTGAACCCAGGTCTCCCAGGGTGTAGTCATACTCTAGGCAATATACTACACTGGCTCTCCCATGAGACCAGGGCTCCTCAAATGTGGCCCTCCAGATGTTTTGAGACTACAATTCCCATCATCCCTGACAACTGGTCCTGAGAGCTAAGGATCATGGGAGTTGTAGTCCCAAAACATCTGCAGAGCCGAGTTTGAGGAAGCCAGCATGAGACTCTTAGAAATTCTTTGTGCATGTTTGCTTAATATTTGGGTGCCATATTCTGGTGTTGGATTTAAAGTTGTCTACTCCTCTAACAAAGCAAATAATCTAATAATAGTAAGTCAAGTTCATATCATGATAGATTTAAGGCAATGTTAGCTGGGGAGAGGGGGCAGTTTCAGTTTCTGGGGGTGAGTGGTGATTGGCTATGAATTTGAAAGGGTGTTTGAGTAAGTACAACATAACAATCAGGTCTTTGGCTTTTTAAAAGTAATAAAAAATAAGATTACTGTATATGTATTGGGGAAATTTGGGGGGAACAATATGCAGGGTGAACAATATGGAAATAAAACAAAATGGGAGTATGAGGGAAGTCCAGGGGAGGGGGGAGGAGAATATGGAAAATTGTTAGAAAAATATTGTTAGAGGATGCATATATGGAAAAACCAATAAAAATTATTAAAACAATTAGGCCTTTGGCTTACTAAACTTTCTCTAACCGTTTAAATGTGTTTGTGGGAGGCAGATTATTGCTTTGTTTGATTTTTTTCTTGTTTTTATTATGTATTTTGTGTTGCCCAGGTGGTCTCCAGGCGCTTCAGTAGAGACAGTTGGTGGTGGAGAGGGGTGGAGAGGAGTTGTGAAGGAGGGGCGGGGATTAGATCCCTAGTGGAGAAACAAGCTCACCATGTCTACTGTTAAAGTTGTTGTAAAGTTACAAAAAAGAAGACAAAAGAGCATTTGAAACATTTTATTTAACTAAAACAATAACATTATAGCATATGTATCCATGTTGGGTAACTGATGTAGTTAAACTTTTTTTAAAAAAAATCTTAGACTGAGTCTTAGCACATATGAAAAACTTAAAACAAATCCTTAATTTCTGATGAATAGCCTTTGTACTAGAATGTAACTTAAATAGAAAATATATTTAGAAAGATCTTTCCTCCAAAAGGATTTATTTTTAAAAATCCGCTTTAAATTTTTTAAAAAACCATTGATTTTTATCCACCCTGACCACAACGCAGCTCTTGCCTCCTCCCCCATCCAGTTTTGGCACAGAACCATACCTGCCAAGTCTGCTAAAAAATGCGGGATCATCAGTGGCGTGGCACTGGATGTTGCGTAGAAGCAAATTCCAGGGCTGCTCTTCCCATGTGTGGGCACCGGAAGTCGCTTCTATGCATGCCCGGTGGCCAACTTGGTGGTGGCCATCTTGGTGTTGGCCACCGCCATGCAGCCACCACCAAGATGGCCACCAGGCATGTGTAGAAGCCGCTCTGCCCGATTTCTGGTGCCCACACATGGGAAGAGCAGCACCCAAAATGGAGGCTCCCTGGCAGGTAGGAAATCCAGGGGATTTCTGGGATTTTTCTCCATACGGGAGAACAGTGGGAAACGGATTAAAATCTGGGGGTTTCCCGCGAAAAAAGGGATACTTGGCAGCTAAGCAGAACTGCTGTGGTGGCCCCAATTAGGACTTCTCTCAAGAGAAAACATGTCTCCTCTCATAGAATCATAGAGTTGGAAGAGACCACAAGGGCCATCCAGTCCAACCCCCTGCCAAGTAGGAAACACCATCAAAGCATTCCTGACATATGCCTGTCAAGCCTCCGCTTAAAGACCTCCAAAGAAGGAGACTCCACCACACTCCTTGGTAGCAAATTCCACTGCCGAACAGCTCTTACTGTCAGGAAGTTCTTCCTAATGTTGAGGTGGAATCTTCTTTCTTGAAGTTTGAATCTATTGCTCCGTGTCCGCTTCTCTGGAGCAGCAGAAAACAATCTTTCTCCCTCCTCCATATGACATCCTTTCATATATTTGAACATGGCTATCATGGCTGAGAGAAGTCCGAAGAAAAAACATGTTACATATTGATAGCATTTCAGAAAGGTGCTAGCACTTTGCTTACCTTAACAGCACCAAGTTGAGCTGTTTGTTCTGTTGAAAGCTGCAAGTAAAAAGGCAAACAAGCAGAAATATCAGATGACTGTTAACAGGGCTTTGTGTCTTAAGCGCAAACATTGCATTGGGGACGCCTATGTCTTCATCTTTATGAAGCTAGCAGTGCAGTCACCAGGGGATGGAGGACAAGGGGCCACCAGTACGCAGATGACACCCAGCTCTGCTTCTCTTTGCCACCTGAATGAGGTGAAGCTATGGAGATGCTTGATCACTGTCCTAGAGGCAGTAAGAGGCCGCTAGATGATGGCCAAGAAACAAACTGAATCCCAACAAGGAGGGGATACTCTGGACTAGCGGCTCCCAAGTCCAGGAATTAAGGGTTAGGTTTCTATTCTTCTCACTGTGCAGGTCACATGCCTGTGTTATGCCTTCCAGCAAAGACTGTTGGAATCACAGGAGCAGATGTTTGCTGTATTCTGTTTCCCTTTGTGTGAGAGAGACAGGGGAACAAGTCCCTGGTAAAGGTAAAGGTAAAGGGGCCCCTGACCATCAGGTCCAGTCGTGTCCAACGGGTTGCGGCGCTCATCTCGCCCTATAGGCTGAGGGAGCCGGCGTTTGTCCGCAGACAGCTTCCGGGTCATGTGGCCAGCATGACAAAGCTGCTTCTGGCAAACCAGAGCAGCGCACGGAAACGCCGTTTACCTTCCCGCCGGAGCGGTCCCTATTTATCTACTTGCATTTTGATGTGCTTTCGAACTGCTAGGTGGGCAGGAGCTGGGACCGAGCAACGGGAGCTCACCCCGTTGCAGGGATTCGAACCGCCGACCTTCTGATCAGCAAGCCCTAGGCTCAGTGGTTTAACCCACAGCGCCACCTGGGTCCCTGTTAATCCTCCTCAATACCATCGACCATTGTCTCCTTCTGGAGTGGGTGGCACAGCTTTGCAGTGGATCTGGTCCTACTTGGATGGTCATTCCCAGCGGGGGTGTTTGGCAAATGCTTTTCACCCCATGGAGTCTTCAATGTGGGGTTCCACAGGGCTTAATCCTGTCCCCCATGTTGTTTATCCACTGGGTGGGGCTATCTGGAAGGGTTATCGCCTTGACATCTGCAGGTGAGGAGGCGGTGGAAGTGCTGGACCGACGTCTTCCCTCAGTAATGGACTGGATGAGAGGCAAGAAACTGAAGCTCAGTCCATCCTGGCCCCTCAAATATTGCCTTGGATGAGAGGCAAGAAACTGAAGCTCAGTCCATCCTGGCCCCTCAAATATTGCCTTGGTGGGGCGAAGGGACCGTGGCCCCTCGGAGTTAGTTGTCTGCTATGCAGGAGGCCGTGATAGCCTTCAACTAGGATGGCTTTAAAAGAGGGTGAGAGATATTCGGAGATGGATGACCCCTGTGGGGCCCGATCCAGCGGCTGCAGGACTCTTCCGATGTTCTCACCGAGGGCAGGACAGGACTGAAGCATCTTCCGAGAGGTGAGAGGACTTCTCCCCTTGGGAGTTGAGTGCGGATCTGCATCTTCTCGAGTCTCGCTTCAAGATGAATAGAAAGGAAGGGGGGGGGACACGACAGAGATGGACATGCCAGCAGATGGACGTTGATCCATGTTCGCCCGGTCTTACCCCGGGAGGTAACCAGGCTAGTGAAGCTCGGCCAATGGGGTCCCCAGGATCAGAGGCAGTCTACCAGCGGCGTCAAAGCTGTCCACTTTCGGATTTGAAAAGAAGGGATCAGCAGCAGCCTCACAATCCAGGAGAGCAGCGGGAAACGGCGCTGGAATAAGGGAATTTCCAGCAAAAAAAAGGGGGGGGGGGATTGACAGCTGTGGTTCAGCTCCCTGGACGGTCCCTGGGGTTTTTCTCCCGTCCCGTCGGGAGGCAGCGGCCACGGAGAGGCTTCCGGGCTGGGACTGCGCTCCGGCCCGCCTCCTGCCTCCGGAAAGTCCCTGTGCGCCGGGCAGGCAGGCAGAATCCCTTTCGTTTTCGGCGCTCGAAGGAAGGAGAATGGCGGGGTGGCTGCTGCCCGTCTTGCTGCCCTTGCTCCTGGCAGGGCCGCCAGGTAAGGCGCCCGCGGGCCGGGCTCGAAGGGCGGGGGGCCGCCAGGCAGGCTCTCGGACGTCCGGTGGCTGCGCGGGGCTCCGGGAGCGGGATGGAGGCAGCAGGGAAAGAGGAGTCTGGACGGGGGAGCCGGGCGGGCGGGCGGGGAAGAGAAAAGCCTTCTTTAGGCAGCAGCGTAGAGTTTAACTGCGGAACTCCCTCCCGCAGGACTCACAGGTCCGGCAGGGATGGCAGCCATGTGGGGTGGCTGGCTTTCCAGAAGGGTTGGAGGAGAGGGCTATCGAGGGCTGGTCAGCTCGGCCTCCACGCCAGACTGAGACGGACAGCGATGCTTCTGAATGCCAGTCTCTGGAAAGCGTAGCTGGGGTGGGGGTGGGGGGGAGAAGTGGCCTTTGCGCTCGCTGGCCAGTGTGAGAACCACGTGCTGGACTGCATGAACCATTGGCCTGATCCAGCCGGCTCTTCTTAGGTAGGGAGCCTTCATGTCCAGTGGCAGTCTATCTGGATTCCTTGGTCCTAAGGGGCATTTGGCCCCTGTGAGGACAGGGTGCTGGACTAGAAGGGACATTGGACTGATCCAACAGGGCTTTTCTGATGTTCTTAACCAGGGGTCCCCAAACTAAGGCCCGGGGGCCGGATGCGGCCCAATCGCCTTCTCAATACGGCCCGCGGACAGTCCAGGAATCAGCATGTTTTTACATGAGTAGAATGTGTCCTTTTATTTAAAATGCATCTCTGGGTTATTTGTGGGGCACAGGAATTCATTCATTTATTTTTTTTCAAAATATAGTCCAGCCCCTCACAAGGCTTGAGGGACAGTGGACCGGTCCCCTGCTGAAAAAGTTTGCTGACCCCTGTTCTTAACTGAAGCGTTTGGAGCAGCTATTGCAAAAGCCACACACACACACACACACACACACACACACACACACACACACACGGTTCTGTGCTGGAGCCATCCCACTTGGACCCCTTCCTGGAGCTCCCTTGGGTGGCACCTAGAAGGTTGAACAGGATCCTTGGGGCAAGACCCCCCCCCCCACTTTGCCATGCTCTCAGCCCCATGGGGGTTTCGGTTACAAGAAACCTGTTGTTAGTTTAGGGCAGCCTCCTGCCCCACCAAAAAAAGAAAAACACAACCCACCAGGTGTTTTGGATCACAACTTCCCAACAGGAAAGGCTGTGGTGTGTTTAGTTACTTACCCAATTTCTATCCTGCTTCCCTCCAGACACATGTGGTCAGTGTTGGCTTTGCTCTGCCCCCACAGACAGAGGCTTCCTTATACCAGTTTCTGGGGGTCACTAGTGGGAAGAGTGTGATCCTTTTTGGTTAATGTCTGGTGCAATTGTAACATACAAAACAGCGCAGCTACAAATGCAAAATATGCACAGTGGTACTAAAAGCAAATTCAACATTGACCAAGTACTGTCGAATGTTCCTGTCGTGCTTGGATCCTGCCTGTGGGCTCTGCTTTGGGCTGTCTGGTCAGCCACAGTGTGAGCAGGATGATGTTGGGCTGAGTGGACCTTTGCAGCCAAAGTGGATCCAGCAGCCAGACTCTTCTCATCCGTGTTAGGAATCAGCCAGGCGCATCTTGTGACTGTTTTGGGTTCATCTGTGACCACCTGGAGATAGATCTCTGGGCGCCAAGTTGGCAATGGACATCTCTGTCTGGCTGGCCCCTCCAGCTTTCTTAAGCAGGTCAGCAGAA
Source organism: Zootoca vivipara (assembly GCF_965207765.1). NCBI lineage: Eukaryota > Metazoa > Chordata > Lepidosauria > Squamata > Lacertidae > Zootoca > Zootoca vivipara. The sequence continues at coordinate 53,965,198 of NC_142595.1, forward strand.
GAGCTGATCCATTGCAATAATATCCCTCCTTTTCCTCAGAGGAAGACACAGTTCACACACACACACACACACACACACACACACACACACACACACGTTAATCTCTACAACGAGATTAAAATCAGACAACAAGATAACGAGTATGAGAGAGAATGGGGAAAATTTGTGAAATACATGGACAGAATGGTAAAAACCTAAATAAATCAGCATAATAAAAACAACCTCATAATTAAGCATAAATTTCTTTATTGGTTTTAAGGAAGAATAACAAATTCAATGTATGACAAAATAAGACAAGTAGACAAATTTATGGGATATATGAGTTGAAATGGCAGAAACTTGAATACAGAAATTTGAAATGATGGTGAAGACATCGATAACAGTGGACCTATGACTCTAAGCGTAAAGAAAGATTAACTGCATAAGCTTAAAATAAGACTATAAAAAAGGCGAGTGAAGGTAGGGTGGAAGTCAAATTTGTTGTGTGTGTGTGTATCAACAAGAGTGTTATGTAAAAATATTTTTCTCTTTTTCTTCTTTCTTCTTTTGTTTTCTTTTTTTTATCTTGAAGCATAAACAAAATGAAAGAAAATGTAGTGTATTTGAAATGTAATCTAAATATTGTTTATTGGATATCTAAATTAAATAAAGATCATTAAAAAATATATCTCTACAACGACCCTGCGAGGGAGGTGAAGAGGCTGCGACTGACTCCAAAGTCACCCAGGGCTGAGTGCGGATTCGAACCCTGATCTCCAGGTCCTCATCCGCCACTCTCACCACTGCCCTACACTGGCTTCCTAGAGTCCTTCGGCTAGGCAGGGGCGGGTCTATAAATTGAGTAGGTAAATAAATAGGGGGAAATAAAATGTCCCTTAGAGCAGGATCTGAAATATTTTCCTGGAAGCTTGACTTTCTTTTATTCTAGTTTGTTTAATTTAATGTTTTAATGTATTGGAAAGCACCTTGAGATTTTTTTCTTTGAAATATAAAGCAGTATAGAAATGAAATGAATAATAATAATAATAATAATGCATATTTTGTTGTGGCGACAGTGACCTAGGTTTAAGGTGCCATCTGGCAATTAGCTTATATATGTGAGTTTCTAAGGCTGCTTTTCATGCTCTTAGAGCAGGGGTCGGCAGCGTGCGGCCCGTGGGCCAGATGTGGCCCATGAAGACTGTTTTACCAGCCCACAAGCTGCCCACTCAGTGAGTCCCCTGCGCACTGTGCTAAACCAGCATGGTGTGCGCGTGGGGACTTGCCGAGTAGCGCTGGAAATCGCATCTGCGCACGCGCAGATAACGGAAATCGCATCTGCGCCTGTCCAGACTCCGAAAATTGCTTCTGCGCAGGCATGATTTTTGGCGTCTGGGCGTGTGCAGAAGCCATTTCCAGGGAGTGATCCGGCCCCATAGCCAGTAAACCTTTCCGACCCCTGTCTTAGAGCTTCTCCAGACTGGCGCCCCCTCCCCTTGCCCTGCTCTTAAGAACATAATAAGAGTTTGCTGGATCAGGCCAGTTCCCCCATGAATTTGTCTAATATTCTAAATCCATCCAGGTTCATGGCCACTGATCCAGCAGGTTCTTTTCATGCCGTCTCACAACCCTCACCCTGAAAAATGGAAAGAAAAAGCAAAGACAAAAGATTCTAAAAACAATTAGAATTCAAAACCTCCCACCCAGTGATTTCAAGGCTGCCGGAAACGGCCTTCTTCTGTTTATTTTTGTTTCATAAAATGTGTGCACATCTTATTGCTGAAAAAAGAAACAAACCCTCAAAGTGGCTTGCAAAAACATGAAATAATAAAATCGAGAGAGAGAGAGAGAAAATACAGTGCCTTAAAGCACACAGAAAGTTAACAGATTAAAACGCATGCCAGCATTTCTGCTGCTTTCTTCTTCTGCCCCTGGGGAAACAACAATGCTTCCACATTCCTCAAGCCTTTGCTCCTTTTGCTGCCAGGAGAAGGAGAAGGAGGCCTTTCGCTACAAGTCCAAGGAGAGCGAAAGAGGAGGCCGGCCTGCCAGTTTCTGGCCGTTCCCCGTCCTTAATGGACGGACTCCAGCTCCAAAAGCTGAGGCTGGGGGGTCTGGCTTGGGAGGTTTTTGTTGGAGGCAGGGATTGCTCTTATTGAGAGTCTCTTTGGCTTGTATCTTTGCGTTAGGCTTTGCTGTGATTTATGTGGACGTTGCTCAGTTTGGTTTTGCATTTTTCAACCCTTTGGTTTGGCATTCATGGCTGCATTAGTTACGGTTTCTTTCGTGCTGGAAGCTGCCTTGACTCTGAGCAAGGTTGGAACTGTGGAAAGGACACGTAGCACTAAAATCATTTCAGTATGGTTGGTTGGCCACTGCAGGAAGAGGAGGCTGGCAGAGCTGGATGGGGCCCCCTTTGCCCTGATCCAGCGCTCAGGCTCTTCTCATGTACTTATGGAACCTCCAGGCCCAGAAGCAGTCTATCTAGATTCCTAGGTTTTGGGGGGCATTTGGATACTCGGGGGACAGGATGCTAGATGAGATGGGCCCCCTTTGGGGCCATGAGTTTTTCTAATCCATGGGTAGGCAAACGAAGGCCCGGGGGCCAGATCTGGCCCAATAGCCTTCTAACTCCGGCCCGCGGGTGGTCTGGTAATCAGCGTGTTTTTACATGAGTAGAATGTGTCCTTTTCTTTAAAATGCATCTCTGGGTTATTTGTGGGGCATAGGAATTCGTTCATTATTATTTTTCCAAAATATAGTCCGGCCCCCAACAAGGTCTGAGGGACAGTGGACTGGCCCCCTGCTGAAAAAGTTTGCTGACCCCTGATCTAATTCTCTTTCAAAGTCACCTGGATTGGTGGCCATTGCTGCCTCCTGTGGCAGGGAGTTCCACCGATTAACTAGGCAACATGCCCTCAATGCGATCTCAGTGTATTGGTGGTGGGTTCACACGAGTCCTTTCGCTTTGTGGGCCATTGTGTGCCGCCCCCTCAATGTTCCCGCTTTAGTGCCATCTTGCGTGCGTGGAGGGTGTGTGTCTCCCTTGAGCTCCTGTGCAAAAACAGGGAGGAGAGAAGGAAAGTTCTCCCCACGTTTGTGGTATGACAAATTGCAGTCTTTCGAAAGTGGAAATGGAGCTATCTATCCAGTGCTGTTTTTGTAGGAAAAGAGACCCCAGAACTAACCATGAAGGCCTCCCTTCTTCTCTTAGAAGGGCAATGGTGCCCACCTGGGAGGGGCTGGAACTGAGTTCCAGTAAGTTCTGGGTGGAAAAAAAGCCCTGCATCTATTTGCCCTGAAGCTTTTGCAGGGACAACTGATCCTGAACGCAGGATTGTGCATTATTATTATTATTATTATTTCATACAATGTATGAAATAATTATGGGAAACCTCGAAGTGGCTAACAAAAAGGGGAAAAAAACAAAATATCACGACCCTCCTTTAATACATACAAAGGTTAAAATACTAAAACAGATTAGAATTCTCGACTTTCTTCTTATAATAATATTTATTCTTGTTATTTTTTCAAATTTTACCAATTCCTTTACACTACAATCCAAACAAATCTCTCATATCCTTTGACTGGCCACCCATGGGATCCTTTTGTTAACTTATAAAGCTGCTCTATTACTTATATTTTATCCATTCTATGCATTATTTCTAAATCATTAAACTACAATTCCTCCTCTGTTGCTGCACTTCAAACCCTGTGTACGTTTTAACATAGCCATCGTCAAAATCACACCGGCTTTCTGAGCATCTGGGTTAGGCTTGCATAAAGAAGAATGCTTTCGGCAGGTGCTGGAAAGAGCACAGGGAAGGTGCCTGTTTCGTATCAAGTGGCAGGGAGTTCCAAAGGGCAGGCCGTACTAAACAATCCTGTTCTTGCAAATGTGGAACAGGCCTTGTGTGGCATCTGCAGCAGTGCCAGTTTTTCCAATCAAAGGGGCAAGGTGTTCTCATGGGTAAACTGGTCCCAAACTTTTAAGGGCTTTGCATGTTAACAGCAACACCTTGAACGGCCCGGTAGCAAATGGACAGCCACTGCAAAGGTGTTCTATGCTGACAAGGCCTCATTCCCTTTGGGAATTAAGCATAACCCCCCACCCCGAAAGCAAGCCCCCTTTGCCAGCCCCGGGGCAAAGAGAACTCTTCCCTTGCCTGCTTCTCCTCCTCCTCCACTTCCTTTTTCATTGTGGGCCAAAACGGACCTCTCCGCTCTCAACTCTTTCCTGATGCTCTGCTCTTTCTGCAGCTCTAGGGAACGAAGGAGGAGCTGCTGGGGCCTGTGGCCCCTGCAAGACAAGCTCCGAAAAGCCTGGGAAATTAAGGAAATACGCTCAGTGGATGAGCTACTGGGAGCCCTGCCTGCGTTTTGTCAAGTAAGTAGGCCACCCTCCCCACAGCCTTGCCAGCCTGGAACAAGGGGCTCCTGCCTGCCTGCCTGCCTGCCTGCCCGCCTGCCACCCCTCCGTGGCTCCATTACGTTTGCCAGCCACCTGGCTCTCCACCCCCATCCCTCTGCTCCATTCCGTCTTCTTCCTCCGCAGGTTCACGTTCCCCCAAGGAGACGTTTACTGCGGCTTAAAGAGCAGCCCCTGGGTCGAGGCGCTGATGAAAGAATACCCTGAAAAAGGTGAGTGAAAAAGAGAAAACAAAGGTTTGGGGGTGCTCTCGCTGGCGAGAAGTGAAGGGGCATAGTGGTCAGGCGGGGACCTGGGAGAGACCCAAGTTCGAATCCCCACTTAGCAGCCACAGAGCCCTCTCTCAGCCCAGCCTCCCTCACAGAGATTCTGGCTGAACTTTCTGAGAGCAACAGCCAAATGGACACTAGAAGACACCGGGAAGCATTAAAAACCTGTTCTTCTCATGGGAGGTTTTTCATGTTTCAAGGCTTTTGTGCTTTAATATTTTGTTGGGAGCTGCCCAGAATGGCTGAGGCAACCTGTGCAGATGAGTGACATATAAATAATAGAATTATCCTTCCAATTTTAGTATATGTGCTAATAGAATCACCATTACAGCTGTATCTTGGTTTTCGAACAGCCTAGTTCTCAAACGTTTTGGCTCCCGAACGCCGCACACCCGGAAGTGACTGTTCCGGTTTTGAACATTCTTTTGGGAGCCGGAAGTCCGATGGGGCTTCCGTGGCTTCCGATTGGCTGCAGGAGCTTCCTGCAGCCAATCAGAAGCCGCACTTTGGTTTTGGAACGTTTTGGAAGTCAAATGGACTTCCGGAACGGGTTCCGTTCAAATTCCAAGGTATGGCTGTATTATTATTGCAGGAGGCTGGGCTAGAGGGTGTCCATCCCCCCGGTCAATCCTATGAGCCTGTGAATGGCCTGTTCTCCTGCCACCCTCGCAGTCTCAGTGTGCATTTCTGTCTCCCGCAGAAAAGGGTGCTGTGATGCCGAGTCCTAGCCATGTGCCTCCCAAGCCGGCCCTCACCTCTGCACCCAGGCCACCCACCTCCACCTCCCCAGCCTCGCTCTCAGCTCAGCCCCCCACGGTCTCGCTGAGGGTGGTCCTTGATGAGTCCCCTGCCATGCATCCAGCTCCAGAGGTCCCCAAGGACGCGACACAGCCCCCCGCATCAACCAGAAGCCCTGCGCCACCCAGCCACGGTGAGTGTATGGTGTGGTTGAGGAGGGGGCACCCTGGAAAGGGACCCCCCACCCGCTTTTGAGACCCTCAACTGTGCTTTGAAATTCTTTCTTTGCGTTGCAGATCCCCTGGCAGCCGGGCCCGCTAGCCAGGCCCCCCAGACGGCAGAAAGGGGGGTCTCACGCACAGTCGTGCTTTCTCTGCTGGCTGTCACTCTGGTTGCCGTGGCCATCGCCACCATCACGGTGTGCCAGAGGAGACACCGGCGGCGGGTGACCCTCGTTCTTCACCGAGACCCAGGTGGGCAAGGAGGGTGGGGGTGTGTGGGAAGTCTCCTCTGCTGGTGCCCCCCAGAGGTTGTGGGCTGCAACTTGAATCTTCCTAATGAACCCCTCTTTCCCCTTTCCACAGAGGAGCAAATCCACTTGCCGCATCGTGAGGAGACCTGAAGCCAGTCTGGCAGCCGCTGGAATGAGCGGGGGGGGGGCAGATTTTGCCAGAGTTTCCAGCAAGTCTGCTGCGCCACTTTGTTCCAAGGGTTGTGGGGGGCATGAGCCGGGGGGGGGGCAGCGAGTGGGAAATGCAAATACAGTTGTGTGCAAAAGGTGTCCCTTGAAAATCTCCCTCCTGTTCTTCAAAGGCTTTTGGGGGGGTGTCTGGCAGCCAAACCCCCAAAGCTCCCCCCTTGTTTGCACTTTACCCCATGTGTCTTTCCCTCTGCCCCCTTATTTTTGTACAGAAGCATAGAATCATAGAACTGTAGAATTGGGAGGTACCCTGGGGGTCATCTAGTCCTGCCCCCTGCAATACAGGAAACTCAGCTAAGGCATCCCTGACAGATGCCCCCCCAACCTCTGGCTAAAAACTTCCAAGGAGGGAGAGTCCACCGCCTCCTGAGGGAGACTGTCCCTCTGTCGAACAGCTCTTACGGTCAGAAAGTTCTCTATATTGACTTCCAGTTTAGAGGAGATGTAAATGATTGTTCAATTAATGATTGTTTTTTTTTTGTCCTGTATTTTGTGTTTTTCTTTTATATTTTTTTCTGTAAATGATTTCTGTGTATGTAGAATGTTCGCATCTGTAAATGTATTGTGTGCTAACGTTTTTAAGAAAGAAACTAATAAAAATATATTTTATAAAAAAACCCAGAAAGTTCTTCCTGATGTTTAGTGGGAATCTCCTTTCTTGCAACTTGAAGCCACTGGATCGGGTCCCACCCTGCAGAGCAGGAGAAAACCAGCTTGCTCCCTCTTCCATGGGAGCCCTTGAGATATTTGGAGATGGCTCTCCTGTCTCCTCTCAGCCTCCAAGGGAGGAAGAGCCCCTCCACCTTCCAAGGGCCCGAAGACCAAAGGATATGTGTTAGGGCAAAATTCTGGGTGCGAGAATGCTCAGCCACCCAGCTCATCAGGCAAGGGCCTGTGGTCGTTGCGGAGTATAAAAAAGGAAGGAGTCCAGCCACGATCCGGAGCAAACAGCAAGGTTTATTACTGCGCAGCAGGTTCAATGCCAGACTGAACACCATGAACAGGGCTGCAAGAACTTTTAAAAGTTCCCACCACCATCCCATAATGCACATCGAAAGCATCATACATACATCACTTGTGACAGGGTAAAACGTCAGAACAGGTAAACAGGAGGTAAAGAGGATTAACATAAGGTAACAATGCACGATGTCCCAGTTACAGGTAGGTAGCCGTGTTGGTCTGAGTAGAAGCAAAATAAAAAAATTCCTTCAGTAGCACCTTAAAGACCAACTAAGTTTATATTTTGGTATGAGCTTTCGTGTGCATGCACACTTCTTCAGATACACCAGGACATTGATAAGCAAGTACCAGTAAGTATCTGGGAGGGGATCCTTGAGTACCTGGCCGGGGGGGGGGGGGGAACAATGGGTCCAGGTGTGAGTATTGCCTCTGGCTTCGGAGGGTCGGGAATGGCAGGAGATGGTACCTGAATGGATTATGGATATGCAGAGGAGCACCACCCTGGCTACATGACCTCTCGCTTAAAGGATTATGGCTGTTCCCTGCATCCCTGAGAGCCCTTGGCCAGAGTCCCCAAAGGGGGTTTCATATAGAAATACAGATACACGGTATTCATTCATAAAGAAATATGGTTACATAGAGTCTCAGGCAACAGAGAAAGGGTAGGAAAGGGAGCCTTTATTACACAGGGCTTGATCTTGAGGGGTTCGTGTTGGTGCAATACTAGAGTGGTCTTGTAGGATCAGACGGGGTCCCCTTGAGGGCATTTGTGCCAATCTGGATTCCCAAATGAAGCCTCGTTTGGGTGCCCCCCCATAAAATTCCCTAACAATATGTCACCATAATATGTAAATAGAAAATGCTTTAAAAAATAAATAATTTTGCACAAAGGAGGATCGTGCCCTCATGATCTTTGCTTGCTCTCTGCGTGATTACTTTGAAGCCGAAAGCGGAATCCGGAAGGCCAGAGTCTACTTTCACTTCTCGGTTTGCAAAGCTTCCTCGTGAGTCAGGTCTGGGGAATCCAGCACCCCCCCCCACTCCTCCTCTCACTTCCTCCTCCATGACCTCATGGGAGTTTCCACCCAGGGTTTTCTCAAGAGGGAAATTTTCAAGGCTGGGCGCCCACAGGTACTACACTGCCTCGCCCAGGGGGCAGGATGGCGCCCCCCATGCCCCCCATGCATTTCCCAGCAGCCATATCTATCCCCAAACACACCACAAGGCCTTGGGAAGGAGTTGCGCCAATGAAATTTCTGCCCAGGGAAAGAAAGGGCTGCTGGGCGGGAGACAAACATTCTGTGCAGAGATAAGGGGGAAAGTAAATAAATAGGAACCGGGTTTGCCATTCATTCAAGGCGACTGGCCTGCGCAATCTGGGCTGGGCTGTGGTTCTGTGGGGGTTGTGGAGGTTGCGACATGACTCAGAACCCGGCCACAGGTGGACCTTTAGGAAATTTCTGTTTCATAGAATTGTAGAGGTGGGGAAAGGACCCTGGGGGGGGGGTTGTCTAGCCCCACCCCCTGCAGTGCAGGAATCTCCACTCAGTGTGACAGATGCCCCCCCAAGCACTGCTTTAAAATCCCCAATGAATCCTAGAACAGTAGAGTTGGTAGGGACCCTGAGGGTCATCTAGTCCAACCCCCTGCAGTGCAGACATCGCAGCTACCAAATGATGGAGGCTTGCCCTTAGAGAGTTCAGGGACCACCTCATAACTGTTTGTGTGTATTAATGTGTGTGTGCACACCCACATATAGGATTCATAAGAGTTGGGTGGGTCCCCAAGGATCATCTAGCCCAACCCCCTGCAATGCAGAAACCACAGCTGGAGAATCCCTGGCAGGTGGCCATCCAACCTATTTAAAAACCTCCAGCGAAGGTGAGGCCACCACCTTCCAAGGTCACAGAATCCAAGAAATGTAGAGATATGGAAAGGGTCCCCCAGGGGTCATCCAGTCCAGCTCCCAGCAAGGAAGGAATCACCAGCTGTTTAATTGTGGGGGGCTTTTCCTGAGACCTTTCAATAAACTCTGTGAGATGAAACAGAGAAGCAACTTTTTAACGCAAGAGCTGCGGTCCCATTTCCACCTCCCCGTGTGCCCCCCACCCCCGGAGCCCCCTAAGCAGCAGCAGCAGTAGCAGTGGACTTGTTTGAGGGCCATGTCCTCCTTCAGGCTGGCTGGAGGCTGCCCTCTCGTCTGGAGGCTGCAGGTGGGGCAGCGGCTGCTCCACGAGCCCCCCTGCCCTCAGCCCTGCCAGGGCACCTGCAGCCTCTTGCCAGACTCCCTCTCCACCCTGGTGGCCATGGCGTCCAGCCCCACTCATGGCGGCTCCGCCTGCAGCTGAAGGAGACCAGGCGACCCCGCCAACGCGGCCACTGGGTTTTGCTCCAGCTGCCCCAACTGTGAGGGCGCAGCAGAGGGGAGAGGCTGGGAGAGGCAGAAGCAGAAAGCTCAGGGTTACACTGCGGAACTCCCTCCCCGGAGAGGCAACCAGGGCCACCAGGGTTGAGGGGCTTTAAAAGAGGGTCGGGCAGATTCTGGGAGGAGCAGGGGGGCTATGGAGGGCTACTAGCTGGGAGGGCTCAGCTCTGCCCTCCGCAGTCAGAGGCAGGAAATGTTTATGAATGCCGGTTGCTGGAAGCCTCGAGAGGGGAGAGACCCCGTAAAATTTATGCCACCACCCAACTGTGAGAAAGCAAAACAAAACAATCCCCCAAACGTTTCTTTTTTACAAAAGAGGATGAAAAAAAGTACAAGGTGGATTTTAGACTGTGCAAAAGTTTAAGCAAGCAAGAGGCTAAAAATGGATTACAACTTGTGTCAGCGTTGGGCAGGCTTTGCCTAAACGGAAACGGTTTTAGCAGGTGCCGGAAAGCAAGCGGTGAGAGAGCCTGCAATAGGTCAATGTGCAGGCAGTTCCACAGATCGCCTGTACAGCCAGCGACATCTTCAAAAGAAACTGAGCCCTGAAAGAAAAAATATCTTCCTCTTAGGCAGCATAAACTCAGAAGGGTGGTGGGAATGGGTTTACCACACGTCAGTCAATCACCCATTCCCACCACCCTTCTGAGTAATGCCCCTCTCTACCCTCTCACTATATATAAGGGTCTGGTGACTTCTGTTTCAGTGTATCTGAAGGAGTGTGCATGCACACGAAAGCTCAGACCAATGACAAACTTAGTTGGTCTCTAAGGTGCTACTAGAAGGATTTTATATATATATATATATTTGTTTCAACATCCTTTATATATAATGCTACTACTCCTCCCTTCCTCTTCGGTCCTCCTTTTGAACAGGTGATACCTCTCAATTCCTACATTCCAGTCATGAGTCTCATCCCACCAGGTTGAATTTGCCATCCTGTACTAAAAGCTCCAGTTCATCTTGTTTGTTTCCCATACTCTGTGCATGTGTGTAGAGACAACTGAAGCTGTGAGTCATTCCCTCCAGCTGCTTCCTTCCTGTAATTTCCTGCCCTTTGGCAGGTTTCTGGAGCACCCCCTGAGTTTCCTGTGCATTAATGAAGCTATTATCCCCAGGGCCAGTGGCTCTTTTATCATTCATATTGTTTTCTCTCTCCCCTTCAAGATCTAGTTTAAAGCTCTCCTGATCAGATTCTCAAGACTTTTAGCAAACACATCCTTCCCAACCGCTGTGAGGTACAAGCCATATTTCACCAGAAGTCCTTCCTCAAGGAAGCAGAGACCATGGTCCAAGAAGCTAAATCCTTCCTGATGAAACCACCTGCAAGCCAGTGGTTTACCTCAAGTACTTTCTTCTCTCTTCTTGGGCCACCACCTTCAACAGGAAGGAGTGATGAAAATACCACCTGTGCCCCAGGTCTTGTCAGCTCCCTGCCCTGTGTCTCATTGTCCCTGGCTAGGTGTTGCAGGCTGTGTGTGGCAGAATTATTTGTACCCACATGAATCAGAAAGAAGGGGTAGTGGTCAGTGGGTTTTATAAGACAGCACAGCTCCCATGACACCCTGTTTCCTCCACACCCTGTGGCCTCTGTCCCCCTCAGTAGGGAGTCCCCTATCACCCCAACTCATCTCCTCCTCTGAGGAGTAGCAGAAATCATTCGATGGGCTGCGCCTTCCTAAGGCTGCTTGGAGTCTTCTGGGGTCTGCTTCTGTTGTTCTCTTGTTTATTGGAGCTTATTTGATATTGTTGGGATGCGTTACAAAGGTCAGAAACTTATGGTGTGTGGATTTCCAACTCCATCCTCCAGATTGTCATATCTGGGCTGCAATTGCCTTTCTCCAATTCCACTGCTAACTGGGCAATGGCCTGTTCATGGCTGTAGCTTGCCATTTAAGGACCACCATTGGCAACACAATGTCACTCTAGGTAATGGTTGTGAGTCAGAGAGGTTAAGTGCCACAATCCTGGCCTCACAGGTGGGCCTTCCATCACATCCCTCACCTGGCTGGTATATCACAGGACGAGAGCCAGGGAAGATGCGTGAGAGCTGAGCTGAGAGGAGGCTGCAGGGGGGAAGCTGAGAGTCTGGGACAGGCTTGATTCCTCTGCTAGAATCCAAGACAGTGGATAAGAAAACATAGCAGGACCCTCTAGGGTGTGAGTGTTGTGATCCCCTCCATCATTGGCTCAGGTTTTGTATAAAGGTACATGTAAAGTTTTCCCAGGAGTTTTACTGGTTTTCCCAGTAGTGATGTATGGAAGTGAGAGCTGGACCACAAAGAAGGCTGATCGCCGAAGAATTGATGCTTTTGAATTATGGTGCTGGAGGAGACTCTTGAGAGTCCCATGGACTGCAAGAAGATCAAACCTCTCCATTCTGAAGGAAATCAGCCCTGAGTGCTCACTGGAAGGACAGATCCTGAAGCTGAGGCTCCAATACTTTGGCCACCTCATGAGAAGAGAAGACTCCCTGGAAAAGACCCTGATGTTGGGAAAGATGGAAGGCACAAGGAGAAGGGGACGACAGAGGACGAGATGGTTGGACAGTGTTCTCGAAGCTACGAACATGAGTTTGACCAAACTGCGGGAGGCAGTGCAAGACAGGAGTGCCTGGAGTGCTCTGGTCCATTGGGTCACGAAGAGTTGGACACGACTAAACGACTAAACAACAAGGGTAAAGGGACCCCGGACCATTAGGTCCAGTCGTGACCGACTCTGGGGTTGCGGTGCTCATCTCGCTCTATTGGCCAAGGGAGCCGGCGCACAGCTTCCAGGTCATGTGGCCAGCATGACAAAGCCGCTTCTGGCAAACCAGAGCAGAGCATGGAAACGCCATTTACCTTCCCGCCGGAGCAGTACCTATTTATCTACTTGCACTTTGATGTGCTTTCGAACTGTTGGGTGGGCAGGAGCTGGGACCGAGCCATGGGAGCTCACCCCACTGCGGGGATTCGAACCGCCAACCTTCTGATTGGCAAGCCCTAGGCTTTGTGGTTTAGACCACAGCGCCACCTGCGTCCCAGGGTTTGTATAGTCACAAACAAGTCATATCTCTTCAATAGACCACTGTCTCTCATTCCAGGAAAACTGAACCCTGAGTGACTCCCTCACCCCCCTGGAGTCTCTCTCCTCTTAGAGCTCAGGGTGTCCTGCAACCATCCCCTCCCCTCCCCTCCCCTCCCTGCTGTTCTGTCCATCTGCACCCCCCTCAACAGACAGGCCCACCCCTTCTCTCTTCACTTACAAGATGCACAACATTCACACAAACTCCACCGACCCTCCAACACGACAGCAACTGGTTCTTTAGCAGACTGACCCCAACATGGGGCAGCTAGGCTGGTGGCCACTGACCCCCTTAACCCCCCCTCTGACTCCCTTGGGAAAGTGTGGCCCCTCCTGCCCTGCTTGGGGACTTCCCAGAGATTATTCCCCACAGGGAGAGACAGGGTGCTGGATGAGATGGGCCTGGGGTCGGATCCAGCTGCTGGGCTCTCCTTAGGTTCTTGTGAGAAAAGCTCCCCCCTCCCCTACTCACCTCCAACTTGGGAGGTGTGCATTGCAAACATGTTTTCCTCCAGCTCTGCACCTGCCGCTTGAGTGATTCAAGTCTTCAGAAAGTTTCAGAAGTGAAACTTCTTCACCTGTTATTATCAAAATCATAGTGATTTATTTGTGCAAAAGCTCAAGAGATACTTCTGGAGAGTCAACAAGAGCATGGAGTTATTAGCTGCACTCTCCTGGCAGGTCTTCTTTTTTTTTAGGGGAGGGGGGCGAGTTGCCGCAGAGAGTTTTTCCTGTGTCAGAGACAAAGAGAGTCAAGATTCAGAGCTGCCGAAAGGCTGGAGGAGGAGGGAGGTGATGGCCTGATGCTGAAGCCAGAACTGGGAGAAGCCAGAACTGGTTCTTCTGCTTCGCCAGCTCTGTGGGTGAGAAGGACCAGGGACGGGGGCACCATGAGATCCCTGCTGCTTCTTTCTCTCCTCCTGCTGCCAATCTTGCCCCGGGGAGTCTGTGGGAAGCAGAAGGCAAAATGCCTCTCGAGTAAAATCGGGGAGCAAATAACCATTTACAATCACAACAAGCCTGGAGATTTCATCATTGGTGCCATTGTAACTACAACTTATGTTAAGGAAGTTATTCCTTATACCTTTTCCAAGAACCCAGGAACAAGGAAAACGATGTAAGTGATTTATTCAGATGGACGTCATTTGTCTCTCCCCCCCACCTTCCCATCTTCCCTGAGCACTGGCCTTGTGGCTGGGGCTGAGGGGAGCTGGAGTCCAGAAAAAAAGACCCCCCCTCCCACACCTCTCCTTTGACTTCATTCTCTGAGCTGAGGATGACGTGAACCTCAGGCCATTGCCAGGGTGCCAAAATTTCGTTTTGCTTTTATGATTTGGACAATTTATAAAGTGCACATCCTGTGACAAACCTTTCTTCCCACAAACACCTTCAAGGCCCCAGGCCTTCTTTGTAAGAAAACCGATAGTGATGGGTTTGGCGCTTCCTCGCCTGAACTGACACAGAAGTTTTCTAACGCAGGGGTCACAGTTGACAATGTAGGAAAAACACTGGGGCCTCATTGGGATGGTAGAACGTGGGTGTCTGGTAACCTTCCAGGTGTGTTCGGTTAAGAAGGTCAGGGAAGAGGGACCAACTGCGTTGTTTTGTTTCTTGCCTCGTGATGTTGTTTTAGTTTCTCTCAGACCTTCTGTTATATGGTTACAGTTTTCTCTCTGTTCAGCTTTTCTCCATTTATGTGAGCCACTTATCTTTCTCCAAAACACACACACAAAAAAACCCCTCTGGTGAAGAATGAGGGAATATCCCAAACTTGGGAGAGTGAGAACATATTCCCAGCTCACCACGAAGATTGGATTTTCTTCATCACCGCCCCCCCCACACAACAGGCAAAACTCTCTTCCTAATTGACACCCCCTTTTTCCATCTGAAGAAGGAAAAACAGCCCCTCGGAAGCAGCCAAGACACCTTCAGCAAAAGCAAACTTCACAGAAGTTCACAAATTTACCCGGTGAGGGATTTCATTCTATTTAATGGATTCATTTATTGCAGTCCCTTGCTGGAACCATACCACTACGCCTTGTCCTTCCTGTTCACCATCCGAGAGATCAACCAGGATCCCAGGCTCTTGCCCAACATCACCCTGGGCTACGACCTCTATGGAAACCATATGGATGCAAGGCTAACTTCAGATGGAATGCTAGAGGCAATGGAAGGAGGCAATGGAAGGAATATTCCGAATTACAGCTGTGGAGAACAGAGTCACCTGCTGGCAGTTCTTGAAAAGGCTAGAAGAGACATCTCTAAAGTGATTTCCACCATGTCAGGCATCTACAAAATCCCACAGGTACGGTATGTAGGGGGTGGAGGGACAGAGGGTTTCAGCTCCAGAACATTACACATTCATGTTAGGATAATAAAGGAGGGATGAAGAAAAGAAAAGGATCCTGAGTTAGGGATCAAGCACTCATTTTTCACCAAGAAGCCATCCCCAAATTGGCACCCTCCAGATGTTTCAGACTAAAGCTCCCTTCAGCCCTGGGCAGAACAAGTTTTCTTAGATATTAAGCATTTCAAATTGCTCAATATTTCTTTCCCGTCCTGACAGCAAAGCAAAACATTAACCTTTTCCTTTCCTCACTAGATCAGTTATGGCTTAACTGCCCAGATTCCTGAAGATAAAACCCAGTTCCCTTTTGTCTACCAGATATTCCCCAAAGAGGAAACACAATACCAGGGGATTGTCGAGTTGCTCCTGTATTTTGGATGGTACTGGATTGGGCTCTTTTATCCAGACAGTGAAAGTGGAGAAAGTTTCCTGAGAGCCTTGACACCTCTCTTGCTCAGCAGAGGGATTTGCATTGCCGTATCACAAACATTTCCAGATAATGATTGGTACAGTCAGAAAACCCCAAAAGAAAATTTCCCACTCTGGAGAAAAGTTGGGGTAGTTCTTCTCTATGTACATGCAGCATATAGAATAAATTGGATCACATGGATGTATGATGAGGAAATGGGGGCAAAAGTCTGGGTCACAACCGCTTTCCACGAAATCAACATTGCAATGGATGCTTTTCCTGACGAATTCAACGGTTCTCTCTCCTTTGCAATTAATACTAGAATAAGCAACACCAAACATTATTACGATGAGCCAGATTCCGAACTTCTTTTTGATTTTAGGAGAAAAACATTTGGGGCTCCCTATTTAAAGCATAAGTTCTCAATTAAACGCAGGTTTAGATTGACAGAGAAGAAGAAACTGGAAGCTGTGGCCCCAACAGTGGTGGAGAGAGTCCTGTCTCATGACGGCTACAGCACTTACCTCACTATCCGAACCGTGGCTCACGCCTTAGATGCTGCACTTTCGTCTAGATCCCAGCGGATGCTGATGGTGGGGAAAAGAGGCAAATGGGATGGTGGGAGGCTACGGCCCTGGCAGGTATTTCGTTCTTTCTCCTTGTTGCAAACTGTCATCCATTGCCCTAACTGTGGGATACAACACAAAATATGCAACAAAACACACAAACCAATAACAGGCACATTCCCGAGGAACGCTAAGTAGGACTGTCTCTAGTTATAGGTAGGTAGCCGTGTTGGTCTGGCGTAGTCAAAACAATTCCCCCCCCCTTCCAGTAGCATCTTAGAGACCAACTAAGTTTGTTATTGGTATGAGCTTTTGTGTGGCTATCTGAAGAAGTGTGCATGCACACGAAAGCTCATACCAATGACAAACTTAGTTGGTCTCTAAGGTGCTACTGGAAGAAGAAAAAATTATTTTGCTAGGACTGTCTGTGTTAGACATTTTTGATGTCTCTGGTCTTTGTGGGTTTTTTTTTTAAAGATTCTTATTGTCTTTTGTATTCATCTTATTCTGAAAAGCTCCTTGTTATTCTATATGCAAATGATATAATTTGCCAATTAATTTGCCAAGTTCTGGAGTAGGGCTTTCTGTCCACATGAGATACACAACCCGGTCCCAATTCATCAGAGCTCAAAGTGAGTAGGACTGATATACTCTACAATTATATGATTTCAAGGATTCAAGATGGTTTCACGAACGCTGGTATTTCCCCTGTCATTCCAGCTTCACTCATTCTTAAGAGAACTCCGGTGTTTGAATACTTCCAGGGGCCCAATGTGCTTGGATGAGAACTGGAGGCTGCCTCCAGACTTTGATATTGTGAATTGGCTCAGATATCCCAATAAGTCTGGTTATCCAGTGAAAATTGGGAGGGTGAGGAGAGAGGCGTCCATGGGCATGAAATTCACCATTAACCCAAAAGCCATTCAGTGGCCAAAGACGTTTAACAAGGTAAGGGATCTTATGGGGGGGGGAGCCTGTCTCTCTGCTGCTTCTTGAGCAACTGCTGCAAAACAGCCTCATAAGGCAGACCAGAAACAGCTTCAACCACCACTGCTTCTTGCCACAGCCGCTGAGATGGGAAGAGGGGGGGGGGATCTGGGATGCTCAAGATTGTGAATGGAGCGTGTCAAATAATTGATGATGATGATGATGATGTTAAGGGATTGACCACCTTCAGAGAGTGGGGAGATGACAGAAGCTTCTAGTGCAGGAAGATGATGGTTCTTGCTTGCTAGAAATGGCAGCTGGGATTTCTTACATTTTCCTTCCTGATGTCTCCAGCACTTATGGATTGAGAAGACGGGTGGATAGCATTCTGCCCTCACTCAGAAATAATGGAGGGAAATCACTGCTTTTCATGACTGGTGGCTCCTGCTCCTGCCATGATTTCCTGCTTTTTCCTTTGGGGGCTTTGTTGTTGTTGTTTAGTCGTTTAGTCGTGTCCGACTCTTCGTGACCCCATGGACCAGAGCACGCCAGGCACTCCTGTCTTCCACTGCCTCCCGTAGTTTGGTCAAACTCATGTTCGTAGCTTCGAGAACACTGTCCAACCATCTTGTCCTCTGTCGTCCCCTTCTCCTAGTGCCCTCAATCTTTCCCAACATCAGGGTCTTTTCCAAGGATTCTTCTCTTCTCATGAGGTGGCCAAAGTATTGGAGCCTCAGCTTCACGATCTGTCCTTCCAGGGAGCACTCAGGGCTGATTTCCTTAAGAATGGATAGGTTTGATCTTCTAGCAGTCCATGGGACTCTCAAGAGTCTCCTCCAGCACCATAATTCAAAAGCATCAATTCTTCGGCGATCAGCCTTCTTTATGGTCCAGCTCTCACTTCCATACATCACTACTGGGAAAACCATAGCTTTAACTATACGGACCTTTGTCGGCAAGGTGATGTCTCTGCTTTTTAAGATGCTGTCTAGGTTTGTCATTGCTTTTCTCCCAAGAAGCAGGCGTCTTTTAATTTCGTGACTGCTGTCACCATCTGCAGTGATCAAGGAGCCCAAGAAAGTAAAATCTCTCACTGCCTCCATTTCTTCCCCTTCTATTTGCCAGGAGGTGATGGGACCAGTGGCCATGATCTTGGTTTTTTTGATGTTGAGCTTCAGACCATATTTTGCGCTCTCCTCTTTCACCCTCATTAAAAGGTTCTTTAATTCCTCCTCACTTTCTGCCATCAAGGTTGTGTCATCTGCATATCTGAGGTTGTTGATATTTCTTCCGGCAATCTTAATTCCTGCTTGGGATTCATCTAGTCCAGCCTTTCGCATGATGAATTCTGCATATAAGTTAAATAAGCAGGGAGACAATATACAACCTTGTCGTACTCCTTTCCCAATTTTGAACCAATCCGTTGTTCCATATCCAGTTCTAACTGTAGCTTCTTGTCCCACATAGAGATTTCTCAGGAGACAGATGAGGTGATCAGGCACTCCCATTTCTTTAAGAACTTGCCATAGTTTGCTGTGGTCGACACAGTCAAAGGCTTTTGCATAGTCAATGAAGCAGAAGTAGACGTTTTTCTGGAACTCTCTAGCTTTCTCCATAATCCAGCGCATGTTTGCTATTTGGTCTCTGGTTCCTCTGCCCTTTCGAAATCCAGCTTGCACTTCTGGGAGTTCTCGGTCCACATACTGCCTAAGCCTGCCTTGTAGAATTTTAAGCATAACCTTGCTAGCGTGTGAAATGAGGGCAATTGTGCGGTAGTTGGAGCATTCTTTGGCACTGCCCTTCTTTGGAATTGGGATGTAGACTGATCTTCTCCAATCCTCTGGCCATTGCTGAGTTTTCCAAACTTGCTGGCATATTGGGTGTAGCACCTTAACAGCATCATCTTTTAAAATTTTAAATAGTTCAGCTGGAATATCATCACTTCCACTGGCCTTGTTATTAGCAGTGCTTTCTAAGGCCCATTTGACTTCACTCTCCAAGATGTCTGGCTCAAGGTCAGCAACCACACTACCTGGGGTGTACGAGACCTCCATATCTTTCTGGTATAATTCCTCTGTGTATTCTTGCCACCTCTTCTTGATGTCTTCTGCTTCTGTTAGGTCCTTACCACTTTTGTCCTTGATTATGGTAATCTTTGTACGAAATGTTCCTTTCATATCTCCAATTTTCTTGAACAGATCTCTGGTTTTCCCCATTCTATTGTTTTCCTCTATTTCTTTGCATTGCTCATTTAAGAAGACCCTCTTGTCTCTCCTTGCTGTTTTTTGGAAATCTGCATTCAGTTTCCTGTATCTTTCCCTATCTCCCTTGCATTTTGCTTGCCTCCTCTCCTCCGCTATTTGTAAGGCCTCGTTGGACAGCCATTTTGCTTTCTTGCATTTCCTTTTCCTTGGGATGGTTTTCGTTGCTGCCTCCTGTATAATGTTACGAGCCTCCATCCATAGTTCTTCAGGCACTCTGTCCACCAAATCTAAATCCTTAAACCTGTTCCTCACTTCCACTGTGTATTCATAAGGGATTTGATTCAGATTGTATCTTACTGGCCCAGTGGTTTTTCCTACTTTCTTCAGTTTAAGCTGGAATTTTGCTATAAGAAGCTGATGATCTGAGTTACAGTCAGCTCCAGGTCTTGTTTTTGCTGACTGTATAGAGCTTCTCCATCTTTGGCTGCAGAGAATATAATCAATCTGATTTCGATGCTGCCCATTTGGTGATATCCATGTGTAGAGTCGTCTCTTGTGTTGTTGGAAGAGAGTGTTTGTGATGACCAGCTTGTTCTCTTGACAGAACTCTATTAGCCTTTGCCCTGCTTCATTTTGAACTCCAAGGCCAAACTTGCCAGTTGTTCCTTTTATCTCTTGATTCCCTACTTGGGGGCTTTGACTGCAATCCTTTGCCCAGATACTAGGAAGGAAGGAAGGGCTGCGACTGGGAGCCCACGGGATTTCGCCTTGGTATAGTAATTGTGTAAAGCAGGAAGCATCAAACCTCCATGGAGGGTTCCCTCACATGATGGACGACAGGAGATTTGGGGTTCACAGCAGGTCCTGAGTGAGTGGGTGGCCACTGGCCCCAGCATCTCAGAAGGGCCCCTCACCCCCCTGAACCTGCTAATATTGCCTCGACCCTCCTCTGCCTTGCAAACCCAGCAAAGTTGTGGCAGTAACAAAAGGGAGGAAGAAATGCAAGGGAAGCCACCTTGAGGTGCTTAGAGGAGGAGGAGGATTGCCAGAGGGAAGACTTCTTTACTAGAGAGGAGAGTCTCTCCCACAAGAGATTAATCTCTCCCCTTCTTTCCCAGCACTCAAAACTCCTTTCAATAATAACCGAGGACTCCTTTTTTTCATTAGTCTTCAGGTGACAGGATGCTCAAGCAAGAATCTTCACCCCTTCTTTCTATCTCTGCTGTTTTCTTTTTCCTGTGTTTTTATTTCGTTTGCTTATGTCTTCCACTCTGCAATAGTCAACAATACCCCTAACATTTCCCCCTCTGTGCGCATTTCCCCTGTATGCTTAGGCCGTCCCTCGTTCCAGGTGTAATGCAAGATGTCAACCTGGATATGTCAAGAAGGTGATCCCAGGAAAACCTTCTTGCTGCTATGCTTGTGTTCCGTGTCTGGAAGGGACCATCTCCACCCAGAAAGGTGGGTGACTCCAAGGGAGAGGGCATTCCTGGGGGGGGGGGTAGAATAGAAATAAGGTATGGACTCCCCCAGATACACTCTTTGAGAAGGGTAGAAAGACATTTGGAATGTGGATCCTGTATTTGCTTCTCTATCTTTAATCACATTGGTACTTGCAGGAAGCTAGGAGACCTCACAAGGTTGGTGTGGGAACAAAAGGGGAAACCACACCCACCAAGTTACAGGTAGGTGGCTGTGTTGGTCTGCTGTAGTGTAAACAAAATTTTAAAAAATCCTTCCAGTACCACCTTAGAGACCAGCTAAGTTTGTCATTGGTATGAGTTTCGTGTGCATGCACACTGAAGAAGTATCTGAAGAAGTGTGCATGCACACGAAAGCTCATACCAATGACAAACTTAGTTACACACACCAAGGTGAGCTCCTT
Organism: Zootoca vivipara; assembly: GCF_965207765.1. Taxonomy (NCBI): domain Eukaryota; kingdom Metazoa; phylum Chordata; class Lepidosauria; order Squamata; family Lacertidae; genus Zootoca; species Zootoca vivipara. Next base: position 53,986,102 of record NC_142595.1, read on the forward strand.
GGTGATGAGGGCTATGCAAATGCAGGCAATTAATAATAATAATAATAGACAAAAAGGATACAATGCAGTTGACAGATGTGGAGCTGTCATTTCCTCTGACCTCATCCTAGATCACAAGGGTGCTTGGATGATTAAACTTTTTTTGGGGGGGACACACACCTCTAACTCCGCAATGGAAAGGCAGGCTACAAGTGTGAACATTTTTTTAAAAAACGAACCCCTCTCTTTTCTCTTCCTCAGATGCTAAGGATTGCACCAAATGCCCGGACGATCAGCATGCAAATGAGAAGAGAGATCAGTGTGTCCCCACGATGACCACCTTTCTCTCTTATGAAGAACTTTTGGGGTTCCTCTTAGCTTCCATTGCTCTGCTCTTGTTCATAACCGCAGGAATTGTGTTGGGAATCTTCATTAAATACAAAGACACCCCACTAGTCAAAGCCAACAACCGGGACCTCTCCTACATCCTCCTCGTCTCCCTTCTGCTCTCCTTCTTGTCCTCCTTCCTCTTCATCGGCCGGCCAAGAATAGTGACCTGCCTTCTACGACAAACAGCCTTCAGCATCATCTTCTCAGTGGCCATTTCTTCTCTCTTGGCAAAGACCATCGTTGTGGTGCTGGCCTTCCTGGCCACAAAGCCAGGCAACAGGGCGAGGAGATGGCTGGGGAAGAGTCTGGCCAACTCCATTGTGGTCTCCTGTTCCAGTGTCCAGGTTGTCATCTGCACTACCTGGCTGGGGATGTCTCCCCCATTCCCAGAGTCCCACTCCGAGGTGGTCGAGGTCATCTTGCAATGCAACGAAGGCTCTGTGGCCATGTTTTATGGTGCCCTTGGCTACCTGGGCTTGCTGGCGGCCATCTGCTTCACGGTGGCCTTCCTAGCCAGGAAGCTGCCTGGGTCCTTCAACGAAGCCAAGCTGATCACCTTCAGCATGCTGCTCTTCTGCAGTGTTTGGGTGTCTTTTGTGCCCACCTACCTGAGCACCAAGGGCAAGTACATGGTGGCCGTGCAGGTCTTCTCTATGTTGGCCTCCAGTGCTGGGCTCCTGGGCTGCATCTTCATCCCAAAGTGCTACATTATTGTGCTGAGGCCTGATCTGAATACAAAGGAGCACCTGGGAACAAAAGCTTAAGATTTGGGCCATCCTGTGGAAATTCCCAGGTGTCCAAAAAGGTTATTTGGTCCCAACCAAAGAAGAGTGGCAAGTGAAACAGATGGAATAAATATACAGCTTGCAGATTTAACATATAGAATAAGAGAACCCAAAGAACAGTGGGAAATGTTTATTGAATATATGGGTAAAAATTGTGTACATTGGAAAACGCTGGGAGCCTTAAGATAAATTCCACCGTGTAAATAGCTCTGTTTGTGTTAAATATGTATTCTGTAGTTGACCTTCTTTGTAATGTTTTATTTTGAAATCTTTCAGATAATATTTTAGTTTCCTTTTAATTATGTTGCTTTGACTGTATACTTTATATTTGACTTTCCTCAAAAATGTTTGATTCTGGCTTGTTTTATTAATGTTTTCATATGCTGTTAACAGTTTGAGATTTTTCTTAGAAATATAAAGCAGCATAGAAATGAATATAATAATAAGAATATTACAGCAATAATAATAAGAAGAATAAGAAATTTTGATGGATGTAATGTAATACTGGAATACTGAATTGTTTGGATTATGTAAAATATGCAGGGATGTATGGTATGAAAACTGAACCATGGTAGGAGAAGAAGGGAAGTCATTGATTTAAGATTTTTTTAAAAGAATATTTTAAAATGTAAATTTGAAAATTAATAAAAATTGTTATATAAAAAAAGATTTTGGCCATCCTATTTTCTGTTTCTTTTGGGGGGATATTAGGGGCCTTTTGAGAAAACCTTGGTTCATTTGCCATTGGGATTTGTGGGGAAACCCTGGGCCCCTGAGAATGCATGAGAACATAAAAATGAGGAGAGCTGGTGGGATCCAGCCAGTGGCCCCTTGAGTCCAGCATCCTGTTCTCACAGTGGCCAGCCAGATGCTTTTGGGAAACCCATAAGCAGGATCTGAGCACAAGAGGACTCTTCCCTCCTGCAGAGATGAAGCATCTGGACTGGGAGCCCTCAATGGCTTTATGCTCTGTCCTCTTTTAATTCAGTCTAAGTCCGTGGCCATCATTGGCCGCAAGTTCCATAATTGAACTCTGCCTGACCATCCCAGTTCATAGGAGTAAAATGTTGCAAGGGAGGGAGGGAGGGAGGGAGGGAGGGAGGGAGGGAGGGAGGGAGGGAGGGATGGTCGCCGCGTGGAGAGCAGACAGGGCTCCCACCCATCCGGTCTAGGGAACCACCCAGGAACTGTGCCTCCATCTGATCTGGATGGCGCTTCAGTTTGGTGGCTCTCATCCTGGCCATTAATGAGGGAAGACAGAGATTCAAGGCATCCACAGCAGCCAGATCTGCAGATGCAAAGGAGAAGCCGAGCTTTGTGTCGTCATCATATTGCTGACAACATTCTCCAAAACTCTGGATAGTACTATGGTATCTCTATGATGGTATTCTCCTTGATGCATAAAAGGTAAAGGGACCCCTGACCATTAGGTCCAGTCGTGACCGACTCTGGGGTTGTGGCGCTCATCTCGCTTTATTGGCCGAGGGAGCCGGCGTACAGCTTCCAGGTCATGTGGCCAGCATGACAAAGCCGCTTCTGGCAAACCAGAGCAGCGCACGGAAACGCCATTTACCTTCCCGCCGGAGCGGTACCTATTTATCTACTTTGACATGCTTTCGAACTGCTAGGTGGGCAGGAGCTGGGACCGAGCAATGGAAGCTCACCCCGTAATGGGGATTCAAACCGCCGACCTTCTGATCGGCAAGCCTTAGGCTCTGTGGTTTAACCCACAGCGCCACCCGCGTCCCTTGATGCTTACTAGATTCCAAAAGTTTGAGGGAAAGGATGTGCCTCTATTCTTCTTTTTCAATCTCTGTTATATCTACCTAAGAAATAGAGAGAAAGCAGTGGCTCCTGTTAAGGGCAGGGTTTCTTGGGGTTCACTTGAATGGGATGACCATGGTATGATTTTTCACATAGGCGCTGGGTGCCCACAAATGATTGCGCGGGGGCTGTGTGTGCCAGGGGCGTGTGTGCGCCTGACGTCCACATGCCGCGGGGGTGCTGATGTCGGATGCACCCACGCAGACAGCATGCGCGGTCCCAGGCTCCCACGGTCCTGGGGCCAAGCTGGCGGGCCTCATTTTTCAGCAATCAATATGATCTATTCTTTTTAAAAATTAAAAATTAAAATTAAATTGACTTTTCAATTACTTAATCATATACATATTCCATTTCTTTCCATATATGCAATATAATTCAAAATACATACTGTGCAATAATCTTCCCACCAGCTCATTCCAACTTCTTTTATTCTCTCTCTTTCCTCCACTATGTTGTTTTTCTTATTTCTGCTTTATTACATCATGCATCCTTTCTATGTGTTCTTTTACATTGCAAAAGTTAATTTAAACCTATCGAGGATTTTTATTGAGGACAGCATTTCTCTAAATATTCCTTTACGCATTCCCATTCTTTTTTATTTTTGTTTTTGATCATTCCGAATTGCCTCTGTCATTTTAGCTAACTCCAGATACTCACACAATTTGACTTGCCATTCCTCCTTTTCCCCTTTCCATTTTCTTGCTGCTGCTGCTGCTGCTGCATAAATAAACACCTTTTTAATCATTTGTATTATTAATTGTCATGACACCCAAGAGGAAGGCTTCTGGTTTTTCCTCAAATGTATATCTGAACATATTTTTTTAATTCTTCATAGACCATGTTCCAATTTTATTTTATTTTCAAATCCCCACCACATATGATATTGCGTTCCTTCCCCCTTCTTACACCTCCAGCAAATATTTGATTGTCCTTTGTATATTTTAGCCAGCTCACTGGTGGTCATATAACACCTGTAGAGCATTTTCAGAAATTGTTCTTTTAATGTGTAACAGGCCGTGAATTTTATATATTTTTGCCACAATCTTTCTCAGTCTTCCATCTGAATCAAATACCCAAAGTCCTTTGCCCATTTTACCTTCACATCTTTAATCTCTTCATCTTTTAATTCCCAATCCAGCAATAATCTATAAGTTTCGGATAATATTTTCTTTTTATTTTGTATTAAATCTTTTTCCAATTTCAAAACCTCTTTTGGAAACCCATTTTTTGGTCTAATTTGAACACTTCATTCAATTGGTGGTACTGTAGCCAAACTGTACACAAATGTCTTAGTCAAATGTCTAAGTTCTTCATTCCCCCCCCCCCAATTTAAGCTGATTATGGTATGTTCTTCAAACAGGATTTCTTTGTAAATTTCCCAATTTGATTCCATTTTTTTCTTTATCGAGAAGGCCTCAAATGGTGACAGCCATCAAGTTGCCTTTGGTTCCAGCAAACTTCTATATCTTTCCCATTCCGTATATAACGATTTTTGAATTATATGATTTAAGAATCCTCTGTGTACCCTCACTTTTGTTGTTGTTGTTGTTTAGTCATTTAGTCGTGTCTGACTCTTAGTGACCCCATGGACCAGAGCATGCCAGGCACTCCTGTCTTCCACTGCCTCCCGCAGTTTGGTCAAACTCATGTTCGTAGCTTCGAGAACACTGTCCAACCATCTCATCCTCTGTTGTCCCCTTCTCCTTGTGCCCTCCATCTTTCCCAACATCAGGGTCTTTTCCAGGGAGTCTTCTCTTCTCATGAGGTGGCCAAAGTATTGGGGCCTCAGCTGCACTTTATTATAACTCAAATACGCATGCCATCCATATCTGTTATGCCATCCTTCTATATCTAATATATTCGTGTTTTACAGGATCATCCACTCTTTTAACCAGCACAATCATGATGCCTCGTAATACAGCTTTAAATCCGGCAAAGTGAAACCCCCTCTTTCCTTTACATCTTTAGTATAATTTACATCTAATTCGGGGTTTCTTACCTTGCCAGATAAATTTAGATAGGTCTTTCTGCCAATTTTTAATGCATCCTGTCCCCCCATAATTGGAATCATTTGAAATAGGAATAACATTTTAGGTAGCACATTCATTTTTATTGTAGAGACTCTTCCACTTCATCAAGTCAGTTCCTTCCTATTGGTGATCCCCTTGTTGGTTCTTCCACCTTCTGGGAAATGAAATTGTCAGCGAGGCAATGGAGGAATTGGTCAGACTTTACACGCTTGGCAGAGTTTGAGTCCCAGCAGATATTGGTATTTCTCTCCTTTTTAAATGTTTGGTAATCTGCTCTAGTAAGGCATCAGCCAAGTCTACATGGATTTCTTCACAAGTGTACACATTCTTTATACAGGTATAAAATGCTACTCCTCCTCCCTTCCTGTTTGGACTATTCATTTTGAACAGGTGATACCTCTCAATTCCTACATTCCAGTCATGAGTCTCATCCCACCAGGTTGAATTTGCCATCCTGTACTAAAAGCTCCAGTTCATCTTGTTTGTTTCCCATACTCTGGGCATTTGTGTAGAGACAACTGAAGCTGTGAGTCATTCCCTCCAGCTGCTTCCTTCCTGTAGTTTCCTGCCCTTTAGCAGGTTTCTGGAGCACCCCCTCAGTTTCCTGTGCATCAATGAAACTATTATCCCCAGGGCCAGGTGCTCTTTTATCATTCATATTGTTTTCTCCCTCCCCTTCAAGATCTAGTTTAAAGCTCTCCTGATCAGATTCTCAAGACTTTTAGCAAACCCATTCTTCCCAACCACTGTGAGATACAGGCCATCTTTCACCAGAAGTCCTTCCTCAAGGAAGCAGAGACCATGGTCCAAGAAGCTAAATCCTTTCTGATGAAAACACCTGCAAGCCAGTGGTTTACCTCAAGTACTTTCTTCTCTCTTCTTGGGCCACGACCTTCAACAGGAAGGAGTGATGAAAATACCACCTGTGCCCCAGGTCTTGTCAGATCCCTGCCCTGTGTCTCATTGTCCCTGGCTAGGTGTTCCATTGCTAACTGGGCAATGGCCAGTTCATGGCTGTAGCTTGCCATTTAAGGACCACCATTGGCAACACAATGTCTAGGTAATGGTTGTGTGTCAGAGAGGTCAAGTGCCACAATCCTGGCCTCACAGGTGGGCCTTCCATCACATCCCCCACCTGGCTGGTATATTGCCAGGACGAGAGCCAGGGAAGATGCCTGAGAGCTGAGCTGATAGGAGGCTGCTGGGTGGAAGCTTAGCAGAGAGTCTGGTACAGGATTGATTCCTCTGCTAGAATCCAAGACAGTGGGTAAGGAAACATAGCAGGACCCTCTAGGGTGTGAGTGTTGTGATCCCCTCCATCATTGGCTCAGGTTTTGTATAGTCACAAACAAGTCATATCTCTTCAATAGACCACCGTCTCCGCCACTGTCTCTCATTCCAGGAAAACTGAACCCTGAGTGACTCCCTCACCCCCCTGGAGTCTCTCTCCTCTTAGAGCTCAGGGTGTCCTGCAACCACCCCCTCCCCTCCCCTCCCCTCCCCTCCCCGCTGTTCTGTCCATCTGCACCCCCTCAACAGACAGGCCCACCCCTTCTCTCTTCACTTACAAGATGCACAACATTCACACAAACTCCACCGACCCTCCAACACAACAGCAACTGGTTCTTTAGCAGACTGACCCCAACATGGGGCAGCTAGGCTGGTGGCCACTGACCCCCATAACCCCGCTCTGACCCCTTGGGGAAAGTGTGGCCCCTCCTGCCCTGCTTGGGGGCTTCCCAGAGATTATTCCCCACAGGGAGAGACAGGGTGCTGGATGAGATGGGACTCTGGTCGGGATCCAGCTGCTGGGCTCTCCTTAGGTTCTTGTGAGAAAAGCTCCCCCCTCCCCTACTCACCTCCAACTTGGGAGGTGTGCATTGCAAACATGTTTTCCTCCAGCTCTGCACCTGCCGCTTGAGTGATTCAAGTCTTCAGAAAGTTTCAGAAGTGAAACTTCTTCACCTGTTATTATCAAAATCATAGTGATTTATTTGTGCAAAAGCTCAAGAGATACTTCTGGAGAGTCAACAAGAGCATGGAGTTATTAGCTGCACTCTCCTGGCAGGTCTTTTTTTCCCCTTGGGGAGGGGGGCGAGTTGCCGCAGAGAGTTTTTCCTGTGTCAGGGACAAAGAGAGTCAAGATTCAGAGCTGTGCAAAGGGTGGAGGAGGGAGGAAGTCATGGCATGAAGAAGACAAAGAGTTTGGATTTGATATCCCGCTTTATCACTACCCGAAGGAGTCTCAAAGCAGCTAACATTCTCCTTTCCCTTCCTCCCCCACAACAAACACTCTGTGAGGTGGGTGGGGCTGAGAGACTTCAGAGAAGTGTGACTACCCCAAGGTCACCCCGCGGCTGCATGTGGAGGAGCCGAGACGCGAACCCGGTTCCCCAGATTACGAGTCCACCGCTCTTAACTACTACACCACACTCTGAAGCCAGAACAGGGAGAGGCACAGCAGTTCTGGTCTTGCAAGAGTCTTCTGGTTCTTCTGCTTCGCCAGCTCTGTGGGTGAGAAGGACCAGGGACGGGGGCACCATGAGATCCCTGCTGCTTCTTTCTCTCCTCCTGCTGCCAATCTTGCCCCGGGGAGTCTGTGGGAAGCAGAAGGCAAAATGCCTCATGAATGACATCTGGGAGCAAACAACCATTTCCAATTACCACAAGCCTGGAGATTTCATCATTGGTACAATTGTAACTTTATCTCATTTTCATGAATTTGTTTCTCATAACTTTTCTACGAACCCAGGAAATAGCCAATTAATGTAAGTGAAGCCAATTAATGTAATGTATCTGAAGAAGTGTGCATGCACACGAAAGCTCATACAAAAATAAAAACTTAGTTGGTCTTTAAGGTGCTACTGAAGGATTTTTTTTTATTTTACTTCGACCCAGACCAACACGGCTACCTACCTGTAATGTAAGTGATTTATTCAGATGGATGTCATTTGTTTCCACCTCTCCTTTACCTCATTCCCTGAGCTGAGGACGACTTGAACGTCAAGCCATTTCCAGGGTGCCAATGTTTTGTTTTGTTTTTATTATTTGGCCTCATTTGTAAGAAAATAGATATTGATGGGTGTCAGGGGGTTCTTGCGACTACTGCAGAGTAACGACGCACCCCATGCTTGTCTTTGAGCAGTTTTTATTAGTGCACTCTATTTACAGTGAGACAGGTGTATAAAACATGTCTGCTCATTCCGATGCAGAATCCGGCATTGCCCCCCCCCCCCCCATGATATTCTCCAACATAGGAGTCTCGGGACAGTGAATCTCCTCCCTTTCTTTCTCCTGCATAATTCCGGAACCGGAGGAAAGGGTCTACGCTCCATGCTTTCCTTTTCTCCCTTCTCCCCCTCTCTCTCCTCCTCCCTCCTGTGTAGCCGGGACTCTCCCATGCTGCCAGAGCCCTGGCACTCTCTCTCCACTTCCTGACTGACCTCCTCAGAGCCCTCGCTTCCATCACTGCTTGGGGAGGAGCTACTTCTGATGCAAGGGGGAGGTTCTCTATACTGTCTCCCCCTTACAATGGGTTTGGTGCTTCCTCACCTGAAGAGCAATTGCTTGATCCCTAACTACAAGTTTTCCATGTATGGGACACAGGTGGCGCTGTGCTGTAAGCCTCTGAGCCTCTTGGGCTTGCTGATCATCAAGTTGGTGGTTCGAATCTCCGCTGTGGGGTGTGGTCCTGTTGCTCAGTCCCAGCTCCTGCCAACCTAGCAGTTTGAAAGCACACCAAAAAAAGTGCAAGTGGATACCTTCTGGTGGGAAGGTAAACGGTATTTCCGTGCGCTGCTCTGGTTTCGGTGTTCCGTTGTGCCAGAAGCGACTTAATCATGCTGGCCACATGACCTGGAAAAACTGTCTGCGGACAAATGCCAGCTCCCTCGGCCTGTAAAGCGAGATGAGCACAGCAACCCCAGAGTCGTCGTCGTCCATGACTGGACTTAACTGCTGCGGCTCCTTTACCTTTACCTTTTACAAGTTTTCTAACCCAGGTTGACAATGTAGGAAAAACACCGGGGCCTCATTGGAATGGTAGAACGTGGGTGTCTGGTAACCTTCCAGGTGTGTTCGGTTAAGAAGGTCAGGGAAGAGGGACCAACTGCGTTGTTTTGTTTCTTGCCTCTTGATGTTGTTTTAGTTTCTCTCAGACCTTCTGTTATATGGTTACAGTTTTCTCTCAGTTTAGCTTTTCTCCATTTAAATGAGCCGCTTATCTTTCTCAAAGAAAAAAAACTCTGGTGAAGAATGAGGGAATATCCCAAACTTGGGAGAGTGAGAACATATTCCCAGCTCGCCACGAGGATTGGATTTTGTTCATTGCTCCCCACCTACACAGGGACGCGGGTGGCGCTGTGGGTTAAACCGCAGAGCCTAGGCCTTGCCGATCAGAAGGTCGGTGGTTTGAATCCCCATTACAGGGTGAGCTCCCGTTGCTCGGTCCCAGCTCCTGCCAACCTAGCAGTTCGAAAGCACGTCAAAATTCAAGTAGATATATAGGTGGGAAGGAAAACGGCGTTTCTGTGCGCTGCTCTGGTTCGCCAGAAGCGGCTTTGTCATGCCACTGGCCACATGACCTGGAAGCTGTATGCCGGCTCCCTCGGCCAATAATGCGAGATGAGCGCCAAAACCCCAGAGTCAGTCACGACTGGACCTCATGGTCAGAGGTCCCTTTTCCTTTACCTACCCCACCGACACAACAGGCAAAACTCTCCTCCTAATTGATTTCCCCCTTTTTCCATCTGAAGAAGGAAAAACAGCCCCTCGGAAGCATCCAAGACACCTTCAGCAAAAGCAAACTTCACAGAATCTCACAACCTTAGCGGGCGGGGAAAACAACAACAACAACAACAACAACAACAACAACAACAACAACAACAACAACAAATTTATCCCACCCATCTGACTGGGGCACCTCAGCTACTCTGGATACAAGCTTTACTCAGTTTCATTCTGTGAAGCCTGTGTGTGCAGCTAAACTCTTCTAATCAGGCATGGACATCCCAATCTTTATTGGATTTCATTCTTTTTAATGGATTCATTTATTGCAGTTACGCGTTCGAATACTACCACTACGCCTTGTCCTTCCTGTTCACTATCCAAGAGATCAACCAGGATCCCAGGCTCTTGCCCAACATCACCCTGGGCTACGACCTCTATGAGAACCATATGGATGCAAGGCTGACTTCAGATGGAATGCTAGAGCTGCTTGGAGGCAATGGAAGGAATATTCCGAATTACAGCTGTGGAGAACAGAGTCACCTGCTGGCAGTTCTTGAAAAGGCTAGAAGAGACATCTCTAAAGTGATTTCCACCATGTCAGACATCTACAAAATCCCACAGGTATGTAGGGGGTGGAGGGACAGAGGGTTTCAGCTCTGGAACATTCCACATTCATGTTAGGATAATGAAATATACTTGGAGTCGAGAGTGAATTTCATGCTCTTTATTCAGCTCATAGTCATCCAGGAGAAGAAGAGGAGAAGAATGGCTCTTTCCCCCAAACCATCTGCTTATATACATTATTTACACAATGGGCCTTGCGTGATTGGCTACTTCAGGGCTACACCTGTGGGCCAATCAGGTTGTGGATTGACTTCTGCCTGCAGCCTGATTGGCTGCTCCTGCAGGCCAATCAGGTTGCAGATTCACTTCTGCCAGCCACCTGATTGGCTGCCCCTGCAGGCCAATCAGGTTGCGGATTCACTTCCACCTGGAGTTGGATTGGGTAGCTCCTGCGGACCAATCAGACTGCTGATTCTGAATCCTATTGTTCTAGGATTCAGCTCAGTACATAACAGATAATAAAGGAGGGATGAAAAAAAGAAAAGGATCCTGAGTTAGGGATCAAGCACTCATTTTTCACCAAGAAGCCATCCCCAAATTGGCACCCTCCAGATGATTCAGACTAAAGCTCCCTTCAGCCCCGGGCAGAACAAGTTTTCTTAGATATTAATCATTTCAAATTGCTCAATATTTCTTTCCTGTCCTGACAGCAAAGCAAAACATTGACCTTTTCCTTTCCTCACTAGATCAATTATGGTTTAACTGCCCAGATTCCTGAAGATAAAACCCAGTTCCCTTTTGTCTACCAGATATTCCCCAAAGAGGAAACACAATACCAGGGGATTGTCGAGTTGCTCCTGTATTTTGGATGGTACTGGATTGGGCTCTTTTATCCAGACAGTGAAAGTGGAGAAAGTTTCCTGAGAGCCTTGACACCTCTCTTGCTCAGCAGAGGGATTTGCATTGCCGTATCACAAACATTTCCAGATAATGATTGGTACAGTCAGAAAACCCCAAAAGAAAATTTCCCACTCTGGAGACAAGTTGGGGTAGTTCTTCTCTATGTACATGCAGAATATAGACTAAATTGGATCAGATGGGTGTATGATGAGGAAATGGGGGCAAAAGTCTGGGTCACCACAGCTTTTCACCAACTAAAAATTGCAATGGATGCTTTTCCTTCGGCATTCAATGGTTCTCTCTCCTTTGCAATGAATACTAGAATAAGCAACACCAAACATCATTATGATGACCCAAATTACCAACCTTTTTCCGACCTTCTTTTCGATTTGAGGAGGAAATCATTTCGGGTTTCCTATTCGAAGCACGTGTTCTCTGTGAAACCCCGGTTGAGATGGAGGGAGAAGAACGAACTGGAAGCTGTGCCCCCAACGGAGGTGGAAAAACTCCTTTCTCATGACGGCTACAGCACTTACCTCACTATCCAAGCCGTGGCTCACGCTTTAGATGCTGCACTTTCGTCTAGATCCCAGCGGATGCTGATGGTGGGGAAAAGAGGCAAATGGGACGGTGGGAGGCTACGGCCCTGGCAGGTATTTCTTTCTTTCCCCTTGTTGCAAACTGTCATCCATTGCCCTAACTGTGGGATACAATTTAGTAGTGACACAAAGAACAACGACCCTCATTCTTCATGTAGGATCCGGCGTGTGAGAAAGGCCCCTTCCCTTCAGATGTTTGCAGAAGGCGGAGAAGGTCTTTGGCCAACCTGCATGACCCACGCATATGCTGATGGACTTGGGTGAAATGGTTGCTGCTGTTAAAATTTGTATTCCACCCTACATCCGAATATCACAGGACAGTTTAAGGCAAGAGAGTGTAGCAGCACAACACAAAATACACAACACAACCAAACAACCAAACACACAAACCAATAACAGGCACATTCCTGAGGAACAATAGGTAGGACTGTCTCTGTTAGACATTTTTGATATCTCTGGTCTTTGTGGGGGGTTTTTAAAAAAAGATTCTTATTGTCTTTTGTATTCCACTTATTCTGAACAGCTCCTTGTTATTCCAAATGCAAATGATATACCAGTAATTTGCCAATTAATTTGCCAAGTTTTGGAGTAGGGCTTTCTGTCCACATGAGATACACAACCCGGTCCCAATTCATCGGAGCTCAAAGTGAGTAGGACTGAGATCCTCAACAATTATATGATTTCAAGGATTCATGAACGCTGGTATTTCCCCTGTCATTCCAGCTTCACTCATTCTTAAGAGAACTCCGGTGTTTGAATACTTCCAGGGGCCCAATGTGCTTGGATGAGAACTGGAGGCTGCCTCCAGACTTTGATATTGTGAATTGGCTCAGACATCCCAATAACTCTGGTTATCTAGTGAAAATTGGGAGTGTGAGGAGAGAGGCGTCCATGGGCATGAAATTCACCATTAACCCCAAAGCCATTCAGTGGCCAAAGAAGTTTAACAAGGTAAGGGATCTTATTTGGGGGGGGGGGGAGCCTGTCTCTGCTGCTTCTTGAGCAACTGCTGCAAAACAGCCTCATAAGGCAGACCAGAAACAGCTTCGACCACCACTGCTTCTTGCCACAGCCGCTGAGACGGGAAGAGGGGGGGGATCTGGGATGCTCAAGATTGTGAATGGAGCCCTGGAATCCTGAGACAAGACACCCCAAATTTCCCAGTATAGATGCCTCTCAGTTCCCTTTGGGACTAAAGCCAGCAGCTCTCTCCCCCAGTAGCCTGTTTTCTCTAACACCCCAAATGTCCCACCCAGAAGATAGCACCCTGCTGGTATTTATGTGGGAGTTTGCCTAAATCATAGATTTGGCAAAACCACACTTCAGAGCCCCATTGCCAATTGTGCTGACGGCAAGAGCTGTTCAAGAGTGGAACGCATTCCCTCCGGAGGTGGTGGGCTCTCCTTCTCTTTTCAGTCAGAGAACGTGTCATGTGGGTGCAGGGTACAAATAATGGATGATGATGATGATGATGATGATGTTGGTAAGGGATTCACCAGGCAGGCAGATGGTGGTTCTTGCTGGCTAGAAATGGCAGCTGGGATTTCTCACATTTCCCATCCTGGCAGCGTCTTTCCTGCACATGCGGATTGAGGAGACGGATGGATAGCATCCTGCCCTCACTCAGAACTAATTGAGGGAAATAAATCACTGCTTTTTTTAAAAAAAATATTTATTGAAGTTTTTTACAATAAAAAATACCGCACAAAAATACAAAAGCTTAAAAAGTAGAAAAGAAAAATTAAGAAAAACAAAAGAAAAGGCACAAAAAGGAAAAAAGAGAAAAAAGAAAAGTAATATCTCTAACAATATCTTGTCCCCGACTTCCCCGTCCCTCCCCTCCCGGATCAATTCCATATCAAATTTCACAACTTCTTTTTTTACCCCACACAACAGTTTCTATTAAATTTTAAACTACATTGCTTTTAACTATTTCTAATGATTTCCTTTAGCCTATAATTTCCCTCTAAAAAGATATACCTTTTCCTGATTCAGATTCTATCCACTCTTTTAGCTAAACCTCAAATCCCACCCCCTCCCTCCCCAGGTAGCAGTTTCCCCTTTTCCCCGGCCACCGTCTTCATACTGTCCAATTTCAAGCCTTTTGATCCATCCATTCATCTACCTTATATTCCTTCTTTACCCCACACCCACTCTTAGCCATTCTAAACCACCCCATTCCTCCTTCTTCCCCTTCCGTTGTTTTAATTCTTCCACCAGCCTCCCACCCTCATCTTTATTTCCAGTGTCCCCTGTTTCCAATCTTCTGTCTGGTCTGCGTCCCCTCACTCTCACTGGGGGGGCAATGGCCAGACTCTTTCCTCCCTCCTCAGCTTCTTTGTTTCTTTCTGGGATCTGGTCGCCCTCTCTCACTGGGCAGACCAGATCCCAGAGTCCGTTGTTCAATGATTTCTTCTTCTTCTTCCAATTCTAAAGTTTCCGTTGGGGATATCTGTTGTTGGTCTTCTTTTAAAGTCTGAATGTTTCCTTTGCCATAACGTACTTCCTCTGTCATTTCTCTAATAAAGTCTAAAATATGTTGCAGCTCGACCTCCTCCATTTGTAAGCGGGTTGTTTTGGCTGGCAGCCTTCTTTGTCCTTCTATGTTCCCGTGGGAATTGTAACCTGATCCGCCAGAGATGGTGCTGTAATGTCCAAACTAGTTCCTTTGTTTGTTTCCAACCATATTTGTCGTTTATAATTCAAATTCTTAATCCAAATTTTCCAGTTCTCCACTTTATCACGTCAATCAACTTAAATATAATCCAAAGTATAATCCAAAAAAAAGATCACAGAATCGCAGCAGTTACTCTTTATAAATCCTTATGTTGTCAGCTGGTCGTGGCTTTAGGCTCCTGCCCCCGGTTTCCGGGGGGGGGGGGGTTCTTTATCACAATAACAAATTTGCCAACGCAGTCTAAAATATGTATTCCCCCCTTAGTTCTGCCTTCTAAGGGGGGATACAAGTTCAATTTTCAGGGGGATCAGCGCCCCTTCTCTTCAATCGGCTGCAGGCAAGTTAGTTGTGGCACAGCCTTCTGGGTAGGGGGGGGAACGACCTCTGTTTTTTATTCCCCTCCCAGGTCCGAATTCTTCTTTTAAAGTCAAATTGAATTATCTTACTCACAGTCCAAATCTTGATTTGAAGGTATCTGCCGCTCCTCTGTCTCCGGCTCGGAGCTTTCCTCTACTGGGGTAGCAATAGACCCAAGGAACCGCCATGCACAGCCTGCTCTCGGAGGCTCCAACGGGGGCTCTCCGGGCGGTTTCCATGGCTTTTTTTGGAGCGCTGCTGGGTATCGGCCACCAGAACGCACAATCTGGGGATTCTCCGGGAGGTCACGGCGCCCGCGCGACTCTCCCCCTCCCCGGTAGCGGCGGGTGTCTCGGAGACCGAAACGGACCCCGCCGGCGGCTGATGGCGGCAGACCGGAAGTCCATAAATCACTGCTTTTCATGACTGGCGGCTCCTACTCCTGCCATGATTTCCTGCCTTTTCCCTTTGGGGCTCTGACTGAAATCCCCAGATATCCCTTGTCTATGAGTGAATTCCATAGTCAACAATACCCCTAACATTTCCCCCTCTGTGCGCATTTCCCCTGTATGCTTAGGCCGTCCCTCGTTCCAGGTGTAATGCAAGATGTCAACCTGGATATGTCCAGAAGGTGATACCAGGAAAACCTTCTTGCTGCTATGCTTGTGTTCCGTGTCTGGAAGGGACCATCTCCACCCAGAAAGGTGGGTGACTCCAAGGGAGAGGGCATTCCTGGGGGGGGGGGAAGAGAAATAAGGTATGGACTCCCCCAGATACACTCTTTGAGAAGGGTAGAAAGACATTTGGAATGTGGATCCTGTATTTGCTTCTCTATTTTTAATTACATTGGTACTTGCAGGAAGCTAGGAGACCTCATAAGGTTGGTGTGGGAACAAAAGGGGAAACCACACCCACCAAGTTACAGGTAGGTGGCTGTGTTGGTCTGCTGTAGTGTAAACAAAATTTTAAAAAATCCTTCCAGTAGCACCTTAGAGACCAGCTAAGTTTGTCATTGGTATGAGCTTTCATGTGCATGCACACTGAAGAAGTATCTGAAGAAGTGTGCATGCACACGAAAGCTCATAGCAATGACAAACTTAGTTACACACACCAAGGTGAGCTCCTTGGTGATGAGGGCTATGCAAATGCAGCCAATTAATAATAATAATAATAGACAAAAAGGATACAATGCAGTTGACAGATGTGGAGCTGTCATTTCCTCTGACCTCATCCTAGATCACAAGGGTGCTTGGATGATTAAACTTTTTGGGGGGGACACCCACCTCTAACTCCGCAATGGAAAGGCAGGCTACAAGTGTGAACATTTTTTTAAAAAACGAACCCCTCTCTTTTCTCTTCCTCAGATGCTAAGGATTGCACCAAATGCCCGGACGATCAGCATGCAAACGAGAAGAGAGATCAGTGTGTCCCCACGATGACCACCTTTCTCTCTTATGAAGAACTTTTGGGGTTCTTCTTAGCTTCCATTGCTCTGCTCTTGTTCATAACCGCAGGAATTGTGTTGGGAATCTTCATTAAATACAAAGACACCCCACTAGTCAAAGCCAACAACCGGGACCTCTCCTACATCCTCCTCGTCTCCCTCCTGCTCTCCTTCTTGTCCTCCTTCCTCTTCATCGGCCGGCCAAGAATATCGACCTGCCTTCTACGACAAACGGCCTTCAGCATCATCTTCTCAGTGGCCATTTCTTCTCTCTTGGCAAAGACCATCGTTGTGGTGCTGGCCTTCCTGGCCACAAAGCCAGGCAACAGGGCGAGGAGATGGCTGGGGAAGAGTCTGGCCAACTCCATTGTGGTCTCCTGTTCCAGTGTCCAGGTTGTCATCTGCACTACCTGGCTGGGGATGTCTCCCCCATTCCCAGAGTCCCACTCCGAGGTGGTCGAGGTCATCTTGCAATGCAACGAAGGCTCTGTGGCCATGTTTTATGGTGCCCTTGGCTACCTGGGCTTGCTGGCGGCCATCTGCTTCACGGTGGCCTTCCTAGCCAGGAAGCTGCCTGGGTCCTTCAACGAAGCCAAGCTGATCACCTTCAGCATGCTGGTCTTCTGCAGTGTTTGGGTGTCTTTTGTGCCCACCTACCTGAGCACCAAGGGCAAGTACATGGTGGCCGTGCAGGTCTTCTCTATGTTGGCCTCCAGTGCTGGGCTCCTGGGCTGCATCTTCATCCCAAAGTGCTACATTATTGTGCTGAGGCCTGATCTGAATACAAAGGAGCACCTGGGAACAAAAGCTTAAGATTTGGGCCATCCTGTGGAAATTCCCAGGTGTCCAAAAAGGTTATTTGGTCCCAACCAAAGAAGAGTGGCAAGTGAAACAGATGGAATAAATATACAGCTTGCAGATTTAACATATAGAATAAGAGAACCCAAAGAACAGTGGGAAATGTTTATTGAATATATGGGTGAAAATAGTGTACATTTGAAAACGCTGGGAGCCTTAAGATAAATTCCACCGTGTAAATAACTCTGTCTTAAAAATGTATTCTGTATTTCCCCTATGCCCAGTGTTTCTATTGTTCGTTCCATAAATTTCCACGAGACATTATCAAACGCCTTTTCGGCACCTATGAATATCAGAGCAGCTTCTTTATCTGGCCTCCTGTCTAGATATTCAATATGCCTTCATTTTCCACCTCCATCTTGTTCTTCTATTATTTCTTAATTCTAGGGTGACTGGATAGTGGTCCGAGATTAATCTTGGTTGTATTTCTGATTTTCAAATTTTTAATGTTAATTTATAGGACAGCCATATTGCATCTATTATTCTTGCTGATTGTTGAGCCTCCGAATTGTGTGTAAATTCTCTCTCATTTGGTTGCTTAATTCTCTAAACGTCCTGTAAGTTGAAATTTTCCACGAATTGGAAGAAAGTCGTTGACAGTTTTCCATTTTAGGATTCTCTCTCTCTTGCTGTTCTGTCTAGTTCTAGTGAGGTTACACCATTAATATCACCCAGTAATATTATCTTTTCATTGCTATAGTCTAGCAGTCTTTCCTCCAGTGATTTATAATATTCTGATTTTCTTTCATTTGGTGCATAAATTCCTATTATATTCCCCCCCCTTTTCATTCTTTACTTGGACTCCTATTCTACCTTTTTCATCTTTAAATATTTCCGCCTACTATTCCTTCCTATTCCCCACTCATTTCTTCATTTTCCTCCCCTAGTTTCCTTCCCAACTCCTTCCTGTACTTCCTCCAAAACTTATCCAGCTCCTCTAATCCTCTTTCTTCTTTCTTTATATGGGAATGATAGCCCCTCAGGGAATTCCCATCTATATGCTATGGAGTTGTTTCCCTAGGCATTTGCTAGGACTTTAGAATTATTTCTTTTCTTTAACAACAATCATACTGGTATTTCCTTGAGGATAATGATGTTCTTTTCTTCTATTCTCAATTGTTACTTTTGTTTTGCAGAATCTTATCCTTAAGTAGTCTGGAATTGAAGAATACCAGGCAATCTCCTGGCCATTTGTTGGCCTTGGCTCTCATTGATTTAACCCTAAATACTGTATCAATGCCCAGTGCAATGTCGTCCTCTTGTAGTCCTAGCCAATTTCCCAGTTCTTTTACAATCTTTTCTTTGATGATCTCATCCTGATGTTACGATAAACCCCTAAAACACAATGTCATCTATTGTTGGTGCCTTTCTGAGATTTACATCCGGGGAATTCCCTGGCCAATCAAGTACCTGTATTGGCTACTCTGTCATAAATTTCTTCACCACTTTTGGTTACAGGTAGGTAGCCGTGTTGGTCTGGGTCGAAGTAAAATAAAAAAAAATCCTTCAGTAGCACCTTAAAGACCAACTAAGTTTTTATTTTGGTATGAGCTTTCGTGTGCATGCACACTTCTTCAGAAGTCCTCTGAAGAAGTGTGCATGCACACGAAAGCTCATACCAAAATAAAAACTTAGTTGGTCTTTAAGGTGCTACTGAAGGAATTTTTTTTATTTCACCACTTTTGGTGTGTGTCAGGGGGCTAGGTCCTGCTGCAATATCCCAGTTCTGCCAGGATACTTCTTTTCCAGCTTTGGCATAACTCTCTTTTGTAGAACCTCAATATATTGTGGTGAGCGCATCATTCCTTCTGTTGGCTACAGGCTAAAATATCTACCTGATGAAGTTAAACAACAGATCAACAGAGCCAGACTGATACCTAGAGAGAACCTGCTGCAAGACAGACCCAAAAAAGAAAATAACAGAACACCACTAGTCATCACATACAGCTCCCAAGTTAAAACAGTACAACGCATCATCAGAGATCTACAGCCTCTGCTGGACAATGACAGCTCCCTTTCTCAAGCTCTGGGAGGAAGACCTTTCATTGCCTACAGACAGCCACCCAATCTTAAACAACTCCTCACCCACAATAATACAACCACCAGACTTAACATGGACACTGGTACCAGAGCCTGCAATAAACCCAGATGCCAACTTTGCTGCCACATATACCCGGACAACAAACTACAAGAAAGAAGATTCCACCTAAACATTAGGAAGAACTTCCTGACAGTAAGAGATGTTTGACAGTGGAACTTGCTGCCAAGGAGTGTGGTGGAGTCTCCTTCTTTGGAGGTCTTTAAGCGGAGGATTGACAGCCATCTGTCAGGAATGCTTTGATGGTGTTTCCTGCTTGGCAGGGGGTTGGACTGGATGGCCCTTGTGGTCTCTTCCCACTTTATGATTCTATGATTCATTGGCAGGGAGGGGGTTAAACTGAACAAGAGCAGCAGCGATTGGCCCTATCAGGCATGTTCACACTCTTCTTCTTGCAGCTGAGGAAACTGAGCTTGTGGGATTTGAACCCAGCTCTCCCTTCTTTCCCAGTGACCTCAGCGCCTCACAGAATGATGGCAGTTCCAAGAGAGCCATGTGTGCTCCAGTCAAGCGCCAGGCTGGGGGAGGCGGAGCTAAGGACCAGGAGGAGGGGCCTCGGTTCTGCACCTGTGACATCATGAGCTGGCCTTCTATGACATCACAGGGCGCAGCCTGAGACCCCCTCCCACACTCAAGATGGGAAGCCAGTGACTTCTGGGAAGAACTTATGGACCATCTGTTGGCGTGTGGCTTGCTGTTGATGCTTCAGGGACTGGTCATTTGGGGACAAGGTACTGGGTGCAAGGAAAGGGGAGTGGGGCGCTGCCATGGGTTGAAGGCCGAGCTGGAGGCGCTCTGGCTCCTTCCCTCAGAGGCCCTTGGCAGACTCAAATAAACCCCTTACCTTCTGGCAGCCAATCTTCCAAGCACCCCTCCCCCCCGGCTGCTCTGTTTCCTGTGACATCACAGGAATGATGTGACATCATCACCTCTTGGAGCGGGGAGGGTGGCAAGGCTGAGCTGGTTTGGGGCCTCTTCCTGGCGACCAGACACAAGGCCCAGGCTGGAAACCCCAGGAGGGGAGAGAGCGGCTCTTGTGCTCGGATCCTGCCTGCAGGGTTCCCTTTGGGGCATCTGTCTGGCCACTGTGAAGAGGACGCAGGACTGGGTGGGTGACAGGCCTGATCCAGCAGGGCTTTTATTATGAAGGGCTCTTGTGCCAGCAAAACCTCCATGGCTGGGGGTAGTCTACCTCTGAACATCAGAGGTATGGCCGGGAAGGACAACGCAAGAGTGCGCTGCTTCTGGGTTTCCCATAAAGGGCATCCAGTGGGCCTGCAATGGCCTGATCCTGCACCCAGACTCTTTTTATGTCCTTATGGAGCCTCCATGGCCAGGGACAGTCTCCCTAGGGCATTTGGCCACTGTTAGGACAGGATGTTGCAGTATGGCGGGGCCCCCCTTGGCCCTTCTGACATGCATTTGCCTCCACCTGCCCCTCTTCTCCAGGCTGCGGCTTCCGGCCAGAGTTTGACGGGCCCCACGCCTCCCCCGTGGCCGGCGCGCGCATTGTGGGGGGCTCCAAGTCCCTGCCTGGGAAGTGGCCCTGGGTGGTCAGCATACAGACCAGCACCTACCACTTCTGCGGGGGATCCATCGTGCACCCCTGGTGGGTCCTCTCCGCCGCCCACTGCTTCGCAGAGAGAAGGTGAGGAAGGAGGGGCAGGAGGGCAGAGGACCAGCTGCTGGAGGGGTGGACCTTCAGGCTGTGTGCCCTCCAAGGAGTGTGCTCTCTCCTGCCCGCCAAGCCACGCCCTGAGCCAAAGGGAAGGCTGGCTCTGGGTGCAGCCGGGTGCTACGAAGTATGTGTGTGTGTGAACCGGCATGTGGACACGGGTTCAACGCCCGTTGAGCCCAGAATCCGTCCTCCCTCCCTCTCTCCTTCAGCGACAAGGTCAGGGTGGCGGCGGGGAGCAACCTTCTGGGGAAGCACAACGTCACCCGCTGGGTGCGCAAGATCCACCTGCACCCCGAGTACAGCACCCGCACCTACGACAACGACCTGGCGCTCCTGCTGCTGGACAAGCCCATCCCCTACAGCTTCTACCACAGCCCCCTCTGCCTCCCCGACCACAGCGTCGTTCCCGACGACAACATGTGGGAGAGCTGCACCGTGGCCGGGTGGGGGCTCACGAAAGCCGGTGAGCAGCCCAGGAAGGAAGGCGCCGCTGCGTTTTCCGCGCTTCCTTTCCCCTGACAAAATCCCCTGTCCCTCCCAAAAGAGACCCCCCCCCTCTGCCCGCGGCTGGGAGAGCCGAGCCGGACCAGGAGTGGCAACTTGGGCTCGCGACCGTGAGCGCCCCGGGGTCGTGCATAACCCTGGCACCGAAAGCTGTGGGTGCCCGGACCCTTCCTGGGGAATTTTGTGGGTGCTTGGGGACCCGGGGACCCAGGGAGTTGGCACCCCACCCCCTTGCGCATGTGGACCATAGCTGCCAAGTTATCCCTTTTTTACAGGGATTTTCCCTTATGCTGAATAGGCTTCCTCGCGAGAAAAATGAAAACTTGGCGGCTATGATGTGGACCCCTGTTTGACCAGAGGGGATTTACCTGGTTGGGCAACAAAGATCGGGGAGGGGACACGCCCCATGCTGACTCAGGGTTTGGCCCTGGGCAGTTGCCACCCCGCTCTTCCTCCCTTCCTCAGTTCTTCCACCTGTAAAATGGGAAGGTGGTTACGAATGCCAGACTCGAACCTTGCCTGCGTAGTTGGCGCAGCGGTGTGGGGTGGGGTGGGGGCGGGGGAGGAAAGAACCCCACGTCCTACAGGCAGGATGCAGCGTCCCCCCCAAAGCCCCCTCTGCCTCAAGATGTGGCCTCCAGGGCTGTAAAATGGGACGGGGCAAATGCATGGAGAAGAGGCAGCGCGCAGGAGGAGCCCCGCGTTCAGGCGCAGTCTACCTCTGCGGGGAAGAGGCAGCGGAACGGAAGGGACCTGCTGGTGGAGCTGATCCTTTGGGCCCCTCCTGGGTGCTCCGGGGAGTGTTTCCATGGGACAATGGGTCTTGGGGCTTGCGCCCCCTACCCGCCCCCAGCCAGCCAGCCCGTGGGGCTTGTCTCCCTCTCTCCTCTCTCCTCTCTCTGCCCAGGAAGCAGTCAGGGATCCTACAGTTTGCTGGACGTGCAGGTGGGGATGGTCGACTGGGTGCTGTGCCTCCGCTGGCTGCGCTCCCTCACCAAAAACATGATCTGCGCCGGTTATGAGGAGGGCGGTCGCGACGCCTGCCAGGTGGGAGACCCCCCCCCGCTCGTCCTTCCCGACTCCCTTCTGGGCGTCGAAGGGGGCCCAGGGCGCTCCGGGTGGGGCGCAGAAGAGCTGGGAGGCCGGGGAAGGCTGGGCTGGGGCTGGGAGACGCTCCGGACTCCAACTCCCCTCCTCCCGCCTTTCCAGGGAGACAGCGGGGGACCCCTCATGTGCCGCCCCCCGGGCCACGGGGGACGCCACCAGCGCTGGTATGCGGTGGGGGTGGTCAGCTGGGGGCGCAGCTGCGCGGCCCGCCACAGCCCCGGCGTCTACACCAGGGTGGCCAACTTCCACGCGTGGCTGGAGACGACCTCGGCCCACGAGAGCCACCCTTTCCACGTGCCGCAGACCCCGGAGACCCACGCCGCCTCCCCCCACGCCGTGGCCCCCCCAGCCGTGGCGGCGGCGGTGCACGCGACCAAGCCGGAGATCGACATGTGGGCCGGAGTGGAGGAAGCCCTCGCCGCCAGAGCCGACCCCCCCGGGCAGCAGCGCCCGGCCCTCGCGTGGCTCCTGGGGGCCGCCTGCTGGGCCCTGCGCTGAGCAGAAGAGACGGAATAAAGGTTCATTTGTTTCTTTGTATTTACTGTACTTATGAAATCTGTACGCCCAGGCGAGCACAGGGAGGGAGGGCCCAAAAAAGGACCCCCCCCAAAGACCCGTTCAAGTCCACGCGCGGGATGCTCCGGACGCAGGAGAGCGGCGGGTCGGGACTTGGCTTCGGTCTTCCGCGCGCTAGCAGTTCTGTCGGCTTCCGACGGCGCGGAATTGCTTTTCGGTCGCGGAATCGTAGCCCAGCGTGGTTGGAAGGGAACCTGCGGGAGGGATCCCTGCCTGGTCTAGCCCCCTGCAATAGAGGAGACAGTCCTGATCTTTTCCACAAACCCCGCCCATATTTTAATTATTTTTTTTGGCCGGTTCTCCTTTTTATCCGTAAGCTGCGTGGGGAAAAGGCGGGGTGGAAATAAACAAAACAACGCGTCTTTTTTATTGCCCTTTTAACTTTCCAAATGTTTGTGTTTTCTTTCTAGTGGTGCTATAATTGTTGTTTTATGTTCAGTTGTTGTTGTTTAGTCGTTCAGTCGTGTCCGACCCTTCGTGACCCCATGGACCATAGCAGATATCCCAATAAGTCTGGTTATCCAGTGAAAATTGGGAGGGTGAGGAGAGAGGCGTCCATGGGCATGAAATTCACCATTAACCCAAAAGCCATTCAGTGGCCAAAGACGTTTAACAAGGTAAGGGATCTTATTTGGGGGGGGGGAGCCTGTCTCTGCTGCTTCTTGAGCAACTGCTGCAAAACAGCCTCTTAAGGCAGACCAGTTGTTGTTGTTTGCTGTTGTTTAGTCGTGTCCGACTCTTCGTGACCCCATGGACCATAGCACGCCAGGCACTCCTGTCTTGCACTGCCTCCCGCAGTTTGGTCAAACTCATGTTGGTAGCTTCGAGAACACTGTCCCACCATCTTGTCCTCTGTCGTCCCCTTCTCCTAGTGCCCTCAATCTTTCCCAACATCAGGGTCTTTTCCAAGGATTCTTCTCTTCTCATGAGGTGGCCAAAGTATTGGAGCCTCAGCTTCACGATCTGTCCTTCCAGGGAGCACTCAGGGCTGATTTCCTTCAGAATGGATAGGTTTGATCTTCTTGCAGTCCATGGGACTCTCAAGAGTCTCCTCCAGCACCAGAATTCAAAAGCATCCGTTCTTCGGCGATCAGCCTTCTTGATGGTCCAGCTCTCACTTCCATACATCACTACTGGGAAAACCATAGCTTTAACTATACGGACCTTTGTCGGCAAGGTGATGTCTCTGCTTTTTAAGATGCTGTCTAGGTTTGTCATTGCTTTTCTCCCAAGAAGCAGGCGTCTTTTAATTTCATGACTGCTGTCACCATCTGCAGTGATCAAGGAGCCCAAGAATGTAAAATCTCTCACTGCCTCCATTTCTTCCCCTTCTATTTGCCAGGAGGTGATGGGACCAGTGGCCATGATCTCCATGGACAAAGACTCCATGGACAAAGACAACAGGCATATGTTCAGTTATATCCCGCCTTTTACCCGGACGGGGATTTGGGACGGCTTACGGATAAAAATGCAGATGAAAGGGGGTGGGGAGAGCAGGAAATGTTGCCTGTCCCCCCCCCCAAAAAAATCTCTGGGTGGTGTGACTTTCCAGGGGTCCCAAGCAGTGAATGCAACATTCGTGTTTCCTTTTGAGGCTCAGAGGAGACTGGGGTGTCTCTGGGTTTATATAGTTCATTTGCCCATATATACCACCTGAGCCTCTAATGGGGGGGGGGCTCACAGCATCAGCACCTCAAGAAGGTCTTTCTTCTCCCATAACCAGGCCTTGGATGGATCACTGCATGAATCAGATGTTGTTTAGTCATTTAGTTGTGTCTGACTCTTTGTGACCCCATGGACCAGCGCACATGGACCAGATACATCAAATAATAATAATAATAATTTATTATTTTATTATTATTTTATTATTATTTATTTATTTGTACCCTGCCCATCTGATTGGGTTTACCATCAAATGGGATGAAAGGCAACAGCCACCACAAAAGTGATCCATTAAGTCATTTCCATTTTTCTTAGACTAGTTCAGGAGGTTTCCTCTTAACAGATTCCATCCACCTGCAGGATCACAGGCTAGGAAGGGGCCCCCAGGTGCCATCCATACTGTCCCTACAAACTGGAACAATATAAGCTGAACCTGAAGGTCTTGGGGGATGTTAACAACATCAAAGGCCTGTCGGCATGGGCAGCTCTCCTTATTTTCACCTTTTTTAAATTATAGAAAATATATTCTTTATAATAATAATAATTATTTTTTATTTATACCCCACCCTTCCCGGTTTAAAAACCGGGCTCAGGGGCAGCTAACAGCAAATATAAAACATTGATTAGAATGTGACTTAAAAACAGCATAAAACACAACATAAAATGCAGCATCGATATCAATAAAATTTGCATATTAATGGGGGGAGGGGAAACGATCAAATGCATAGAAAGGGGTGAAAGGCCACAGCTGCTACAAATAGGAAACATTAAATCATTTCCCTTTTGAGGTTTCAATCGCAGAAGTTAAACATTGTACCATATCTGCTCCTTCCTCCCCTCTGTGGGATCCTGGTTCCTCTCGTCGTCTCTGTCTGCCATATGAGAATGTTATGAATAGTAGGAGAGGGTATCTAGATTAACTATGACCCTTCCTCACTCTCGCTAGTGAGTCAAGTAGCAGAACACATTCCCCTTAGAAAGCAGGAAGCTCATTTGCGGATTCGTGTGAATCTCTTTCGTTAAGTGATCCAGTCTAGCTTGCCCAGATTGGATTTATTCCTGGTAAGTCCCCTTTGATCCCTCTCAAAAGAATAAAGACACAGCAGTCTTTCCTTAAAAGTTACAAGAAGTTTCCTTACATTCAGTTCACAGGATGATCCCTGAAGGCAGGCTTTGGCTTGTAGTTACTGTTACAGAGAAAGGTTTGGATTCATCCCATATGGGGATTCAGCCCGTGTGCTGCTGGCTGAGTGCCAGCAGGGCAGTCCAAGAGAAGAAAAATAGAAGATGAAAAAGATGGCTGCTTGACTGAACCTTTCGTTGGGTCTGCAAGGTTCACACCCACCTACCTGGTCACATGCAGGGGGAGGATGCTCCAGACCAGGTGGAACAGGAACTTATTGTGGGATGTGATCCATGAGAGGCAGTCAAGTACAACATTCAGCCTGACATCAATACCAGGAAAGATTCTAGAGCAGATCATTAAGCAAACAGTCTGTGAGCACCTAGAAAGAAACTCTGTGAGCACTAAAAGTCAGCATGGGTTTCTGAAAAATAAGTCATGTCAGACTAATCTGATCTCATTTTTTGACAGAATTACAAGCCTGGTAGATGAAGGGAACGCTGTGGATGTAGCCTATCTTGATTTCAGCAAGGCCTTTGACAAGGTGCCCCATGATATTCTTGTAAAGAAGCTGGTAAAATGCGGGCTAGACAATGCTACCATTCAGTGGATTTGTAACTGGCTGACTGACCGAACCCAAAGGGTTCTCATCAATGGCTCCTCCTCATCCTGGAGAGTAGTGACTAGTGGGGTGCCACAGGGTTCTGTCTTGGGCCCAGTCTTATTCAACATCTTTATCAATGACTTGGATGATGGGCTTGAGGGCATCCTGAGCAAGTTTGCAGACGACACCAAATTGGGAGCGGTGGCTAATACCCCAGAGGACAGGATCAGACTTCAAAATGACCTTAACAGATTAGACAACTGGGCCAAAGCAAACAAGATGAATTTTAACAAGGAGAAATGTAAGGTACTACACTTGGGCAAAAAAAATGAAAGGCACAAATACAGGATGGGTGACACCTGGCTTGAGAGCAGTACATGTGAAAAGGATCTAGGAGTCTTGGTAGACCACAGACTTGACATGAGTCAGCAGTGTGATGCAGCAGCTAAAAAAGCCAATGCAATTCTGGGCTGCATCAATAGGAGTATAGCGTCTAGATCTAGGGAAGTAATAATACCACTGTATTCTGCTCTGGTCAGACCTCACCTGGAATACTGTGTCCAGTTCTGGGCACCACAGTTCAAGAAGGATATTGACAAGCTGGAACGTGTCCAGAAGAGGGCCACCAAAATGGTCACAGGCCTGGAAACGATGCCTTATGAGGAACGGCTTAGGGAGCTGGGTATGTTTAGCCTGGAGAAGAGAAGGTTAAGGGGTGATATGATAGCCATGTTCAAATATATGAAAGGATGTCATATGGAGGAGGGAAGAAAGATTGTTTTCTGCTGCTCCAGAGAAGCAGACACGGAGCAATGGATTCAAACTTCAAGAAAGAAGATTCCACCTCAACATTAGGAAGAAGTTCCTGACAGTAAGAGCTGTTCGGCAGTGGAATTTGCTGCCAAGGAGTGTGGTGGAGTCTCCTTCTTTGGAGGTCTTTAAGCAGAGTCTTGACAGCCATATGTCAAGAATGCTTTGATGGTGTTTCCTGCTTGGCAGGGGGTTGGACTGGATGGCCCTTGTGGTCTCTTCCAACTCTATGATTCTATGATTCCTTGTAATGCTAGAGAGGATATGTGGGGGAATGTTTGGTCCAGCTAGTCAAAACTTCCTGTTCCTCCTCGGCTGGAGCGTCCTTCCTTTGCATGTGACTAGAGGTGGGTGTGACCTCACCTGTCCAGGTAACAAAATGACGAGTCATGCAGCACTCTCCCTCTTTTTGACTTCCTTCTTCATTTGACCAGCTTCTAGCTAGGACTGCTCTGCCAGCTTCCAGCTAGCAGAAGCACTGGGATTATTCCCCCAGATGGGGTAGATCCACATGTACATATTTGTAACTAAGTCTGCCTTCAGGGATCCAACTGTGAACTGATGTGAGTAAAGTTATTTTATTGACTTTGAATAAGATTGTCGCGTCTTTATTCTTGTACAAGGGCTGCAAGTGAACTTACCTGGAACGTACAATTCAATCTGAGACAGACTGAATTGTATAACAGTGAGAGGCTCACACGAGCCTGCAACCAGCTATCTGCTGTGCATGTAAAAAGGGGAATGTAACTCTGCTACATAAAGGAACTTGCTAACGCAAGTTGGGAAAAATATTAATAAACAATATATCCTCTCCTGCCACCCTGAACATTCCCACAGTTCTACTGGTTGGAGTAACATCTCCCTCCCTAGAGTGTCGGGAAACAAGGAATTTCATATTTGACTGCTCCCATGAATTATATCCCACATGCCAGCCAGGCCCTTCACGGAGGAGATGCTTTCTCCAGCGCAGGCACCCCAGAATAATGGAGCTGAAGGGAGAGTCTCTCTCAGAACAGGGCCTTGAAAATAGGCTACCATTCCGCTCAAAACGGGGGTGGAGTGGGGGTGGGGAGAGATGGCTTCCACTCCCCCTGACCCTCACCGGAGGCTCCAGTTCTCTGCGAAGGTCCAAAGTGGCTTCCCTCTGGCTCTCCGGTGGAGGCTTTTGCTTCTTTGCTCAAAGACAAGGTGGACAAGCACCTACACTCCCCCCGTGGCCCTTTGAAAACCCCTTTTCTGCACCCGGGTGGCCTTTGGGGGTGGCAGGCAGAACGAGGTGCCCCCTCCATGCCAGCACATTGGCTTAGTGGCCCACATGCTCTAGTAGTGAAGGCTCAACAATATGGGGTTTATTTAGGATTTATTTTGTGCATTTCTTCCTAAGCTTTATCACAACTTTTTTGTTTTCGTAAACCACCCTGGATCCTTGTTGCAGGAGGCTCCCCCCTTTTTTTAAAGAGGGAAAAAACAACTGAAATAAGAGAGACTGGAGGAGGGACTAAGCGGAGGGAGGGGTGAGACTAAAAAAAGGCTGATTATTTGGGGGGTGGGAACAAAGGGGTCTGCAGGGGAAGTATGAGCCCTGAGATTTCAAAAAGCGGGATTTGGCCCACTTAGAATGGAATTTATTTTCTGCGTTGAAAAGCCCAACTTTACCCCCAGGTACCTCAAGGTGGGCACATGGTTCGCCTTCCACCTCCTCATTGAATCCCCACAACAACAACCTTGTGAGGTAGGTCAGGCCGAGAGAAGGCAGTGACTGTGCCCCCCGCAAAGTCATCGTCAGCAAACTTTACAGCCGCTGGGTGGGGGATTCGAACCCCAGTCTCTCCCAGATCCTAGTCATCATTGAAGCCCCACAACAACCCTGTGAGGTCGTTTAGGCAGAGTGGCAGTGCCTGCCCCACAAAGTCACCCAGTGCCCTTTTTGTCCAAGTGGGGATTCGAACCCTGGTCTTGCTCCGATTCCTCATGGAATCCCCACAACAACCCTATGAGGCAGGCTGGGATGACAGAAGAAGGCACACACTGCCCTGAGCTCAAAACCAACAACCTTCATGGCTGTCTGGGGGCATTCGAACCCTGGTTTTCCCTGGGTCCTAGCCCGGCACTCTAACCACTACACCACCGCTTCCTCTTTTTACACCTCAACATCTTTTCCTGACCTTCAGGGTCCGCTCAGCATTGCTGGACCACAGCGGTGCCAGGGGAGGGCAGAGGAGAGGCCTCTGCCCGCGATGGCCTTCTGCAGGGTGCTCCCTTTCCACTGCCCACGGCGATGATGGGACCCAGGTGTCCGAGGGGGCATCTGGGGAGGAGGCTGCCGGCTGCCCCTCCATCTGTTGGCCTGGCCAGGATTCCAGATTCCTCTGATGTCGCAGCGGAACGGAGGGACCCCCCCATCCAACGACTGACCTCCAAAGTGGTCAGGTAGGTGGGGAGGCCTAGGTGAGCCATAGGTGGGGGGCAGGACCCCATGTCAGGGGGTGGTCAGGGCTGGTCAGGGCACAGCTGCCCTCTAGGGAGCCCCTCTCTATGACCGGGGGGGGGTACCTGACTGTTGGTGGCAGTTGGGACCCACCTGCCAGAGATGTCCGAACTGAATGGAGCCCACTTCTCCCCCCAAGACAACCGTGGGCGAGGGAAGCGGGGGACACAGAGACAGCGGAAGCACTTTCATTTCATTTATATAATAATAATAATAATAATAATAATAATAATAATAATAATAATTTTAAACGGCGCTGAAAATAAACACTATAGAATAAAAATTAAAAGTGAGAATGCGGAAAGGAAGGTATAATATATCAATACAAGAATTAAGAATTACAATTCCATATAATGTTATCTAATATATAGATATTATTATTATCCAAATAAACACACAACCCCCCCCCAGTATATTTTGTATAAATGGGTTCCAGATTTCATTACACTTTTATCTTATTTCGAGGATTCGCAGGTCCAACCTGTTGGATTTTCACCTTTCAAATTCCAAAAATGAGGGAATCCCAAAGGTATTTTGGTTTGAATCCTATAATATAATTTAGTTTTGCTTGGTAAATAAAATGTGTGTAAATTTGTGCAGGGAAAAGCCTGGCAGATAATGGCAGTTACCGTATATATATACTATGTATTCCTTCATGGATCACTGCCTTGTTGTGGCGAAGGGGCTTGAATAATTCAGAGAAGCTATGAGTTATGCCAGGGGTCCCCAGACTACGGCCCGCGGGCCAGATGCGGCCCAATCGCCTACCAATCCGGCCCGCGACGACCCCCGCCGCCCGCTGCCGCCGCCTGCTCTTGCGGCGCGCTGCGCGGCGGTGCCATTCCAGATCTGAAAAAAAATCACCGAAAATCGTTTCTGCGCATACGTATGGGTCTCTCCCGACCCAGAAGAGGTCATTTCCGGTGCACTTCCGGGTCGGGGGAGGTGCACTTCCGGGTTGGGGAGGCCCATACGCATGCGCACAAACAATTTTCGGTGATTTTTTTTCGGCCTGGAAGCATGCCAGCAAATGGGTGTGCGCATGCGCACTGGCGCGCACTCCCCCACCCTCCGGCCCGCTGTGCGATCGGCATGGCTGGCACCGGCCCAAAGGCGGGTAAGTCTGGGGACCCCTGAGCTATGCCATGCAGGGGCCCCCAAGATCAACAGGTCATAGTGGAGAGTTTTGACTAAACGTGATCCACCTGGAGAAGGAACTGGCAAGCCACTCCAGTATCCCTGCCAAGAAAACTCCATGGACAAAGACAACAGGCATATAAAAGTTATGACGCTGGAAGATGAGCCCCTCAGGTCGGAAGGCGTCCAACATGCTACTGAGGAAGAGCGGAGGACAAGTACAAGTAGATTCAGAGCTGATGAAGCGGCTGGGCCAAAGCCGAAAGGTCGCTCAGTTGCGGATGTGCCTGGAAGAGCCGGACACGACTAAACGACTAAACAACAACAACAACTATGTGTTCATATTACTATATTATACATATCTTATATTGTTGTGGCCATTGCCACAATATGACCTGTCAATTTCAAATTAATTTTCTTTGGTTTGCTGAGAGTAGTTGATTTGCTTCTTTCTCAAACCTACCAAGCTAAATGTTGTCCAGTCACAATAATAGTAGATGATTTAAATTCCTCACACCCAAAAACGTTTTGAAGAAATGTGCAAAAAATAAGTTTCACCCCCTAAAATGACAGACCCTGCAGGAAGTAACCTCTCCTTAGAAACTTCCAATGAATCATAGTACTGTATTGAGAGTTGGAAGGGTCCCCTGGCCATCCAGGAATCGCCTGTTTCATAGAAACTTAGAACTGTCGATTCGGGTGGGACTCCAAAAGGTCATCCATTCCAACCTGCTGCAAGGCAGGTAGATGCATGGGAGTTTGCCGATGGTCGAGGGGAAGCACTCTGCACATGATCAGAGGCTCTCTCAGTGTCCTGACTGGGACTCCTGATGAAAGGTGAAGGGCCTGGGGGGGGGGGCTTTGGGGGTTTTCCGCATGTGGCTGACGGAGGCTTGGCCCCGCCGCTCTCCCCGCAGGCATGGAGTTTGTCACCGGCTACCGGGCCGAGATCCTGGACTTTGCCGAGCTGCTTTTCAGCTGGTACCGGCGCTTCCTGCTGGATTCGGCTTGCCGGCGAGGCAGCGAACGCCGCAAGCGCCAGGAGGGCTCCATCCGGCGCCTGCCTCCAGATCCAGCCCTCTGGGTGCTGCACGCCTTGCCCAACCGGGCGCTGGCCTTCACCGTGGCCGACCCCGGGCAGCAGGTGGCCGGCCGCTTCTACAGCGAGGAGGCCCTGGCCCTGGGGGACCTGGAGCGCTTCATCACCTTTGTGGGCGCTGGCGAGGAAGACGACGAGGAGGCCGCACCTGAGACAGGTGAGGGGCACCAGAGGGGGTGGGGCTCGGTGCAGGTAGCCACAGCATCCTTGGAAGGGCCATCAGGGCTCGGCTCTGTGTGGGATCAGGGATGTGATCTATAAGGAGCAGTCAAGTACAACATTCCTTGTTTTCCTAGAGTGGACATGCAAGGGAATGTTTAGTCCAGCCACTCAAAAACTTCCTGTATGCATGTGACTAGAGGTGGGTGTGGCCTTACCTGTCCAGGTAACACAAAAGGACTTCTTCTTCTTCTTCTTCTTCTTCTTCTTCTTCTTCTTCTTCTTCTTCTTCTTCTTCTTCTTCTTCTTCTTCTTCTTCTTCTTCTTCTTCTTCTCCTCCTCCTCCTCCTCCTCCTCCTCCTCCTCCTCCTCCTCCTCTTTGGCAATCACTTGTAGCTGAGTAAGATTGTCTTCCATAAACACAGTTTTAACAATGAGTCCGTAAGTGAGTGGAGGCTAATTCTGAATCCACATGCCCTTCCACAGTGGGGACACTGGTTTCTGGGCGGGAGTTGATCAGGATGTGGATTTGCCAAGCGTGCCTTCCTCTTAGCATGTTTCTCCCTTGCATCCTGAGTTCGAGTGTCTTTAAAGCCCATGACACCTTTGGTCAAGGCTGTTCTCCAACTGGAGCGCTCGCAGGCCAGTGTTTCCCAGTTGTCGGTGTCTATACTGCATCTTTCTCTCTTTGACTTCCTCCATCATTGGAGCAGCTTTTAGCTAACAGAGGACCCTGGGGTCATCCCTATATGGAATAGTTCCACATGTATATACTTTGTACCTAAGCCTGCCTTCAGGCATCCAACTATAAACTGATGATGTGAGTAAACTTCTTTTACTGACTTTAAATAAGATTCTCGTGACTTTGTTCTTTTAAGAGGGATAAAAAGGGAACTTACCAGGAACATACAATTCAATACCGAATTGTATGATAGTGAGAGGCTTAAAGGACTCTGTGAGCAGTTCCCTCCCTGCAAGAAGTGAGGTTGCAGGGAACCCGGCAGAGGGCCTTCTCGGTAGTGGCGCCAGCCCTGTGGAACGCCCTCCCACCAGATGTCAAGGAAATAAACAACTGTCTGACAGGCAGCCCTGTTTAGGGAGTTTTTTAAATGTTTGATGTTTTCTTCTGTTTTTAAGATTCTGTTGGGAGCCACCCAGAGTGGCTGGGGAAACCCAGCCAGATGAGCAGGGTATAAATTATAATGGTTATAATGACTATAATCCTTTTGTTCTCTTGCAGGCCAGCCCCTCTGGCGCGTGGACCACCTCCTGCTGGTGACGGACGAGCACGGCAGCATCCTGGGCTTTGACTTCCAGCTGGGGGGGTCCTCTGCAGGGGCCACGGGGGCCGAGCAGCCCCTGGAGCCCCGCGCCGTCGCCCTCCTGTGCCACAGCATGATCTGCCCTCTCGGCACAGGGGAGCCGCGTAGGCCCAAGCTGCTCACCGTGGGAGACGCGGCCTTGCACAAGTGAGAGGCTGCGGCACTTGGTTGCAGCGCATGACGCAGCTTCCAAGGGCCTCCTCCTTTGGCGTCAGGGCGGAGGGGGTGCCAGGAGAAGAATGAGCACGTTGTGAAATAGGTTGCGCAATACATTTGCCCCTCACCCTTTTTAAAAGAAGTAGCAAGAGAGGAGCTGACTGCAGAGAACCCATGTTCAAGGGCAGTGTACCTCCAAGGCTCAGGTAGCCTACAGACATGGGGCTATCTGCCCTTTGCCCTGCCTTGGAACTTTCTTGGGGCACCTGGGACGCCAGAGAGGGAAGGGGGTGACCCACAGTTGGGGGAAAGGGCAGCCAGTTCTGCTGCTGTTGCCCACAGGTCCTTCTGGCCGCAGGTTTCCAATGGGCGCACCTGGGAGAACAGGCGGTTGAACCGAGTGGATCTCCCAGCAGCCAGGCCCTTCTTATGCTCTGGATGGAACCTCCAGGCCCAGAGGCAGTCTATCTGGGTCCCCCGGGGCGTTTGGCCACTGGGCGCTGGTCCCCCTTGGGCCTGATCCACACTGGTGTCCTCCTGTCTAGGTCCCTGGAGCCGCTGCTCTCGAGGCTGGGGGTGAAGATGAGCAAGGGCCCAATGCGTGGCTGGGGCCCCAAGCCAGCCTTCACCTTCCCCACCACCCGCGTGAGGGCCTGCCACGTCTGCAAGCGGCACAGCTTCGAGGGACAAATCACGGCGTGGTGAGCAGCACCCCAGAGAGCGCTCCCTCCCCGCCCTGCCCCCACATCCCATCCAGGCACACCCGTCGGCACACACCAAAGGCGCTTGTGCAAAACCGCAACTCTCACTCTGCCGCACCTTTGCAAAGGGTTACCCTTTGCTGGGATTCCTGCATGGCTGGGATTCCTGCATGGCCGGGGGTTGGTCTGCATGACCCTTGGGGGTCCCTTCCGACTCCCCCAGCCCCTCCCCTGTGCTGCCTGGCCTGAGCAGCCCCTCTCTGTCCCCACAGCCAGCACTGTAGGGCCGTCCTGTACTGCTCCGAGCGCTGCCACAAGCTGGACTGGAACCGCAGCCCCGAGGACATCGGGCACCAGTTCTGGTGCCAGCGCATGGCTGGGTACATGAGTCGCACCCGGGAGCTGGCCAACCTGCCCTTCACCTTCACAGCAGGTGGGCAGCCCGGGCGCTAGGGGGAGGGGCCCCTCGAGGCACAGCCTAGGGTTGGGGGGGTCAGGTGCTGGGGGGAGGCAGAGTCTGGGGTCCTGAGAGGCTGAGCCCCCCACCTCACCTCCCCTGCTTGTTTCCCTTGCAGAGGTGACCAGCGAGAACTTCAACAAAGAGGGCTTCCTCTGTGCCAGGGGTCTGACCCGCGGCTACTGGGCCGGAGAGAGCATGCTGGTCA
The DNA here is from genome assembly GCF_965207765.1 of Zootoca vivipara. Taxonomy (NCBI): domain Eukaryota; kingdom Metazoa; phylum Chordata; class Lepidosauria; order Squamata; family Lacertidae; genus Zootoca; species Zootoca vivipara. The sequence goes on from NC_142595.1 coordinate 54,021,126, forward strand.
GGGCGCCCGACTACGGCGTGGGGCTCCAGGGGGGTCCTGAGAAGCCTGTGCCCTTCCTGCAAAGTGGTGAGGGGGCAGCGGGCCTGTTGGGCATGTGTGTGTGTGTGTGTGTGTGTGTGTGTGTGTGTGTGTGTGTGCTGCAGACCCACGGAGTCCAGGGGGGGGGGTCAGAAGGAGGGCCAGGAGCCTCTAGCCCACCTCCTTCACAGCAGGACTGGTGGGCATTGAAGCAGCTGGGTGAAATCCTTGCTAGTGAAACTGTGGAACTCCCTCCCACAGGAGGCAGCCAGCGATGGCCACCTGGACGGCTTTAGAAGAGGAGCAGACCCCTTCAAGGGGGAGGAGAGGGCTATTGAGGGCTGCTAGCCACCAGGGCTCTGCCCTGTCCTCCCCAGTCGGAGGCATTCTTGCTTCCGGATGCCCGCTGCTGGAAACCGCAGGAAGGAAGAGCGGCTCTCGTGCTCAGATCCTACTTGTGGTTTCCCCATTGCACTAGGTGGGCCACTGGCCTGATCCAGCAGGGTGCTTCTTTTAGCCCTATGGAGCTTCCAGGCCCAGAAGCAGTCTATCTGCATTCCTAGATTCATAGGGGGTATTTATCCACTGCGAGATCAGGAGGCTGAACTAGATGGGCTAATGGCTCCTCAGAACCAGTCCAAGATATCTGGGCCGTCTGGGGCAGAAGAGAAGATGGTGCCTCTCCTTCTCCTTCTCCTTCTCCTTCTCCTTCTCCTCCTCCTCCTCCTTCTCCTTCTCCTTCTTCTCCTTCTCCTCCTCCTCTTCCCAGTTCCTTGCACAGAAGCTGCCTGGACTGGCAGTCAAAACTCACTTCTGTGGGGGCCAAGGGGCAGCAACTCCTAGCCCCCTGGAGTGGGGCTGAGGGGATTCCACTCGCTTGTGGGGCACCCACAGTTCTCCTCTCCAACAGAGGCAAATGATTGGGGGTCTGTGTGCCGCTACTGCCCCCCATCTCATCTCTGCCCTCTCCCGGCTCCCTCTGCCTAAGGCTGGGGTGGCTCTTTTGCCCTACAACCTTGACATTCCCCTCCCTGCCCTGACCAGCCTTTTTCTCACCCCCCTAGGGAACCCTTTTGAGGCGCTGCGGCCGGAAGGAGGGACAGCTCTTCCGCCAGCCCCCCCAGAGCCTCCCACACCCCGGACATTCTTTGGTGAGACAGGGGTTGGGGGAGGGGGAGTCAGAGCTTGCACCTTGCAACTCATATATATAACAGGGCCTTTTCGATGGTGGCTCCCCACTGGTGGCAAGCTTTCTCTAGGGAGGCTTGCCAGGTGCCGTAATTACACATCTATAGGCACTGGGGGGGGATCCTTTCAGGTCAGGCCTTCAGCTTTTAATCATCAATGGCCTTTTTACCTGGGTGAAATGATTTAATCTAGGTTTTCTAAAAGAAGAAGATTGTCTTTTAGATTTATATACCGGTCTTAACATCCATATGAGTCTGTTTTTGCTTAAAATAATGCAAGTTGCTTTGAATCGCCCTGACCAAAAAAAAGAAAAAAGAAAAAGCAATGGCTAAATCTGATTAATAGCAACCCTACTATCTGTGGAAAGGGGGCGGGCCCACTTCTCTGACTCACTGCTGCCTCCCCCTCCCCATAGGGTCCTGGAAGGAGTATTACCAGTGGCGGGGGCTGCCCCTCGGAGCCCCTCTGGCCGTCCTCCTGAGCTACCCCCTCACTGCCTACTACATCATCACCCAACTGGCCCCTCAGCACTGTGAGTATCGGGGGTAGCACCCCAACCTCCCTGCAGGGTTTGTAACATACATGAAACAGAGAGAGAACGAGCGTAAGAAGAGGTGGGAATTAACAGATGAAAAGTAAAGCTGTAAAATGGCTGCATGGAATAAGCGCAGCCCCACAGGAGTCAAAGGAACAAAGTCCAAGTAAAGAGGATTATCAGCATGATCAGGTCTGGTTCCAGGTCTTCCAGGCTTGTCTTGTAAAGGGCGGTTCTGCCATATATGCTGCAAAGGGAATTCCAGATCCTACAAAAAGTGTCTGGCGGTTCTAGTCCTCACCAATATCCCAAATTTTGTGTGATTCTCTCCATAGTACCTCTGTTCCGGTGACTAAGCTGTAAGATTTGGACGCTGTTCCCCATTGACTTGCAATTGTTATTTGTTCCGCCAAGATCGTAGATAAGGCCAACGTTGACACCATCAAAAATATTCCATAGCATTAATTTTGGACAGCAAGCCGTACTTTCTTTCGTAATAGTTATCCTTCCTGTCAAAATCCCCCCCTGGCCATGAAGCTCACTGGGTGACCTTGGGGGCCAGCCACTGCCTCTCTCAGCCTAACCCTCTTTGTGCAGCACAGTTAACTGTGGAACTCCCTCCCACAGGAGCAGGGGTGGCTGTAAAAGAGGACGGGGCAAATTCAGGGAGAAGCAAGAGAAGGTTGTCAGTGGCTACTAGCCAGGATGGCTCTGCTCTGCCTACAAGGTCAGAGGCAATGATGCTTCCGAATCCCAGTGGCTAGAAACCTCAGGAAGGGGGAGCTGCTCTTGAGTTCAGATCCTGCTCGTGGTCTTCCCATAATGGGCACTATTGAGAATCCTCCATTTCTTAGGGTGTTTGGTCCCTGTGAGAGGTGGGTGATGGGCCCGATGGGGCACAGGCTCTCCTGATGTTCTTCAAGTCAAGAAATGCTTTCCAAAGGTCCTCTGTGACTCCCGGTCTCTCCCCTCCTTTTATTCTCCCTCCAGTTCCCGAGCTGAACATCCTGAACAAGCAGTCTCTCAAGATCCACGTGGTAGAGGCAGGCAAAGAATTTGGGGTTCTGATGGTCTTCTGGGTATGTGAAGGGTCTCCCTGGTGGGGCAGAGGTGCAATTGGGTACAGGGGAGGGGAGTGTCGAGGGAGACCTGGGCAAACTGGTACCACTGGTTTTGCAGCCCAAGGGTTCTCTGGGCAGGAATTCCTTTTTATCCATTTCTAAATGAAACTTACGGATACACAATTGGAAAAAAAGATCATGCATCTTTGTTCTAATATATGATTACGGCATCAATACTTTTAATATGCACAAAGGTGGAAAGACTTGCTGTTGCCAACACCGGAAGAACGGTTATTTAAATAATTGGACTTAGTCGAGATGGTGAAATTGGCATGTTAAATCTGAGAAAAATCATTGTCAACATTTACTAAATATTGGAAACCTCTCATAGACTTTCTGCGTAAAAAAGGAAAAAATAATGACATTTGGGTTTGAAGGTTGGAGATACAGTAATGTTGGTTTATAGAAAGTAGTTGTGCAGGGTGTTACATTGAAGTGGATGAGTTGAATAATGTTTATATATAGCTGGCAGATGAAGAATCAGAAGTTCCTTAGTTCCTTAACTTTCATTTATCTTTTTTCTCTTTCAAACTTTTAAAATAAAAAAAAATTCCTTCAGTAGCACCTTAAAGACCAACTAAGTTTTTATTTTGGTATGAGCTTTCGTGTGCATGCACACTTCTTCAGATATCTGAAGAAGTGTGCATGCACACGAAAGCTCATACCAAAATAAAAACTTAGTTGGTCTTTAAGGTGCTACTGAAGGATTTTTTTTTATTTTACTTCGATCCAGACCAACACGGCTACCTACCTGTAACCAAAACTTTTAAAAAATAATCTCTATATCTCTACCTGTCTTCCTTCTTCTCCTCTGGATCGTTGTTTGTATCTAGATTAACATCTTAGTTTGGACGGGGGGGGGGAAATATTTGATTATAAATAAGAAATTTTGTAGCTTTTATTGTAGAATACAATAAAGAGAGATTAAACAAAACACAAAAGAAGGAAATAGCATAGAAGAAAAAGAGAAAAGGGAAAGAGGGGGGATACAAAGCCATCTACCAGAGGTAGATCTTAACCCTTGCCTCATTCGGGGCAGGAATTCCCTTGGCATAAGCGGGGGGGGGAGTGGCAGGGGGGGTACCTACCTAGACCAGCGTTTCTCAACCGCTGTTCCGCGGCACAGTACTGTGCCGCCAGGCGTCGCGGCACACCAGCCAATCCTTCACAGGGCATTCCTCCCTGCAGGGAAAGAAAACAGGAACAGCTTACGCGCATGTAAGCGGCTGCCGCTTGCTTTCCGTGCAGGAAGAGGGGACACGCGGGGCTTTCCTCCCTGCAGGGGAAGAATGCAGCAGCCGCTTACTCACATGTAAGCAGCTACGGCTTTCTTTCAGTCCAGGGAGAGGGGATGCACGGGGCTTTTCTCCCTCGCGGAGCTTTCCTCCCTCCTCCCTCGCGGAGCTTTCCAGCTCTCCTCCCTCCTCCCTCCTCCGTGCAGGGAAATAAAGCGGCACCCGTTTACGCACGTGTAAGCAACTGCCGCTTTATCTCCCTGCAGCTTCTTTCTTTCTCTCCCCACCCCCACTCGCCTCGGTGCCTGGAACAATAGAGTGCGAGTGGAGCCGGCTCTGGGCTGCGCTCCCTCCCCTTCTCCCTCTCTCCACCTCTCCTCCCCTCCCTCCGAATGAAATCTACCTTAGCATGCCTGCAAGTAAGTGCATTTAAACATCTGTGCATTTAAGCACTGTTGTCTCTCTTTTGGCTTCATTTACTGGTATTTAAAAAGCGGGGAGAGGAAGAGATACAGAATAAATTACAGTCATAATAATATAGTCAATATAGGGCGGCACAGAGTTAAATTTTTAAACTTTTTTAATGGTGGTGTGCCTCGTGATTTTTTTCATGGAACAAGTGTGCCGTGGCCCCAAAAAGGTTGAGAAACACTGGTCTAGACACTGAAGCCACATGTCTCTCCAGTGAAAATTGGGAATGGGCATTGCGTGAAGTGGCTGTAGATCTCCTGTCGCAGAATTGTAGGACTGTAGGAGGGCCACCTGAGGGCCCTCTAGCCCAGCCCCCTCACAACGTAGGAATCACAACTAAAGAACGCCAGGCAGATGGTCCCCCAACCACTGCTTAAAAGGCTCCAGTGGTGGAGACCCCCAACACCTTCCGAGGTCATAGAATTGTAGGGTTGGGAGGGAACCCCAGGAGTCATCTAGTCCAGACCCGGTCTCTGCTTAAAGACCTCCATCAAAGGAGCACCCACCACATTCTGTGGTCGCCTGTGAAGTACCCCCAGAGACCCCTCAAGGGATCCCCTTCTGTGAAAGGGGGAGGGTCCAGGGAAGTCGCAGTTTGAAGCGACTGAATGGATGAAAACTGAGTCCTTTTGCAATGAAGCCTTGTCCGGACCTATTAGATATTATTTAAACTTTTACTTGCAGAACTTTCTTCAAAACCATAACAAAGCCATACAAAATACATCCAAAATATCCATACAATGTCTTGTGCAGTCCAGCTCAAAATCAACATCTTAGAAATAAAATTAACTTATACAGTAATCAGAGCTGGGAAACATTGCACTCTCTCTCTTCCCATCAAGCTTCATTGCCATTGCCATTCCAGCCTCCACTGGCCTGGAGCGCTTCACTTACATCCTCACTCCCAAAGAGTTTGGGGAGAGCAAAGAAAGTAGCCGCCCCATTTCCAAGATGGCAGATTTGCAATTCAATACCTTCATCACATGATCAAAGGTTACATTCAGTTTAGAGCAGGCATCCCCAAACTGCGGCCTTCCAGATGTTTTAGCCTACAACTCCCATGATCCCTAGCTAACAGGACCAGTGGTCGGGGATGACAGGAATTGTAGTCCAAAACATCTGGAGGGCCAAAGTGTGGGGAAGCCTGGTTTAGAGTAAACAAGCAGCCAGCAAAAAGCTCAGAGAGAGCTCTTCTTGCTTTTCTAAAGATGGAATATCTCAATGTTCAGGGAGGCTTTTAATGTTTAATAGATTATTGTGTTTTATTCTTCTGTTGGAAGCCGGCCAGAGTGGCTGGGGAGACCCGGCCAGATGGGCGGGGTATAAATAATAAATTATTATTATGGTTACAGGTAGGTAGCCGTGTTGGTCTGGATCGAAGTAAAATAAAAAAATTCCTTCAGTAGCACCTTAAAGACCAACTAAGTTTTTATTTTGGTATGAGCTTTCGTGTGCATGCACACTTCTTCAGATACAGTGAAATGGAAGTTTCCAGGCACTTCTGAGTCACCCTTCTGAGTGATCCCCCCTCCCCATCCCCACCCCTCCCCACCCCTTCTCTACATAAGTGCCTGGAAACTTCCATTTCACTGTATCTGAAGAAGTGTGCATGCACACGAAAGCTCATACCAAAATAAAAACTTAGTTGGTCTTTAAGGTGCTACTGAAGGAATTTTTTTAAATTATTATTATGTTAGACATTTTCATCAACACACAGACATTTCCCGCTTCAGTGTGAATTAAACCAATTATATGTAACAGGAAAGTGGCTAAAATTCATCCATTTTCTCATTTCCACCCCCCGACCCCCCTGCAGGAGTTGTCGGTGCTGCTGCCCCATGTCTCTCTGGAGCTTCTGTTTGTGGGGGACGCCCTGCCCCCCCAATTGGACGGCCAGCAGTTTCTCCTTCAGAGGGATGTGAGTCTGCCTTTGGGGAGAGGGAGGGAGGGAGGGAGGGAGGGCCACCAGGGGCAGATCTATTGTGCAACCAATGAGGCTTAAGCTTCAGGGACCCTGATCCCCTCCAAAAGTAACTTTAGACCACATCGCTTACATTTTTTAGGTTTGGTAGTCCCAATTTGAGTCGCACAAATCAGAAACGGTAAGGCATAGGATTTTTTTATTCACACCAGGGACTTCTGACATGTGAGATAATCCATTACAGCATTTTAAATCAAAATCTTAGGTGTAGTAGTTTATTTTATTTTATGTGACGGTCTGTCATGGAACAACCCCACAGCCTTCGCCTGATCCACCAGGCTTGTAACTCCATTGAAAGAAGAAACAAAATGTGTGTGGTCTGACTTGTTTTTGAGAAACCCATGCTGGGTCTTAGTAATCACAGCATTCTTTTCTAAGTGTTCACAGACTGTTGAATTATCTGTTCTATGTCAAGTTCACCGGTCGGTAGTTACCTGGGACTTACCCCCCCCTTTAAAAAAAAAGATGGGGACAACATTTGCCCGCCTCCAGTCTGTAGGGACCTCACCTGTTCTCCAAGAATTCTCAAAGATCATATGCAAAGGCTCTGGAATTACACCCTCAAGCTCCTCTATTACCCTTAGATGCAGCTCATCAGGCCCTGGAGATTTGAATTCATTTAAAATAGCTAGGGGTCATATTTGCCATTCCTGTATCAAAAGTTCCAATCAATAAGGTCTATCTTTAACCTGCCCATTCAGCTTCACTGGGTGTCCACGGATTCCCGTGGCACCAGAGGGCAGGAAACTTCTCTCTCCCCACTTCCTGGAGAGCCAGTGTGGTGTAGTAGTTAAGAGCGGTAGACTCGTAATCTGGGGATCTGGGTTCGCATCTCGGCTCCTCCACATGCAGCTGCTGGGTGACCTTGGGCTAGTCACACATCTCTGAAGTCTCTCAGCCCCACCCACCTCACAGAGTGTTTGTTGTGGGGGAGGAAGGGAAAGGAGACTGTTAGCCGCTTTGAGACTCCTTTGGGTAGTGATAAAGTGGGATATCAAATCCAAACTCTTCTTCCTCTTCCTCCTGGTTGTTGTTACCATCCATCTGTTTTCCTCATGGAAAACCATCCCATTGGGTGGCCACCGCTGCCTCCTGTGGGAGGGAATTTCAGCGGTTAACTCTGCACTGAATTAGGGGCTCCCTCAATCTGACAGAAGCACATTGTGAATCCTCTCCTTCTCTTCCCCCCTTCCAGGAGGAGCAAGGGGTCTCTGTCCGGCCTGGCCTGGCCCCCAGATGCAAAGGGGGGCGGCGTGAACTTCAGTTTGGGTTCAGTGCCCGCCCCTACCACCTCTTGCAGGCGCCCAAACCGGACCTGGTCATTGGTGAGAGTAAAGGGGGAAGGGGCCAGGAGAAGACGGGAAAGGGGGGAGGGGGTGCAGGGATGGGTTGGGAGAGCCAGTGTGGTGTAGTGGTGAAGAGCGGTAGACTCGTAATCTGGTGAACCTGGTTCGCATCTCGGCTCCTCCACATGCAGCTGCTGAGTGACCTTGGGCTAGTCACACTTCTCTGAAGTCTCTCAGCCCCACTCACCTCACAGAGTGTTTGTTGTGGGGGAGGAAGGGAAAGGAGAATGTTAGCCGCTTTGAGACTCCTTCGGGTAGTGATAAAGCGGGATATCAAATCCAAACTCTTCTTCTTCTTCTATATCTGATGCATACCCCTTTTGTCCAGGGTTCAACTCTGGTTTTGCCCTCAAGGAGACTTGGCGGAGTTCTCTGCCGCGACTTCAGGTAAGCCAAGCCCACTCATCACGTAGTACTTAGAAAAGGGGTCTCCCCCTCAAAACTCCTCCCTCCATCCTGTGGGATGACATCACTGTGACATCATCTCTTGACATCACGGCTGCTGGATACAGTAGTTTGGTCCAGCGCCCAGCGTTGTGACGTCAGACATGCCTTTGCTCTGCTTCTGAAGTGATGGCATCTCCCGTCTCCCAAGCCCAATTCTCCAGCTGTGATGCCACCAGGCCAATTAAAAGCAAGCAACCGCCTTAGAGCTGGTGAAATAACTGCCCTGGCGTTGGAGGCAATTCACAGGCTTCCAGGCTAAATTTTGATTCTAGAAATGTAGGCATCGAAAATCTCGCAGAATTCCAAATTAGGAATGCGGTTGAATTTAGAAGATTCAGAGAAAAGTGTAGTAAATGGTCAGCTCTGGCTGTTTATCAGCAGAACTGCAGAGTTATTTGGGAAATGGAAGGCCTATTCCTTTTCAAAACTGAAGTTTGAGAGCTCCTGGTCTCAGCATAGAACATTTCTGGTTTCTGGGCTCTGTACAAAATAGCTCCTGGGGCAGCAGAAGCCATGGCAGAGGCAGTAGGGTGTACTGGTTAGACCGCTGGCAGAAACCAGTCTTCAAATCACACCCCCCCCCTGCAGCCATGAAGTTCCCTGGGTGTGACCTCGAGGCACCACCTGTTTAGAACCATGCCACCCTCAGCTCCTTGGAGGGAGAGCTAGGCTGTAAATGCAGCGAGTAAATAAATGCAGTAAATAAAGGCCATTATGGGGTGGCAAGGGAGAAACCCAGGTCATCGTCCCCTCCCTTCTCCCTCTCTCCCCCTTGCAGTCCCTTCGGGTGCCGGCCTACTTCACCGAATGCAGTGAGTACAGCTGTGCTGTGGATGAGGCTGCTGTCTCCATGGCGACGGGGGGCAGCGCCAGCCCTCCCCAGATCAACCCTTTCCGGTCGCCTTTCCGCCAGGCTGGAATCGACAACGCCATGCCCTGGTGGGTACCCACCCCAGCTGCGGTTCTGGCAAAGCCCGACACTTCTGACCTCCCCCACTCCTCTGCCCCAGAATGTAACTTTGGATGCCCCTGACCCCAGTCCATAAAGCGATTGAAAGGGACCACCCCTTCACCTCTGACCAATATCCTGCTGACTCCTGGCCTGGTCAGTTTTTGTCCATCAAGAGAAAGGCTCCCCAGCCACCTTTGTCTTTCTGCCTCCATCTTTATGGTACCCCCCTCCTCCAGCAGTGCTGGGGTTGGGCTAGATGACCCTTGGGGGACCCTTCCAACTATGGTTTTTTCTCCACCTTTCTAGAAACTGCACCTTCTGGTTCTGCAACTCCCCTAAATTCGCACCCTTTGCCGACATCCATCCATTCATCCATCAAAAGTTCCCTGGACCCTCTAGGGTAGCAGACTAGAAATCCCCAGTCCAACAGCACCTTTTGAAATGAACAGCACGGATTCATAGACTCACAGATCATGGAATTGTAATTGGAAGGGACCATGGGGGTCATCTAGCCCAACCCCCTGCAATGTGGGGCTCAAACCCATGACCCTGAGATTGAGAGTCGCCTGGTTTCTGACTGAGCTGTAACCCAAGAAAGACATGCAGGTCCAGAGAAGGAAGCCTTTGAAGTTTTTTTTATGCTTAGTGCTAATTAATATTAGTATTAACAAGTAATCATGCTGGCTCAAGCCACACAGATTTCAAGGGGGAGGAAGAATGTCAGGAGGAGCCTGCTGGATCAGGCCCCAGGGGACCCGCCCTGCCCAGCATTCTGTCCCCATACTGTAGCGGCCAAGGCGGCGCCCCAAAGGGAAGAAGCCCACAAGCGGGATCCGAGCGCAACAGCACTCTGCTTTCCTACAGTTCCCAACAAAACTGGATAGCAGTTTCTTTAAGGACGTAGGGCTGAGAATGCCAAGGGTTGCCGGTTCAATTCCCGTAGGGGCAGCTGCATATTCCTGCATTCCAGGGGGTTGGACTGGTTGCTCTTCAGAGTCCCTTCCAACTCAGTGTTAAATTCTATGATAACCTCTGGCAGAGGAGACCAGTGTGGCTCATAATGGTTGATAACTGCTTCCTCCAATCCATGAAATTCCCTAATCCTCTCCCAAAGCAGGGCAAGTCCTACCCCAAGAGGGTAGATTCCAGAAATGTGTGGCTGCCACCGAGAAGGCCCTGCTCTCCCATTCACCGCCTCTGACTCCTCTCACCCCCAGGTACTCCAACGCCTTCATCTTCCACCTGATCTACAAGGCATCCTCAGCCAGCAACCACCGGCAGACCCCTGCCCCTCTGCCCCAGGCCCTGCCACCCAGCGGGAACGCAGACCCCCCCGAGGCAGCCCGGAGCAGGCGCAAGGAGAAGAGGCAGATCCGGGCGGCAGGGCGGCGGCGCAAGTGATAAGGGTGTGGAGCATAGAAGGGAGAGGGCAAGGCAGGCAAAATAATAAACAGGAACGGGCAAACGGCTCTTCAGTTTCCTCTCTGGCACAACTGCACTCTGGGTGAGGAGCCCGCACAAAGGGTGGCACCCTCGAGAGATCTGTGGGTCACCTCCCTCTAAGCTTCAAAAGCAGCACGGCTACCATTTTAGGGGGAGGGAGGCCATTATCCCTGCACGTTCTGAGTCTTCCAAGATTTTGGATCAGTTTCGCAAGAGCCCCCAAGCTCCTTCCGGTTCCTTTAATGTGGCTAAGAATAGGGGCAAATGAATCTCCAAAGGGCACAAGGCTCCTTCCCCCTACCTGATCTGGCTCCACAGCCACTGTTTCCCCTCCACCACTAAGAAAAGATGGAAGAAGAGGTCTTGCTGGCATCCTGCTGTCACCTGCGAGAGACAAAGGGAAGTAGGAAGCCAGGAGTGCCTGCCTCTCTCAGAGATAAAGACTTATTATTAATTTATTAAATTTATATTCCGCCCTTCATCAGAAGGTCTCAGGGCAGTTCACAGAATAAAATCCAAGATAAAAGCACAATAAAAAATTAAAACCAAACACTGAAGCAATACCCCCCTTCCCACAGGCTGTACATAGAATATTAATCAGCCCAAGGCCTGGTTGAAGAGGACCGTTTTCGCCCAAGGCCTAAATATGTATCATGAAGGCGCCAGGCAAACCTCTCTGGGAAGAGCATTCCATAAAATGGGGGGCCAGTACAGAAAAGGCCCGTTCTTGTGTTGCCACTCTCCAGACCTCACATGGTGGGAGCACATGAAGAACGACTTCAGATGATGATCTCAGGTCCGGGATGGTTTATATGGGCAAATGCGGTCCTTGAAAGATTGAAGTCAAGAGCCATTTAAGGCATTTTAGGTCAGCACCAGCACTTTGAATTGGGCCCAGAAGCTAATTTGGAGTTAGTGCTGTCAGGCCGAGATCGGTTATTCTGCCCAAACAGGCTTGTCCCAGTGAGTAACCTGGGTGCCGAGTGCTGCAGCAGCTGAAGCCTCTGAACCGACTTCAGAGGCAGCCCTACGTATAATGTGTTGCAGTAATCTACAGGTTACCAGAGCATAGACAAAAGAAGTTAGGCTGTCCCTATCCAGATAGAGGCACAGCTAGGCCACCAGCTGAAGCTGATGCTCTGAGTCGGCACAGAGGCCACCTGAGCCTCAAGTGACGGCAGCGGATCCAGAAGTACCCCCAAACTACGTACCTGCTTCTTCAGAGGGAATGCTACCCCATAAAGAGCAGGCAACCTCCAAGCCAGTCTGTGAAACCCCCCCCCACTAACAGTGCCTTAGTCTTCTCTGGATTGATCTTCAGTTGGCTCTCATCCAGGCCATTACCTCATGAGCTGAGTGCATTTTGTCATTTGTACTTGATGCATATTTTAATAATGGAAAAGTACATCTTCCCTCCGTGTGCCTTTCTGGCAAAGATGAGAGAGTTGGCTGCAAACCTCACGGGGTCCTTTGGCCTTCTGGGAGCAGAACCACCTGAACTGCTCTCTCTGAACATCTGAACGGAGGGTGTCCTCCTCACCTGGGAGCTTATGCTCAGGGTTTCCCCAGAATTCTCCACTGCTCCTAGTGTCAATGGAATGGCCTCTTCCTGCTTCAGGGTCAGCTGAGTCTTGCTCATCCACCTGTGCTCTCAGAAAGCCTCCAAGAGATTGGAAGGGAACTTTTCTTCTTCTTCTGCCATGTTCTATGTGTCTGAAAAAAGGTACAGTGGTACCTCGGGTTACAAACCCCTCGGGTTACAAACACTTCAGGTTACAGACTCCGCTAACCTGGAAGTAGTACCTCGGGTTAAGAACTTTACCTCAGGACGAGAACATAAATTGTGTGGCGGCGGCAGCACAGTGGCAACGGGAGGCCCAATTAGCTAAGGTGACCAGTTTCCCCCCCCCCAATGAATCCAGGGACACTTTTCAACTTCCTACTATATAGATGGATTTTGTCAGGGGACTGATTTGTAAATCCGGGGACTGTCCCTGGGAAACGGGGATGTCTGGTAACCTTACCATTAGCTAAAGTAGGCCCGGAGTTCCACGCCCCCAAATTGGCTGAAAACCCAATTTTGGCACTACTGTACGCGGACGACGCGGTCCTCCTCTCACGAACCAAAATTGGCCTTAAAAGATTGATGAGGGAATTCTCGGCCTATTGTAGGAGAGAATTGGTGGTGAACTGCCAGAAAACTAAGGTTATGGTGTTCGCCAGGAGACACAGACCACATAGATGGGTAATGGACGGCCAGCTAATAGACCAGGTCAAGACCTTCAAATACCTGGGAATTGTCTTTCATTCAACAGGCTCGTGGGTGGCACACGATAAATACGCCAGTGAAAAAGCATCCCAAAGCTCTAAGGTTTTGACGCGATTCTTTTACATGAAGGGAGGCAGGTATATCCCAGCAGCTCTTGAGGTATTCCAAGCAAAACCTCTGGCGCAATTACTTTATGGGGCTCCAATATGGACGGGGAATCAGTGTAGTACTCTTGAAACAGTCCAGATTTTTGCTGTTCCATCATGCACACCAAATGCGGCTTTACGCCTTGAAGCCAACCTTTTATCTGTCGAAACACGGACTTGGCAAAGAACACTTAAATACTGGCTCCGTCTAAATCTAAATCCACCTGGGCTATTGCCTCTAGTCACACGGGATGTACACAAAGGCGCATGGGCAAAGGCTGTGCACCAAAAACTCCTCTCATGTGGCCTGCACGCACAGCATTTTCTTATAACGGGCCCATCCAAGGCAAAAAGCCTCATATACCAGCACCTGAAGAACATCGAACAACAAAACAATATGGCCTTTTTAAAGAAATTTAGCACATGGTATATCCGTCTTCCACCTTCCTACATGGACTTCCGGTCACCATACCTGTCCAATCTAACCATCCCAAAATACAGACGAGCCTTCACGCTGGCCAGACTGGACATGCTACCCTCCGCCGTCCTTGAAGGTCGATTCTCAAAAACACCATACCAGAATCGACTATGTCCCTGCGGAGTTGGCAGTGTGGAGACTGTATCACATGTACTCCTGTCCTATCCCCTGTATAAAGACCTCAGGGATGAGATCATCACACCGCTGATATCCGGCGTTTCGGGCCGCCCATCCGAGGATATACTGTTTTTCCTCCTGGCAGACCAGACTGCCCAGACAACAGAGAAGGTAGCCAGATTTACTGAGAGGGCCATGAGACTGAGGGCCACCAGCTGAAGGACAATAGCGCCTCCTGTGTGAACATATAATTAAGATCTCACCTGTTTCATTTTAATTGTGTTATGCTGAATCCCGAGACAGCACATTTTATTGTTTTATATAGCATTTTTCTTTCTTTCTTTTTTACCAGGATATGTAATATGAATCTGTTGTTGCAATGGCCTGTAGGCCACGCAAATAAATAAAGTTTTACTTACTTACTTACTTACTTAGCTAAAGTGGTACCTCAGGTTAAGAACGGTTTGAGGTTAAGAACGGACCTCTGGAATGATTTTTTTGTAACCAGAGGTGCCACTGTACTGGGAAATCCTAAAGCAAATGCATCCCCCCACTATAAATCTGACACACTATCAGGAGAAGAAAGGTTTTCTGAGTATGCGTGAATGAGTCTTGGTAGGAAGCAGGATTGGACTGCACCACAGAGCTTAAGGAGAAGTAAGCCTCTCGCCCTCTTAGAAGGAAAGTGACCAGGCCAAAAGTGCAGGCAACTGAAGGAAAATTAAAAAATTCCTTCAGTAGCACCTTAAAGACCAACTAAGTTTTTATTTTGGTATGAGCTTTCATGTGCATGCACACTTTGTCAGGCAACTGAAGGGTTTCTGTGACATGAATCAGCTTGGTTTAGAAGATAGTGAAATGTGAACAGGGGACAAAGGGCAGAACTCCTCAATGCCTTCTTTGCCTCAGCCTTCTCCAAAAAAGAAAACAATGCCCGACCTGAGGAATACGGAGCAGATGATTCAGCAGGGGAAACAGCCCAGAACAAGTAAGGAGCTAGTACAAGAATACTTGGATAGTTTAGATGTATTCAAGTCTCATGGGCCAGATGAACTACATCCAAGAGTATTAAAAGAACTGGCAGGCGTGATTTCAGAACCACTGGCAATAAGAGAATTCCTGGAGAACAGGCGAAGTTCCAGCAGACTGGAGGAGGGCAAATGTCCCTATTTTCAAAAAGGGGGAAAGGGAGGACCCAAACAATTACCGCCCAGTCAGCCTGACATCAATACCAGGAAAGATTCTAGAGCAGAACATTAAGCAAACGGTCTGTGAGCACCTAGAAAAGAATGCTGTGATCAGTAAAAGTCAGCATGGGTTTCTGAAAAATAAGTCATGTCAGACTAATATGATCTCATTTTTTGACAGACTTACAAGCCTGGTAGATGTTGGGATGTTTGTACACGCCGAGCTACTCCAGCAGCGAGGCTGGTGTGATGTGTGTCTGTGTTCCCAGGAGAAAGGAATGTATCTTATTAGCCTTTCTCCCCATGTGATGTTTTTCACTGTACTGTACTTTACTTTCTGAACTGGCTCAAGCAATGCCGGACACATTTTACATGCAGCTCTGTCTGAGCTGTGCAAGCAGAGACACACTGCATTTTGCCACAATAAAGTAGTTTAGCTCTACTTTATGGTTTTGTGTGTTTTGTTCTTTCAAGCTCGGAACAATCACATATTTCCCGTTCCACTGCACTAAAATGGTGACTGGGAGCAGCCACCAAGACCACATAACACCGGTCTTGAAAGACCTGCATTGGCTCCCAGTACGTTTCCGCGCACAATTCAAAGTGTTGGTGCTGACCTTTAAAGCCCTAAACGGCCTCGGTCCAGTATACCTGAAGGAGCGTCTCCACCTCCATCGCTCTGCCCGGACACTGAGGTCCAGTGCCGAGGGCCTTCTGGCGGTTCCCTCGCTGCGAGAAACCAAGTTACAGGGAACCAGGCAGAGGGCCTTCTTGGTAGTGGCACCCGCCCTGTGGAACACCCTCCCACCAGATGTCAAAAAGAAAACCAACTACCAGACTTTTAGAGGACATCTGAAGGCAACCCTGTTTAGGGAAGCTTTTAATCTTTAAGAACTTAGTGTATTTTAATATTTCTGTTGGAAGCCGCCCAGAGTGGTTGGGGAAACCCAGCCAGATGGGTGGGGTATAAATAATAAATTATTATTATTATACTAGTGTCGTTCAGCCCGTTAAATAAACGGGCGCTAGAACATATGTGAGCGCTGCGCGGAGCATCGGATCGAGGAGCCGGTCTGCAGAATCAGCGGCCAGCAACACCGTGCTGGATTGAGGAGGCGATGCTCCGTGCGGCGTTGCTGGGCGCTGACTCTGCAGACCGGCTCCTCGATCCGGTGCTCCGCGCAGCGCTGATCAGCGCCGACCCGGCAGGCCGCAGGATTAAGGAAGCGGCCTGCCAGGTCGGCACCCAGCAGCGCTGCACGGAGCACCGGTCTGCAGAATCAGCGCCCAGCAGCGCCGCATGGAGCAACGCCTCCTCAATCCAGCACGGCGTTGCTGGGCGCTGATTCTACAGACCGGCTCCTCGATCCGGTGATCCGTGCAGCGCTGCTGGGTGCCGACCGGCAGGCCGCTTCCTTGATCCGGCGACCTGCCGGGTAGGCACTGATCAGCACTGCGCAAAGCACCGGATCAAGGAGCCGGTCAGCACTCAGCGCCCAGCATCGCCGCACGGAGCATCGCCTCCTCAATCCAGCACAGCGTTGCTGGGCGCTGACTCTGGAGACCGGCTCCTCGATCCGGTGCTTCCGAGACCTATCCTTCCTGTCGGCGGCAGGGGGACAGGAACGAACAAGGAGAAAGCAGCCCTTTCTCCTTCTTCCCTCCTCTCCCCCAGCCGCCGACAGGAAGGAGACATCCCAGGGTTTGAAGAAGCGCTTGCGCAGCACTTCTCCGAACCCCGGGACCTGTCCTTGCTGGACGCACACACAAACACACGCTCCCCCCCAACGCCAATGCTCAGTCCGGCCGGGAGCAGCGGTTGGCGGCCGCAGGGAAACAGTAGGTGGGGGTGGGGTGGGGAGAGCGCGTGTGTGTGTGCGTTCCAAGTCTCTGTGGCCAATCCCTGTGTCCGTGGGGCACATGCGCAGTAGCGCGGACACAGGGAATACTGGATGCAGAGACACTTGCACTTTATTATATAGGATATTATTATTAACAAGTAATCATGCTGGCTCAAGGCACACAGATTTCAAGGGGGAGGAGGAATGTTAGGAGGAGTTCTCCCACTGATCCACCTGCCCCCCTCTCCCCACCTGGAGCTCCCAGCGCCTTCATCTTTCACCCCATCTACAAGGCGTCCTTGGCTAGCAACCACCAGCAGACCCCTGCCGCTGCCCCTCCGCCGTAGCCCCTGCTGCCCACTAGATGATGACCCCCTGGAGGCAGTCTGGAGCTGGTGCAAGGAGAAGAGGCAGATCCAGGAAGCAGGGTAGCGGTGCAAGTGACGGGAGGCGGGAAGACAGGAAAGAGGGGGCAATGTGGAATAATTAACAGGAATGGGCAAAATGTGCCTCAGTTTCCTCACTCGCACGACTGTGAGGTGGGTGAGGGGCCAAGCAAACTGTGGCTGTGAGAAGGGCAAACTGAATCGCAACACGGCAAAGTAATCTCAAAAGAGGCAAATGAATCTCCACACAGTCCAGATCAAGGGAAGTCATCCCACTGCTCTATTCTTCCTTGGTCAGACCTCACCTGGAGTCTGGTGTCCAGGTCTTGGCACCACAATTCAAGAAGGATATGGACAAGTTGGAACGTGTGCAGAGGCGGATAACCAAAATCAAGACTTAGGAGGAACAGCTGAGGAAACAGGGGTGTTTAGTCCGCAAAATTGTAGATTTAGAGGAGATAGGATAGTGACTTCTAGATATCTGAAGGCTGTCCCGTGCAGGATGGAGCAAGCTTGTTTCTTCCTGGTCTGAAGAGGAGGACCTAAGCCAATGGCTTCAAGTTACAAGAAAGTTGATTCCAATTAAACATCAGGAAGAACTTTCTATGGTTCACAGTTGTACAATAGTGGAAGCAAGTCCCTTGGAAGGTGGTGAAATCTCCTTCCTTGGAAGATCTCAAGCACAGGCTCGGTGGCCATCTGTCATGCATGTTTCAGTTGAGATTTCTGCACTGCAGTGGGTTGGACTAGATTCTACAATTCTCCTCACTGTGGGTTTTTTGATGGAAAGTGAGATTGCCCTTCTGACTGAAGCTCTTCCCACATTCCAAGCACTCCTATGGCTTTCCCCCTGTATGAATTCGTTGATGGGAAGTGAGAGCAGATCTCTGACTGAAGCTCTTTCCACATTCCAGACACTGAAATGGTTTCTCCCCTGTATGAACTCTTTGATGGGAAGTGAGATTGTTCTTATAACTAAAGCTCTTTCCACATTCTAGACACTGAAAGGGTTTCTCCCCTGTATGAATTCTTTGATGAGAAGTGAGATGGACCCTCTGACTGAAGCCCTTTCCACAATGCAAGCACTGATGTGGTTTCTCCCCTGTATGAATTCTTTGATGGGAAGTGAGATAGCACTTCTTACTGTAGCTCTTTCCACACTCCATGCACTCATATGGTTTCTCTCCTGTATGACTTCTTTGATGGTTAGTGAGATGGACCCTCTGACTGAAGCACTTTCCACATTCCAAGCACTTATAAGGTTTCTCCCCTGTATGAGTTCTTTGATGGGAAGTGAGAACAGAACTCTGCCTGAAGCTCTTTCCACATTCCATGCACTGATAGGGTTTCTCCCCTGTATGACTTCTGAGATGGAACTTGAGATGACAGCTATGACGGAAGGTCTTCCCACATGCCAAGCAATTATATGGTTTCTCCCCTGTATGAATTCTTTGATGGGAAGTGAGACTGGCTCTGTAACTGAAACTCTTCCCACATTCCAAGCACTGATATGGCTTCTCCCCTGTATGAATTCTTTGATGGGAAACGAGATTGTTCTTGTAACTGAAGATCTTTCCACATTCCAAGCACTGATATGGTTTCTTGCCTGTATGAATTCTTTGATGGAAATTGAGAGAGTCGTGCCAAGCGAAACTCTTTCCGCATTCAAAGCACTGATAGCGTTTCTTCCCAGTGGAATTTCTTTGATAGGAAGTGGAATTGGAGCTCTGGCTCAAGCTCTCTCTGCATTCCAAATATTGATATGGCTTCTCCTCCGTTTTGACTTTGTCGTGGTCTCCCATTTTCTTCATTTCCAATTCATCACCTGCAACGAAGAGAGAAGCGAATGTTGGTACTTATTGAGATAAGTTCCTTCTCTGTCGGGAGAATTGGTCTCTGCCCATCTCACCATTGAAAAGAAGTTAAAGTTTTAAGGAATTCATCAGGGGCAGGGCAACCCCCTATCTCCAGTTCAACTCATGCTTAAGCAAGTAACTGTATAGCAGGCATTCCCAAACTGGGCCCTCCATGAGGTTTTGAGACTACAATTCCCATCATCCCAGATGTAGTCCCAAAACATCTGGAGGGCCAAGTTTGGGGATGCCTGCTGTATAGTCACAACATAACAACTAAAGAATAGGAACGGAACAGTGATTTCAGTGGGGCATGCCGCTCTCTTCACTGAATGAAAATTCCTACTGGCCCCTCAAACTAGCACAGGTGAAGGAGGGGGAACTCTGATATGTGCTGAAGAGGAAGAAGGCTGGGAAGATAGGAGAGGCCCCTGGGGGAAGGTGTCCCATGTACCTCCAGGCAACCCTCCAAAATCCAGTGTTTGATGCCTCCCACATGCACACAGAGGTACCTGAGGGGGCCGGATCCCAATTCTCCCTACAGAGAAGGAACCTATCATGGTAAGTATCAATGTTCGCTTCTCCTGTAGGGGAAAACTGGGGTCCATGATGTGGGAAGTATCTCAGCAGTGCCCAGATCAGGGGGCAGCCGCTGTGGGCCCTACCTCCTCATTGTTAACCACCTGTTGAAGCACTCATCTCCCGAAGAAGGCCTCTGCTGATACGTCTAACTTATAATGTTTCATGAAGGTGGAGGGAGAGGACTAAGTGGCTGCCCTGACTATCACTATCATCCATAGATTAATGTAAAGAATTTCAGGACAGATATTATGATCTAACAGGGAGCCTTACCGAGAGAGGCCATGATGGCATGATTCTCCTCCATGACTTCCTCATGCAGAGCTCTCTGGGCAGGATCCAGCAACGCCCACTCCTCCTCCGTGAAATACACAGCTATATCCTCAAAGCACACCAGACTCTGAAAGAAAAGGTCTTCCTTTCAGAAAGCAAAAAGATTCTCTATCACACATTGTTCTGTTTTTTCCTGTCTGTTAATTGCGGTGTAGTTTACAGAGGATTGTTTCACTGCACATTTTAATGATGGGCACTATGGGTCAGGCATCCCCAAACTTAGGCCCTCCAGATGTTTTGGACTACAATTCCCATCTTCCCCAACCACTGGTCCTGTTAGCTAGGGATCATGGGAGTTGTAGGCCAAAACATCTGGAGGGCTGCAGTTTGGGGATGCCTGCTATAGTAGGGCGTGTCATTTAAGGACGGATTATTTTTTTCCGAATTTGCTCAATGAGGGGTTCTAAAAATATGTTATTGCACATGAGGAATCCAAATCTGCAATTATTTTTATGATTGGTTGATGTTTAGCTTGGTAAATTGAGATCTGTTTGAAATACACTAAATACACTAAAATACACTGTTTGAAATACACTTAAAAAAAGCTGAAAACTTGCATTTTGAAGCGAAGTTAAAGTTTTTAATCATTTTATACAAGTGAAAATATAAATAAATTTTGTTTCCAGCTGTAACAACATATCATTACTTTATCTTATAACGTCCTATTATAGTAAAAGAAAAAAGGGGAAAAAAGAATAATAAATGAACAACTTCAAGGGCTGGTGTCACATGATCATGTATCTGCTGAGGGCCCACATCTGAGCAGGAGAGCCACTGGCAGAAGCCCCCTGGACCATGCTCTTCAAAAGAAGTGTACACTGTTAAAATTTGATTCCTGTAGAATCTAAAGGCCTGCTCTTGATCCTCACAAAGATGGTGTCAGACTTAGAGAAACCATATTCCATGCAGGTCAAGACTTCTGTTCATTTAATGGTTCTGAAGCAGGAGAATATATAGTATTTCCATCCTTCCATCACTTTGATAGAAGGGTTACCATAGTGCTTATTATCCATGCTACTATTGAAGGAACTAAAATCTTGTCTTTCTTAAAATGTAGCAATCCTTATCTTAAGATTGGGTGACTGTCCACCAGCCTGAATCCTACACTATCAGAATGCTGTTTTTGCACCCCCCCCCAATTTATCCAATAAGGAAAGACCGTCACTCGACTGAACTTTGGTAGCTCTACTTTACAGTGTATTTTTAACACCTCCAAGTAGTTTATCCAGTCCTCTGCATAGACTTCATTATCGTGTTTATCATCATAGCTATTCTTCAAAGAAAACATGCTTTTCTCCTTCATGGGAATAAAATTCTGTTTGCAAAGGGTGGGAGTGAGCAACAAATGGACACAATTCTCTGCTGAATATAGTATAGTATAATAAAATGATGTTGGTGGGTGAGGATCCCAGCTCCTTTGACGACCACACAATTGTTCTGGTACCAGAGATGCTCTGTAACATATTCAACAAGACCCCAGCCCCCAGTCTCCAATGCAACACAGAAGACAATTGCTAGGGCTGGTTAGATGTCCTCATGCCACCCCATTCTGTCTATCTTGGATAGACGATAAATCTACTTGTCAGAGCATTTCGGCTTTGAAACCCCAATGACCTCAGTGGGTGGACTGGTGGTAGAAAGCAAAAAAGATATCACATACTGTTGTATAATATTAATATTAATAGTATAGATAACTACAATACATATATAAGAGAACTACAATACAGTGGTACCCCACAAGACGAATGCCTCATGCAACGAAAAACTCACAAGATGAAAGCGTTTTGCGTTGCGCGAGGCAACTCGCAAGACAAAGTTTCCTATGACCGCGCTTTGCAAGACAAATAGGAATGCATTAACTAAATGGGTAGACCGGGTAAACCGGGAAAATTTTAAACCATGCTTTGCAAGATGAGCTTTTCGCTATACAAAGCGACTTGCAGAACAAATTAATTTCATCTTGCGAGGTACCACTGTATCTTGTAATCAATTTTGGGCACTTATCAACATCTGTTTTCATGAAAATTGGGGAATAACCTA
Source organism: Zootoca vivipara (assembly GCF_965207765.1). Lineage (NCBI taxonomy): Eukaryota > Metazoa > Chordata > Lepidosauria > Squamata > Lacertidae > Zootoca > Zootoca vivipara. The sequence goes on from NC_142595.1 coordinate 54,043,092, forward strand.
TATGTTTATAAATGACAGAAAAAATTAAAAAATGTTAAAAAGTAGGAACTTTTCACATAGAGATTTACCAAGCAAGACCTAAATATTTACAAATAACCAAAATATATTTCAAATTACCTCATCATACCACAACTTTTTAACACCCCCTCAAATCAGGATTTTTAAAGATGAAAAATTCAACACGCCCTACTGCTATAGGTCTACTAGGTTGTGGGAGTGTATTTTTATGTATTTTTGGAAGTGTGTAAAAAATTGGCACTCTGGTGTGGTCTGGGCATAGAAATGCTGTTAAACTTTCATTATGTAGCCCGAGGATATGGCTTTGTTTAAAATTACCTGTAACCTATTTTTCACTGCCGTAGTAGGGTCATTAGGTATAGATGTGTAAAAGTTTGAATTGCCTGTTTCTCTGCTTCCTTGATGTAATCACACTTATTCATTAGTACAATAGCTCCCACTTTGTCTGCTGGTTTTATCACTAAATTCTTAGCAGTAAATTTGTTCAGGATTAGTGAATCTTGCTTATTTAAATTATACTGCCTACAGATCTTTTTCTTCGTTTCTCTAATATTGAGGTCACGATGTACTAAATGCTGAAATGTTCTGATAAGGTGATTATGAGAAACCAGAATGAAGGTAGATTTATGTTTAAAGGGTTCTGGTGTCCAAGCGGTATTGCAAAAAAAAAAAACACACCTCAATTTAATCTGACGAATTAATTTAAATCAATCAATCCTGGTTTGGAAAGCAGAATACTTGGGTGTAGGGACAAAACCTAGTCCTAAATTTAATACCCGAGACTCCTCTGGTTTTAGTATCCTGTCAGATAAATTAACCACTAAAGTGGTGTCATAATGTTCTCGGATTAAGGGCGTCGGGTGCACCGTTTGGAAAAAGACTGGTACGTCTGGCCAGATCTAAGCCTAAATTCCCTGTCTTCATCCGACCCATTAGTACTGGATAGGCTAGAGTGCACATAATCAGTAGGCCAAACAGGATGATTATTCCGGAAATCCTTGTCTTGGAACTGCAGCAAGCTCCCTTTGGGACTTGTTGGGCCTTTTGAATAGACAGAGGCAAAATGTGGATGAGAAACAGCTCATATCTGGGACTTTATGAATGAACTGGTTTAGTGGGACTTTTCTTTGTCGTTCTTTACATGTTGATTTCATATGGAAAAAAACCTTTGATACTGTGTAATATACATTGAAGAGTATAATTTATGTGCAGCCGGTTACGTTGTGTGTGTTTGTGCACAAGCATTCCAGTTTCTGACATGAAAGGCTCCCCTTTCTCCTCTCCTTATGTGGTATTTCGGGAGGGTGCAGAGAGACACCTCTCCTGATTCCCTAAAGCCAACTTCAAGAAGAAGAAGAAGAAGAAGAAGAAGAAGAAGAAGAAGAAGAAGAAGAAGAAGAAGAGGAGGAGGAGGAGGAGGAGGAGGAGGAGGAGGAGGAGGAGGAGGAGTTTGGACTTGATATCCCGCTTTATCACTCCCCGAAGGAGTCTCAAAGCGGCCAACATTCTCCTTTCCCTTCCTCCCCCACAACAAACACTCTGTGAGGTGAGTGGGGCTGAGAGACTTCAGAGAAGTGTGACTAGCCCAAGGTCACTCAGAAGCTGTATGTGGAGGAGCTGAGACGCGAACCCGGTTCACCAGATTACGAGTCTTACCGCTCTTAACCACTACCCCACACTGGCTCCGAAGGGCTGCATGGGGGCTTGGGGAGGTGCAGAAGAGGGGGGAGCCCTCAACTGGAGGGGCTGGGCAGATGAATTCTTTTCAAAAGGCATTTTCAGCGTTCATTAAGAGCAGCTTTGACAGAAGCAAAGAGGAACAGGAGAGAGATTCATTTGCGCATGCCCAGAGATGCCCTGGCTGCCCCACCCCCTCTGCCTCTTTCCCCACAAGGCTCCTTCCCCCTACCTGATCTGGTTCCACAGTTGCTGTTTCCCCTCCGCCACCAAGAAAAGATTGATGAGGAGGTTTCGCCGGTATCATTCTCTCACCTGCAAGAGACAAAGGTAAGTGTGTCCCTATTCAGCGGTTTCATGTACAGGTAGATGTTAAGAAGCATATGGGATAAAACTGAGCCCTGAGGAATTCCTCGCTTAAGGCTCCACAGGACTAAAAAGCACTCCCCAAGCATCACCCTCTGGAACGACCATCCAAGTAGGACCAAATCAGTTTCTGTGCCAAAACCGGGCCTAAACCCCGACTGAAATGAATCTACATATAAGCCTCACATGCTGAGTGCATTTTAGTATACATCTCCCCTCCTTGAGGCTCTTGGTCCCAAATGTCCTCCACAAAAAGATGAAAAGATTAGTTTCAAGACCAACAGAATGGGATCAAAGGGAGAAAAGACTCCTTCCTCCTGACCCAGTGACCTCTCTCTTGTGTCCAGCGGAGGCCTCTCTTCCTCAGAGGAATCTGGGCCCATTGCTGCAAACAGATCCTTTCCCTGAAAGAACAAAAAGAATTCATAGAATTCTAGAACAGGAATGACAGAGGCAAAAACTTGAGAATATCTGACAACGGCCATTAGTAGAGCATTTAGGTTTGTTCTCCCTCCTGTTTGGAGCCCCTTAGGAGTTTCCAGAGGAAAGTCTCTCTCACCTGCTTCCTCTCCTCTGCCTGACTCAGGAGGAACCCTTCGGCCAGGGCCACTGCCTGGGAACTGGTCTCTGCTCCGCATTCCCTCACCCAGCTCTCCATCTCCGGGGGAAGGACAGCCAGGAACTGCTCGAACACCACCAGGTCCAGCATCTCAGCTCTGGTGTGCCTTTCTGGCTTCAGCCACTGACGGTCAAGGCGGTAGAACCGGCTAAAAACCTCTCGGGGTCCTTTGGCCTCCTGAAAGCAGAACTGCCTGCACTGCTGGCTCTGCACATCTGAGCAGAGGGTGTCCTCGTCACCCAGGATCTCCTGCATGGAGTTTTCCCAGAATCCCCCACTGCTCTCAGTTTTGATGGCATGGCTTCTTCCTGCTTCAGGGCCAGCTGAGTCTCGATCATCCATCTGTGCTCTCAGGAAGCCTCTAAGAGATCAGAAAGAATCCATTTTTTCTCTTGCCAAGTTCTGTGTGTCTGAAAAGAAGTGCTAGCAAGTCGTACAAAGGAAATGCATTATTCTGTTATTAAACTGACAAAGTCAGTTTGTTCCCTGGGCAGACGTGGATGAGGCTTGCTAGGAAGCAGGATTACACTGCACCACAGGCCAGACTTTGAGCTTTCTTTAAGAAAAAGTAAGCCTCTAGCCCTCCTAGAGGGAAAGTGACCATGCCAAAGGTGCAGGCAACTGTCAGATGAATCAGCCTGGTTGATCCAGTCTTTCAGTGTTTGCAAACACGGAATGAAGTCAGACCTGTGACTGACAAGTGTGTCAATTGTACCAAATGTAATGTATACACTAGGCTAATAGTGGGGGTCCTAATTCTAGGGTTCTCCAGAGTTGCTCTCCTTCCCAGTCCCATTTCAGGACAAATTTCTTCTCTGCTTCTGTCTCTTATTCTCGCCCTTGGAAGCTCCAACATTCTCAAGGCAAATTACAGGGGTAAGGTCCCTTTGTTCTCAGGGCCCAAATTGTTATCTGGCCTCCCCCGCCCCCAGGGTCAAAGTTCACTTGGGTGGGTTCAAAGGACAGCGCCAAAAAGCAAGTAAATCTTTCTATAATAATAATAATAATAATTTATTTATACCCCACCCATCTGGCTGGGTTTCCCCAGCCACTCTGGGCAGCTTCCAACAGAAATATTAAAATACCCTAATTTCTTAAAGATTAAAAGCTTCCCTAAACAGGACTGCCTTCAGATGTCCTCTAAAAGTCTGGTAGTTATTTTTCTTTTTGACATCTGGTGGGAGGGCGTTCCACAGGGCGGGTGCCACTACCAAGAAGGCCCTCTGCCTGGTTCCCTGTAACTTGGCTTCTTGCTGCGAGGGAACCGCCAGAAGGCCATCAGCACTGGACCTCAGTGTCCGGGCAGAGCGATGGAGATGGAGACGCTCCTTCAAGTATACTGGACCGAGGCCATTTAGGGCTTTAAAGGTCAGCACCAACACTTTGAATTGTGCTCGGAAGCGTACTGGGAGCCAATGCAGGTCTTTCAAGACCGGTGTTATGTGATCTCGGCGGCTGCTCCCAGTCACCAGTCTAGCTGCCGCATTCTGGATTAATTGTAGTTTCCGGGTCACCTTCAAAGGAAGCCCCACGTAGAGCGCATTGCAGTAGTCCAAGTGAGAGATAACTAGAGCATGCACCACTCTGGCGAGACAGTCCGCGGGCAGGTAGGGTCTCAGCCTGTGTACCAGATGAAGCTGATAAACAGCTACCCTGGATACAGAATTAACCTGAGCCTCCATGGAGAGCTGTGAGTCCAAAATGACTCCCAGGCTGCGCACCTTATCCTTCAGGGGCACAGTTACCCCATTCAGGACCAGGGAGTCCCCCACACCTGCCTGCCTCCTGTCCCCCATGAACAGTACTTCTGTCTTGTCAGGATTCAACCTCAATCTGTTAGCCGCCATCCATCCTCCAACCGCCTCCAGGCACTCACACAGGGCCTTCACCGCCTTCACTGGTTCTGATTTGAAAGAGAGGTAGAGCTGGGTATCATCCGCATACTGATAAACACCCAGCCCAAACCCCCTGATGATCTCTCCCAGCGGCTGTATATAGAGGTTAAAAAGCATGGGGGAGAGGACAGAACCCCCAGGCACCCCACAAGTGAGAGCCCAGGGGTCTGAGCACTCATCCCCCGCCACCACTTTCTGAACAGGGCCCAGGAGGAAGGAGCGGAACCACTGTATGACAGTCCCCCCAGCTCCCAAGCCCTCTAGACGGTCCAGAAGGATATTATGGTTGATGGTTTCAAAAGGCACTGAGAGATCCAGCAGAACTAGGAAGCAGCTCTCACCTTTGTCCCTAGCTTGCACGACCAAGGCAGTTTCAGTCCTTTAGACATCTTTAATATTGTGATTTCCTGCTGCCATCTACCGTGGAAACTTAGGGGAAAGGGCAGGAGCACAATAGCAACAACTCCCACACGGACCAAAATTTTGGGGAATCCTCCTGGATCCAACAGGATCACTGGGGGCTCAGAGGGTGTCAATGACTCCTAACTGCTGCCTCTCGCATGCAGCCCCAAAGTGACCTCCCTAGGACTCCCCCCCCCGCTTCTCCCCGATGCACCCCAGACTCACCAGGTTGCAGGAGGTGCAAAGCGGAAAGACAGCAACTCCCCCTCCCCTCAGGAAGGGACGTCAGTGGCAGGGAGGAGGGACTTCTGATCTGGAGGACTGCCCCCCCCGCCTTCATTCCCCTACCGCTCTAGGAATCCAGCTCAGCTCCTTTTAACCCTGGCAAAGCCAGCCACACTCAAGAGACAGGTGTGCTGAGCACCCCCAGAGCTGCTGCAATTTTTCGGGGGGGGAGCCATGGGAGTAGCCAGGGTTTTTTTTCGGGGGGCAGGACACCCACCTGTCATCATCCTCTCTTTTTTTAAATTACATTTTCCATTTTAACAATCCAATAAAGCCACATTAAAACACTCCAAATGATGATACAACCCAAAAAGCCAAATATTCAATGCCACATTATATATCCCTGGGTGGAGTCCTCTCTCCAGCTCTGTCTAGCAGATTCAAAATAAAATGTGACAGCAACAATTCTTTTAAATTCCTTTCGTTTGACCCCAAGTGCTCAGAAAAAGGTGTCATCATATCCCTACGATTCCTACTTTTAGTTAGGTGCTTTTATTTACCTACTTGGTTTAGGGTGGGGTAGTTGTCCCCCTCCCCGTGCCCCAGTCTGGCAATGCCCCTCTTGGGCAGAACCTCGAAGACGGGAATCTTAGCCAGACCTCAAACACCGGGAGAGCCTGGCTGCTGGATCATCATCATTTCTTTATTGATTGATCCCCCACGCATCTGGCTGCTTCCCCCAGACACTCTATTGAAAAACAGGCTAAAGCATCGAAGAGCCCAAACTCCCCTCAACAGGCCACAAAAAGGGGGCTGAGGATGGGGAAAGCATCGTACTCCATCCCAGGGCGGTCCATGTGGGGCCACAGAAGAAGGTGCAGTTGAACCTGAATGAAAGGGAAGTGGGGGCCGCTGGAGAGCTCATACTCTCTCCTGTACACTAGCAAGAGATTTAATGGGGTAGACAGGACATATCCTCAATTATGAATTTCTTACAGAGAGAAAGCACAAAACTATCAATGGGCGGGGGGGGGGGGACTTTCCCTCCCCTTTCCACTTCCCTCGCCTCTCGCTCCGGGGATTTCTTTCTCTTTTCCCTCTCTTTTAGCCATTTCTTCTCTTCCTCAGGCGCTTCTCTTTCCCTCAGACTCCGCCATTTCAGCTCCTTTTCCCTCAGACTCATCTCTGGGCTCCCTCCTTCCTTCCTTCTTTCCCCCCACCGTTTATAGTTCTATTTCCCGCTCTCTTTCTTCTCAGCCTCTCAACTTTTTACCTCAGCTTCTCCTTTCCCGCCAAATCTCAGGCGCCGCCCCCTCCCTCTCTCTCTCCTCCACTTTTTACCTCAGCCTCTCCTTCCTTCCTTCCTTCCTTCCTTCCTTCCTTCCTTCCTTCCTTCCTTCCTTCCTTCCTTCCTTCCTTCCTTCCTTCCTTCCTTCCTTCCTCCCTCCCTCCCTCCCTCCCTCCCTCCCTCCCTCCCTCCCTCCCTCCCTCCCTCCCTCCCTCTCTCTCTCTCTCTCTCTCTCTCTCTCTCTCTCTCTCTCTCTCTCTCTCTCTCTCTCTCTCTCTCTCCCTCCCTCCCTCCCTCCCTCCCTCCCTCCCTCCCTCCCTCCCTCCCTCCCTCCCTCCCTCCCTCCTCCACTTTTTACCTCAGCCTCTCCCTTCCTGCCAAATCTCAGGCGTCTCCCCCTCCCTCTCTGTTTCCCAGCAAACTGTGTTCAGTTCAGTTAACTTGAAGGGACATTTTTAAATTGGGGGTGTTTGCCCACACCGAGCCCCATTTCCGGGGCGTCCCCTTCTCCCCCCAACTCTCTTCTGTTCTGGAGGGCCGCAGGAAGGGGCCACAAGGGCCGGGTGCTGAGCGTTTCTCTCTGTATAAAGATGGCATATGAAGAGAAACTGCAACACATATAAAAGGATGGATACGTGGAATAAAGGTAAAGGTAAAATATATATATATATGTGGAATAGGTAAAGGGAAGCTGATAAAAGAAGAAGCAATGAACTTTAGGAGCATTTTTGTTATTTGATTTATACACCACCCATTGTCAAAAGGGCAGTGTTACATTAATAACATATTTTACAGGGCATGACAATGAAAACAAGACAAAGCATAGTGATTGGCAGCAAAGGAATAAAAACAATCCTAATAATTGTTTCCCCCCCCCCCCTTAACACTGCAAAGATTATATACAGTAATGGCCAAAGGGCTGCATATGAGGAATGTTGTTGCCTGGTGCTAGGGCTGCCCTATTTCAAAAAGTGAAATCCCGACAGAAGGGTTGAGCATTTTTTATGGTCAAAGTTGTTTAGTTGTTTGTCTTTCTTTCTTCAGTAGCACCTTAAAGACCAAGTAAGGTTTTATTTTGGTATGAGCTTTCGTGTGCATGCACACTTCTTCAGATAGGTATCTGAAGAAGTGTGCATGCACACGAAAGCTCATACCAAAATAAAAACTTAGTTGGTCTTTAAGGTGCTACTGAAGGAATTTTTTTATTTTGCTTTGACTCAGACTAACATGGCTACCTACCTGTAATTTGTCTTTCCTTGTTGTCTTTGCCATTTTTGAACTTTTTTTTTTTTTTGCAAAATTGCCAAGAAATTCGATGTTTTCCAGCTTTTTTTAAAAAAATGAAAAATCAGCACTTCTGGAATGAGTTGCCATGTTTTCCCGGAAATTTGCACACTTGCCAAAAATTCCCCTTGGACGCTATTAGCATTGGACAAATCCTGGATATGTCCAGGAAACCCCGGATGCATGGCAGCCTTAGTTGTCTTGCACTGCCTCCCGCAGTTTGGTCAAACTCATGTTCGTAGCTTTGAGAACACTGTCCAACCATCTCGTCCTCTGTCGTCCCCTTCTCCTAGTGCCCTCCATCTTTCCCAACATCAGGGTCTTTTCCAAAGATTCCTCTCTTCTCATGAGGTGGCCAAAGTATTGGAGCCTCAGCTTCAGGATCTGTCCTTCCAGTGAGCGCTCAGGGCTGGTGCTTAATACCTCAAAGGAACTGAGTTCATGTTAATTAGCACCAGCCTGCCTTAATCAGCCCTGATCACACTAATTTCAGAGTTTGGGAACGTCTCACTTGGTTCTATCATAGAGACTCATGACTCTGATGCTCTGAACCTTCACTAAATTCTAGCGCCTACCGGTCCCAGGAATATGGGGTTTCTGGCATCCTGAGATTTATAACGTTACCCCCTGCAAGAAATTAGCATCTGACCACAGAAAAATTAGCAGAAAGGCTTAATTATAGGCCATGGGTAGGTAAACTAAGGCCCGGGGGCCAAATCCGGCCCTATCGCCTTCTCAATCCGGCCCGTGGACAGTCCGGGAATCAGCATGTTTTTACGAGTAGAATGTGTCCTTTTATTTGAAATGCATCTCTGGGTTATTTGTGGGGCATAGGAATTCGGGCATATTTTTTTTCTTCAAAATACAGTCCAGCTCCCCACAAGGTCTGAGGGACAGTGGACCGGCCCTCTGCTGAAAAAGTTTGCTAACTGCTGGGCTAGATGACCCTTGGGGTCCCTTCCAACTATGCTTCCTCTTCCTCCTTTCCAAGAACTGCACCCTGTTTCTGCAACCTACCCCCCCCCCCCGAATCCACAGGCTTTCCCCCAGGCATCTGTTCATCAAAAGCTCCATGGACCCTATTCTGAATAGGGAGCAAACGTAGCAGCCTAGCACTGATTCCTAGACTCAAAGGATCATGGAATCATAGAGTTGGCAGGGACCACGAGGGTCATCTAGTCCAACCCCCAGCAATGCAGGAATCTTCTCCCCAACATGGGGCTCAAACCCAGGACCCCAAGATTGAGAGTTGTGTGCTCTCTGACTGAGCTGTAACCCAAGAAAGACATGCAGGTCCAGATAAGGAAGCCTTTGAAGCTTTTCTTTAATTTTATTTTTGCATTTTCCATTTTACAAACCATAACAACAAAAACGAAACAAAATTCAGGCATCATATCCCATTTAACTCCCCCCCCCATTGTGGAGCCTTATATTTTCATTTTCATTCTGCATCTCATCACCAACTCCAGTTACTGTAAATCCTTAATCCATGGTTCAGATTTTTACAAGTTTTCTGTCAAACCTACTAATGAATGTACAGTAATTTTACAAATACATTATATACCGGGTACTTCCCCCATTATTAAAATTTGATTATTTCTGCCCCCTGATTCTTCCTGTAAATTTTGCCAATCCAGCATAGTTTATTCATTTTAACAGCCTCTGTATTTTCTTTCCATCTCTGGGCCAGCAGCATACGGGCAACTGTGGTTGCATACATGAGCAATTTCTTCTGGTCCTTCAGGATCTCTGCACCTAAAATTCCTAAAAGAAAAGCTTCTGGTTGCTTAGTAAACATTATTTTCACCATTTTTTTCAACTCATTATATATCATTTCCCATAAAGCTTTTTTTTAACATAACTATCACATATGATAAAAGATGCCTTCTTTCTCTTTACATTTACAGCACGTTAGAATTTGATTTATACATTTTAGCTAATTTACTAGTTGTTAAGTACTAATGGGAGATCATTTTCATATAGTTTTCTTTCAAAGTATAACATACTGTAAATTTCAGATTTGTAATCAATAATTTCTCCCATGCTGCTAACTCAATATTATAACAAAAATCCCTCGCCCAGTGTATCATCACTGCGTTGAACTGTTCCATCTTTTGTTTACCAATCTGATAAAAGTTTATACATTATGTTTTTATTTTCCAGCAACTCTCAAATTGGGAGGTTTTATGTGAAAAACTCTCTCTTTATCCAACTTAAATGCTTCATTAAGCTGGTGATATTGCAACCAATTGGTTATTAGTCCAGAACTTCTTAATTTTAAGTCTTGATCTACCTCTCTTAATAGTTCTTTGTAAGCTACCCAGTCATTTCTCATATTTATATTTTTCACCGATTATGTTTAAGGCCTGCTACCTCTCCAAATTTATGAATCTGTTCCAGAGGCTTTGGAACACTGACCATAGGCTCCTCTACCAATATCACCACATCATCAGCAAATGCCTTAAGTTTCTATGCCCTGTGCCCCACACGCATATCCCTTCAATCTTGACATCCAATCTGATTCTGCTAGTCAAAACCTTGAATACTATAATGGTGACGAGGGGCAAGCCTGTCTTGTCCCCTTTGTTCTATTACATTTTTCTGTTAGCACATTATTTACAATCAGCATGGCGTATTGACTGGAAGCCTTTGAAACTTTTTATTCTTAGTGCTAATACTAGCACAGTGGTACCTTGGTTCTCAAACTTAAAATATTCCAGAAGTCTGTTTCAAAACCAAGGTGCGCTTTCCCATAGAAAGTAATGCAGAATGGATTAGTTCGTTCCAGGCATTTAAAAACAACCCCTAAAACAGCCATTTAACATGAATTTTACTATCTAACAAGACCATTGATTCATAAAATGAAAACAATAAACAATGTACTGCAGTCACACAATCCATCAGTAGCTGAACTGGGTTCCACACGGAAAAACAAAACAAAACAGCCGCAAAAACAAAAACACAAAATAAATAGCAAAGTAATCATGCTGGCTCAAGACACACAGATTTCAAAGGGGGGGGAGGAATGTTAGGAGGAGTTCTCCCACTGACACACCTGCCCCCCTCTCCCCACCTGGAGCTCCCAGCGCCTTCATCTTTCACCCCATCTACAAGGCGTCCTTGGCCAGCAACCACCAGCAGGCCCCTGCCCCTGCCCCTCCCCCGTAGCCCCTGCTGCCCACTAGATGATGACTGGAGGCAGTCTGCAGCTGGTGCAAGGAAAAGAGGCAGATCCAGGAAGCAGGGTGGCGGTGCAAGTGACGGGAGGCGGGAGCACAGGAAAGAGGGGGCAATGTGGAATAATTAACAGGAATGGGCAAAATGTGCCTCAGTTTCCTCACTCGCACGACTGTGAGGTGGGTGAGGGGCCAAGCAAACTGTGGCTGTGAGAAGGGCAAATTGAATCGCAACACGGCAAAGTAATCTCAAAAGGGGCAAATGAATCTCCACACAGTCCAGATCAAGGGAAGTCATCCCACTGCTCTATTCTTCCTTGGTCAGACCACACCTGGAGTCTGGTGTCCAGGTCTTGGCACCACAAGTCAAGAAAGATTGACAAGTTGGAACATGTGCAGAGGCGGATGACCGAAATGATCAAGGGTCTGGATATCAAGACTTAGGAGGAACAGCCGAGGAAACTGGGGGTGTTTAGTCCGCAAAATTGTAGATTTAGAGGAGATAGGATAGTGACTTCTAGATATCTGAAGGCTGTCCCGTGCAGGATGGAGCAAGTTTGTTTCCTGCTGGTCTGAAGAGGAGGACCTAAACCAATGGCTTCAAGTTACAAGAAAGTTGATTCCAATTAAACATCAGGAGGAACTTTCTATGGTTCATAGCTGTACAATAGTGGAAGCAGGTCCCTTGGAAGATGGTGAACTCTCCTTCCTTGGAAGATCTCAAGCACAGGCTCGGTGGCCATCTGTCATGCATGTTTCAGTTGAGATTTCTGCACTGCAGTGGGTTGGACTAGATTCTACAATTCTCCTCACTGTGGATTTTTTGATGGAAAGTGAGATTGCCCTTCTGACTGAAGCTCTTTCCACATTCCAAGCACTCGTATGGCTTCTCCCCTGTATGAATTCGTTGATGGGAAGTGAGAGCAGAACTCTGACTGAAGCTCTTTCCACATTCCAGACACTGAAATGGTTTCTCCCCTGTATGAATTCTCTGGTGGGAAGTGAGGTTGGACCTCTGACTGAAGCTCTTTCCACATTCCATGCACTCATAGGGTTTCTCCCCTGTATGAATTCTAAGATGGGACTTGAGATGGCAGCTGTGACGGAAGCTCTTCCCACATGCCAAGCAATTATATGGTTTCTCCCCTGTATGAATTCTTTGATGGAAAGTGAGACTGGCTCTGTAGCTGAAGCTCTCTCCACATTCCAAGCACTGATATGGCTTCTCCCCTGTATGAATTCTTTGATGGGAAGTGAGATTGTTCTTATAACTGAAGATCTTTCCACATTCCAAGCACTGATATGGTTTCTCCCCTGTATGAATTCTTTGATGGGAAGTGAGAACAGAACTCTTACTGAAGCTCTTTCCACATTCCATGCACCGATAGGGTTTCTCTCCTGTATGAATTCTGAGATGGGACTTGAGATGACAGCTATGACGGAAGGTCTTCCCACATGCCAAGCAATTATATGGTTTCTCCCCTGTATGAATTCTTTGATGGGAAGTGAGACTGGCTCTGTAACTGAAACTCTTTCCACATTCCAAGCACTGATATGGCTTCTCCCCTGTATGAATTCTTTGATGGGAAATGAGATTGTTCTTGTAACTGAAGATCTTTCCACATTCCAAGCACTGATATGGTTTCTTGCCTGTATGAATTCTTTGATGGAAATTGAGAGAGTCATGCCAAGCGAAACTCTTTCCGCATTCAAAGCACTGATAGCGTTTCTTTCCAGGTGAATTTCTCTGATAGGAAGTGGAATTAGAGCTCTGGCTCAAGTTCTCTCTGCATTCCAAATATTGATATGGCTTCTCCTCCGTTTTGACTTTGTCGTGGTCTGCCATTTTCTTCATTTCCAATTCATCACCTGCAACGAAGAGAGAAGCGAACGTTGGTACTTATCGAGATAAGTTCCTTTTTTGTCGGGAGAATTGGTTTCTGCCAATCTCACTATTGAAAAGAAGTTAAAGTTTTGAGGAATTCATCAGGGGCAGGACAACCCCCTATCTCCAGTTCAACTCATGCTTAAGCAAGTAACTGTATAGCAAGCAGGCATTCCCAAACTGGGCCCTCCATGAGGTTTTGGGGCTACAATTCCCATAATCCCTGACAGCCGCTGTGGGCCCTACCTCCTCATTGTTAACCACCTGTTGAAGCACTCTTCTCCCCAAGAAGGCCTCTGCTGAGACGTCTAACTTATAGTGTTTCATGAAGGTGGAGGGAGAGGACTAAGTGGCTGCCCTGACTATCACTATCACCCAGGGGGGCTGAGGTGTCTGTGCTCCTGCTGGAATGGGCAGTGATTCCCAAGGGCACCCCACCCCCGGATCCAGCTGTCAATGATGCTGGGGGAACCTTGTGCCCCTTGGTTCTAGACTCGAAAGAAGCAAACAGAGCCTCCAATATGTGGAACTGAGGTAAACCCTGAGGACCCTGCACACATCCAGAGAGTGCCATTCCTTCTGCCCCCCTCCCTGAAGGGTTTGTTGCCTTAAGGGGTCTAGCACTGAATGAGCCGCTGTGGAGATGAAAGGAAGAATCATTTCCTTTCTGACTCTTTCTCCTTATGAGGCAGGGCCTTCTTTCTGTCCCTGGTCTCTACCAGGGCATCTTCCGGCCACTCTGCACATAGCTTGCCCCCCCTTGAAGGGCTCGCTGGCCAGGCTGGTCTTGGCTTTAAGCGCACTGCCACATCTCTTGCCCTGGCTCCTGGCTGCGAATTGAAAAGCATCTGACGAGACACCAGCCACATGGGCAGAGGCCTAGCTTGCTTTGCTATTCCTTGCCAGATATGGACCAACTCTGGTCCAACCTCTGCCAGAAGGGCCTGGCTAGTGCCAGGGCCGTCCTTTCCTTTCGGCTTAGTGGCACGGTGCATCAGGGGCGCTGGGTTGGGACGCCCAGCAGCCTTGCGTGCTGCTCATGTTCAGGGCAGCGGGAACAGTGCCCCAAAGGGCTCCTTTTGGTGTGCTGTTCCCGCCACCTCCCCTCGCCGTTCCAACGGCGCCTAGCAAGCGGAGGGGGCGCCGGAGGGATTTTGCACCACGGCGCTGGATACCCTTAAGACGGCCCTGGCTAGTGCAGAAGCTTCATGTGATCTGAGCAACAAAACCTCTGCTCTTTTGTCTTCAGGGTTCCTGGGGTGATCCTGCCCGTCTCTGGAAACAATGGATCCATGAACAAGGGAACATATGGGGGCATCTACAAGAGTTACACTAAGAAATCCCACTGCAGGCTTCTTAAATGGATTGAGCTGCCTTATGGGGGAGCTTGCTGCCTTCACAGCCCCAGGAATCTGCCATTCCTGCAAGATGCTCTGGAAAAGGGAAAACCCTCTTGCAGGCCTTGCACTTGGGAAAGGCCACGGAGGCATTGCCTGCTGCCTGACTTTGCTCCTTGGCTTCCTGGGCCTGCTCAGGGACATGGACTGCCCTCACAGCTTCCCAGGAGCTGCTCAATGTCTAGGCTCACCTGGAGAAAGCTCCCCGTCCTCCCCGTGAGGGGGTGGGGGCAGGTCTGGATGTTGAGGAAGGGGGTGTGAGAGCCTGAGGCCCAGGGGGAAAGGGAAGGCTCAGCTCTTCCGGAAGCCCTTCTGCCAGAGCCCCTTCCTCCCCTGCGCCTCTTGTGCTGGGTCCCCTGCCTCTGAGCCCTTCCCCTGTGAGGGGACGAGAGGCTGCTCCAAGATGAGGAATACTCTGAGGGGGAACGGGAGGGATCAGCTCTCTTTCTCATCCTCCCTGGCACCCTGGCCATTGTGCTGGTTCCTAGCCCTGCTTGAATCGGAACCATGGGTGCTTTCCTAAGGCCCCGTCCCCGCTGCTGCCCCTGGCTGAACGGGGCCGGGGGGCTGCGGGAAGGCTCTGAGCCTGTCCTAGCCAGGTGACCCACTCAATGGCAAATGGAGGCCTTGCAGGGGGTGGGGGGAGGCAAGGCTGGTCCCCCTACCCCCTTTCCTGGCTTTCCAGACCTTCCGGACGTGCTGGAGCTGCTGGATCAGGCCTTTGCAGGTCAACCAAAACCTCCTTGGCCTGGGCTGCTGCTAAATTCAAGAAGGCCCCTTGCCCAGGTGCCTTGGGTTCCCACAGATTCCTCTGAGGAGTCAGCCAAGAGATCTATTTCCCAGAAAAGGGACTCTCCTCCTGAGAAGGGGCCCTTCCTGCTGTGTTTCAGCCCTTTCTGAGATATTGCTTGGCCCATTCATACAATCCGCTCCATCTCTAATGTCAGTCATCATTTTGGTCAACCAGAATCTGACAGAATCAAGAACAAAAATCTGACAACCTAATCAAATGGAATAACCAGAGGGGGGAAATGTTCACAGACAAAACAGTTGACAGCCCTCTCTTCAAGGTGAGCTGAGGGTGTGGGTGTTAGAATCTCAGGTGCTGTAGGTGGCGCTGTTGAGCTCCATCAAAATCTGAGAGGTTAGTCACATAGATTAATGTAAAGAATTTCAGGACAGATATTATGATCCAACAGGGAGCCTTACCGAGAGAGGCCATGATGGTACGATTCTCCTCCATGACTTCCTCATGCAGAGCTCTTTGGGCAGGATCCAGCAACGCCCACTCCTCCTCCGTGAAATACACAGCTATATCCTCGAAGCACACCAGACTCTGAAAGAAAAGGTCTTCCTTTCAGAAAGCATAAAGATTATCTATCACACATTGTTCTGTTTTTTCCTGTCTGTTAATTGCTGTGTAGTTTTCAGAAGATTGTTTCACTGCACATTTTAATGATGGGTGCATATCTAAGCATCTTAATGGAATTATTTTATTCTGTATTTTTAAAACTGGGTGTTAAACTTTGTGCAAAGTTCAAATCCATATGTCTGCACCAGCATGCTTAGCAAACCAACACCAAACCTAGGTTAGGTGAAATTCATTCACAAACACACACACAACCTAACCGGCTGCACATAAATGATACTCTTCAATGTATGTTACACAGCATCAAAGGGTTTTTTTCATATGAAATCAACATGTAAAGAACGACAAAGAAAAGTCCCACTAAACCACTTCATTCATAAAGTCCCAGATATGAGCTGTTTCTCATCCACATTTTGCCTCTGTCTATTCAAAAGGTGATTATGAGAAACCAGAATGAAGGTAGATATACGTTTAAACGGTTCCAGTGTCTAAGTGGTATTGCAAAAAAAAAAAAAAAATCCCTCAATTTAATCTGATGAATTAATTTAAATCAATCAATCCTGGTTTGGAAAGCAGAATACTTGGGTGTAGGGACAAAACCTAGTCCTACATTTAATACCTGAGACTCCTCTGGTTTCAGTATCCTGTCAGATAAATTAACCACTAAAGTGGTGTCATAATGTTCTGGGATTAAGGGCGTCGGGTGCACCGTTTGGAAAAAGACTGGTACATCTGGCCAGATCTAAGCCTAAGTTCCCTGTCTTCATCCGACCCATTAGTATTGGATAGGCTAGAGTGCACATAATCAGTAGGCCAAACAGGATGATTATTCCGGAAATCCTTGTTTTGGAACTGCAGCAAGCTCCCTT
This sequence comes from Zootoca vivipara, assembly GCF_965207765.1. Lineage (NCBI taxonomy): Eukaryota > Metazoa > Chordata > Lepidosauria > Squamata > Lacertidae > Zootoca > Zootoca vivipara. The sequence continues at coordinate 54,059,562 of NC_142595.1, forward strand.
TTGGACTTGTTGGGCCTTTTGAATACACAGAGGCAAAATGTGGATGAGAAACAGCTCATATCTGGGACTTTATGAATGAACTGGTTTAGTGGGACTTTTCTTTGCTTTGTTGTTCTTTACATGTTGATTTAATATGGGGGGGAAAACCTTTGATACTGTGTAATATACATTGAAGAGTATCATTTATGTGCAGCCGGTTACATTGTGTGTGTTTGTGCATAAGCATTCCAGTTTCTGACATGAAAGGCTCCCCTTTCTCCTCTCCTTATGTGGTATTTTGGGAGTGTGCAGAGAGACACCTCTCCTGATTCCCTAAAGCCAAGAAGAAGAAGAAGAAGAAGAAGAAGAGGAGGAGGAGGAGTAGTAGTTTGGATTTGATATCCCGCTTTATCACTACCCGAAGGAGTCTCAAAGCGGCTAACATTCTCCTTTCCCTTCCTCCCCCACAACAAACACTCTGTGAGGTGAGTGGGGCTGAGAGACTTCAGAGAAGTGTGACTGACCCAAGGTCACCCAGAAGCTGCATGTGGAGGAGCTGAGACGCGAACCAAGTTCCCCAGATTACGTGTCTACCGCTCTTAACCACTACACCACACTGGCTCTCAAGGGCTGCATGGGGGCTTGGGGAGGTGGAGAAGAGGGGGGAGCCCTCAACTGGAGGGGCTGGGCAGATGAATTCTTTTCGAAGGGCATTTTCAGCGTTCATTAAGGGCTGCTTTGACAGAACAGGAGGAGGAACAGGAGAGAGATTCATTTGCGCATGCCCAGAGATGTCCTGGCTGCCCCACCCCTCCGCCTCTTTCCCCACAAAGCTCCTTCCCCCTACCTGATCTGGTTCCACAGTTGCTGTTTCCCCTCCGCCACCAAGAAAAGATCGATGAGGAGGTTTCACCGGTATCATTCTCTCACCTGCAAGAGACAAAGGTAAGTGGGGAGACTGGAGTGCCCGCCTCTCTCAGAGGTGAAGCAGCGCCTCTCTAACTACATCCACTGCTTCACCTGTGGATGTAACAGAGAAGTAGAATTGTGTGTCATCAGCATATTGCTGGCAATGTCCTCCCAAACTCTGGGTGTCCCTACTCAGCGGTTTCATGTACAGGTAGATGTTAAGAGGCATATGGGATAAAACTGAGCCCTGAGGAATTCCTCGCTTAAGGCTCCACGGGACTAAAAAGCACTCCCCAAGCATCACCCTCTGGAACGACCATCCAAGGAGGACCAGAACCACTGCAAAGCTGTGCTACCTACTCCCGACTCAGCCAGCTGCTCCAGAAGGAGGCCGTGATGGATGGTATCAAAAGCCGCAGAGAGGTCAAGCAGAATCAACAGGGGCATATCTTTGCTTTTGTTCCTTAGTTCTCTGTAACAGTTTTGTTTTAGTCCGGAGTGGATTCAGCCATGCAAGCTGACTCTCCGGGACTGATATGTGGATGTAAATAAATGCTTCTGCTAGATTAGAGGCATCCCACAGGGTGACCAAATCAGTTTCTGTGCCAAAACCGGGCCTAACCCCCGACTGAAATGAATCTACATATAAGCCTCACATGCTGAGTGCATTTTATCATTTGTACCCATTGCCTATTTCAGCAGTGCAAAAATACATCTCCCCTCCTTGAGGCTCTTGGTCCCAAATGTCCTCCACAAAAAGATGAAAAGATTAGTTTCAAGACCAACAGAATGGGATCAAAGGGAGAAAAGACTCCTTCCTCCTGACCCAGTGACCTCTCTCTTGTGTCCAGCGGAGGCCTCTCTTCCTCAGAGTAATCTGGGCCCATTGCTGCAAACAGATCCTTTCCCTGAAAGAACAAAAAGAATTCATAGAATTCTAGAACAGGAATGACAGAGGCAAAAACTTGAGAATATCTGACAATGGGCCATTAGTAGAGCATTTAGGTTTGTTCTCCCTCCTGTTTGGAGCCCCTTGGGAGTATCCAGAGGAAAGTCTCTCTCACCTGCTTCCTCTCCTCTGCCTGACTCAGGAGGAACCCTTCGGCCAGGGCCACTGCCTGGGAACTGGTCTCTGCTCCGCATTCCCTCACCCAGCTCTCCATCTCCGGGGGAAGGACAGCCAGGAACTGCTCGAACACCACCAGGTCCAGCATCTCAGCTCTGGTGTGCCTTTCTGGCTTCAGCCACTGACGGTCAAGGCGGTAGAACCGGCTGCAAACCTCTCGGGGTCCTTTGGCCTCCTGAAAGCAGAACTGCCTGAACTGCTGGCTCTGCACATCTGAGCAGAGCGTGTCCTCGTCACCCAGGATCTCCTGCATTGAGTTTTCCCAGAATCCCCCACTGCTCTCAGTTTTGATGGCATGGCTTCTTCCTGCTTCAGGGCCAGCTGAGTCTCGATCATCCATCCGTGCTCTCAGGAAGCCTCTAAGAGATCAGAAAGAATCCATTTTTTTTTCTCTTGCCAAGTTCTGTGTGTCTGAAAAGAAGTGCTAGCAAGTCCTACAAAGGAAATGCATTGTTCTGTTATTAAACTGACAAAGTCAGCTTGTTCCCTGGGCAGACGTGGATGAGGCTTGCTAGGAAGCAGGATTACATTGCACCACAGGCCAGACTTTGAGCTTTCTTTAAGAAAAAGTAAGCCTCTAGCCCTCCTAGAAGGAAAGTGACCATGCCAAAGGTGCAGGCAGCTGTGAGATGAATCAGCCTGGTTGATCCAGTCTTTCAGTGTTTGCAAACACGGAATGAAGTCAGACCTGTGACTGGCAAGTGTGTCAATTGTACTAAATGTAATGTACACACTAGGCTAACAGTGGGGGTCCTAATTCTAGGGTTCTCAAGAGTTGCTCTCCCTCCCAGTCCCATTTCAGGACACATTTCTTCTCTGCTTCTGTCTCTTATTCTCGCCCTTGGAAGCTCCAACGTTCTCAAGGCAAGTTACAGGGGTAGGGTCCCTTTGTTCTCAGGGCCCAAATTGTTAACAGCAGGAATTAACAGCAGGAGCACAATAGCAACAACTCCCACGTGGACCAAAATTTCTGGGAATCCTCCTGGATCCAACAGGATCACTGGGGGCTCAGAGGGTGTCAATGACTCCTAACTGCTGCCTCTCGCATGCAGCCCCAAAGTGACCTCCCTAGGGTGCAAGCCTGGCAGTGTGTCTGAAGTCCTGGACTGACTAGATGACAAGACTTGCAGAAATTCCCTTCCCCCTTGAACCCACCCTGGGTCTCGTGTGCTCAATCCACCAAAGCCTGTCTTTGCAGGCAGAGGAAGTCCCTCACTCACTGAGGCTTGGAGACCCAATGGCTACCCTCATCTGGTTTAACCGACCCATCCAATCTGCTTCTGGGGTGCAGCCACTGTCGTACGGACAGCTTTTGAGAACAAAGGTGCATGAACTAGCCAGAAGGAGCCCATCATTTCCACCACCCCAGAGACTGCCCCTTCTCTACCACCCCACATACCCCACCTGGGAGACTCAGTGCCCCTTTCCATCTCGACTAGGCTGCTAGCCCCAGTCCCTTTGGGACAGAGAGGACGTGGGCACGGGGCGCCAGGCTCCGGGATCATTGCAATCCCCGCTCCCTGTGTGAAGCTGACAGTGACGACGACCTCGGAAACAGCTCCCAAATCCCACTGCCAGAGGATGGCTGGACTCCCTGTCTTGATCCATTGCATTTCTACCCACCTTTTCTACAAGGAACCCCCTGATGCACCCCCCTGAAGCCTTGAGGACTCTTCTCCCCAATGCACCCCAGACTCACCAGGTTGCAGGAGGTGCAAAGCGGAAAGACAGCAACTCCCCCTCCGCTCAGGAAGGGACGTCAGTGGCAGGGAGGAGGGACTTCTGGTCTGGAGGACTCCCCCCCCACCTTCATTCCCTTACCCCTCTAGGAATCCAGCTCAGCTCCTTTTAACCCTGGCAAAGCCAGCCACACTCAGAGACAGGTGTGCTGAGCGCCCCCAGAGCCATGGGAGTAGCCAGGATTTATGGTTTGGGGGGCAGGACACCCAGCTGCCATCATCCTCTGTCTGGCTCTGTCTAGCAGATTCGGAATGACCTGGGTCAGCAACAGTTGCTTTAAATTACTTTCTTTTGACCCCAAGCGCTCAGAAAAATCTTTCTGCGATTTGTAGTTTGGGGTAAGTATTATTAATGAGAAGAAGAATCCTTGGAAGAATCCTCATGAGAAGAGAAGACTCCCTGGGAAAGACCCTGATGTTGGGAAAGATGGAGGGCACAAGGAGAAGGGGACGACAGAGGACGAGATGGTTGGACAGTGTTCTCGAAGCTACGAACATGAGTTTGACCAAACTGCGGGAGGCAGTGCAAGACAGGAGTGCCTGGCGTGCTCTGGTCCATGGGGTCACGAAGAGTCGGACACGACTAAATGACTAAACAACATTATTATTATTATTATTATTATTATTATTATTATTATTATTATTTTAATAAACTTTATTGAAGTTCAAACCAAAACAAACAAATCATACAAATCGTTGTTGTTGTTGTTTAGTCGTTTAGTCGTGTCCGACTCTTCGTGACCCCATGGACCATAGCACGCCAGGCTGCCCTTCCATACAAATCGTACAAATCATAATATAACCAAACTTAGAAATAAAATATAAATAAAATCTAATACAAAAATCCACTGAACTTTATCTGTATTTTCCCTTTACTCAATCTCAACCATATTAAACGAATCAGACAAAAAATAAACATAACAAATAAAACAAACAAAATTATCCTCCCCAACCATTAAACTTCCACTTATCATCATCTCAGGTTAATTAACTATTTTAACTGGTTACTGTTTCCATTATCACGATATACTTCCCTGATACTTTCCTCTTGTAATTATATATACCTATAAGATATAAATACTGTACATCCACACATTTCATTTATAGTCCCTTATACCTATATCCATACATATATATTCTTAAATTTACGTTCAGTACGGAACGTTAGAAATAAATCAGGATTTTAGTGTAGGGCACAGTGCTATTATTATTATTTGGTTTGTGGGAGGGGTAGCTACCCCCCCCCCACCTACCTCCATCGGGATGGCCTCTTGGCTGGCAGGTTTCTGAGCTGTTTTCATCTTAGCCAGAACCTGGAGGAGCAGCATGCAGGAGAAAAGGCCCTGCAAGAACCAGGAAACCCCACCCTAGATCACAGAACTGTCGAGCTGGAAGGGACCCCCAAGGGTCATCCAGTCCACCCCCTGCAATGCAGGAATCTCAACTCAAGCATCCAGGATGGATGATCATCCCACCTCTGTTTAAAACCCTCCAAGGAAGGAGAGTCCACCACCTTCTTCCCATCCTAATTCCCCCCCCCCCTGATGTTTGCTTGGAATCTCCTTTCTTGTCTTTTTAATCCTTTGTTCTCCCCTCCTGAGCAGGAGAAAACAAACTTACTCCCTCTTCCATGACAGAGCCCTTGAGATATTGGATCTCAGATGAGGGAGGAGTGAGGAGGCACACGCTTCCTGCCTTTTCTGCGACTGAATAGAGGAGACAGTAGATCCATCCCAGGAAATATTCCTAGTGATTTTTAATGGCATTCTAGTTCCTGCCCTTATTCCCCCTACTATATTGCAGTAGGGACGCGGGTGGCGCTGTGGTCTAAACAACTGAGCCTAGGGCTTGCTGATCAGAAGGTCGGCGGTTCGAATCCCTGCAATTGCTCAGTCCCAGCTCCTGCCCACCTAGCAGTTCGAAAGCATGTCAAGTGCAAGTAGATAAATAGGTACCGCTCCGGCAGGAAGGTAACCGGCGTTTCCGTGTGCTGCTCTGGTTTGCCAGAAGCGGCTTAGTCATGCTGGCCACATGACCTGGAAGCTATACGCCGGCTCCCTCGGCCAATAATGCGAGATGAGCGCCGCAACCCCAGAGTCGGTCACGACTGGACCTAATGGTCAGGGGCCCCTTTACCTTTACCTTTATATTGCATTACAGTTTGTATCCTGTGGAGTATGATATAATACGAGGTGTAAGAGATAAAACAAGCTTTAAAAATACAATTAGCAGAGAACACGGCAAAGGCGACAAGTTCTGAAAGACTCGTTTCTGGGTTCGGTCCTGGAACAGAAGGAGTGCAAAACCAGAAAAAAGGTCAACATCACAAGTGATATAAATGTGAGATACTTATTGGCATCAGTGCGTACAAATGGTGGCAGCTGATAAACACAGAAAGAAAATGTGTGAGAATGAGGAAAGCTTAGTACAAAAAAGCTCTCTCTCTCTCTCCCTCTCCCTCTCTCCCTCTCTCTCTCTCTCCCTCTCTCCCTCTCTCCCTCCCTCTCTCTCATTTCTATCTATCTATCTCTATCCAGTGGGTTGGTCTAGATTACTCTTGGAGGCCCCTTCCAACTACAGAATATGATTATATGTACAGAGGGCAGAGCTCCTGAAACTGGGATTGTTGAGCTTTTGGGAACACAGTTATTGAGCTTTTTAAAAAAGAAGAAGAAGAAGAAGTTTTGCCCAAAGTTGTTTGGCTTCCAAAAAAGAAACGGACCTTCTCTGCAGTGGCTCCCCACCTGCTCTCCCTAAGGAAATTCATCTAGCGGCTTCATTATACACCTTTAGGCACCAGACAAAAACATTGGTTGCTTTGGTTGTCATCCTATGCCTTTTTAAAATGGGGGGGGGTGTTATTGGTTGTTCTTTTTATTTTGATTTGTTATAAAATCATATTGGGGGGGTTTGCAGGACACCATTACTAATGAACAGAGAGGGGTGACCGAATCTGGGGGTGACCGAATCTGGCAGCTGCAGTTACCCAGAATCCCATGCTACACCACCTTCGCCTCTGCTCCACTCCAGAGACCCGCACCCCTCCCCTGCCCTAAGGATCAGCATATGCAAACATCTCCCAAGGATGCCATAAACTCACACATTTCCCCTCTCCACCTCCCCTCCGCCCAGAACAAAACAATGTTTCCAGAAGAAGGAGGGGGGAAAGCCGCCCAAATCCAAAGCGACACTTTTCTACTCAAGTTAATAATACAGCCTATTATATGCTCTCTTACCATGAACCCTGCCTTTTTTATATGTCCCCTTATATGCCTTCTTAGCTAACATGTCTGCTCATTTTATATGTCTTCTTATTATGAAATCCTTATGTGTATGTAGCCACTAGACATTCCTTCATTATGTGCCTTCCAACGTTTCTAGGAAAACCTATCCGCTGCCTCAGTATTACAATTACTGCTTTATATAAGCTAGTATCCCTCTGTATTAGAATTACTGTTTTATACCTTAGAACTGTATATGTCAGGACTGCTACCTTTTAATTAGAAATCCCTGTATTAGGTATGTTTTCCAGGTATATTTTCTGTATGAACCCTGTATGACCCCAACCCCCCTGAACCTTGCCCTACTACCACCCTATACCCATTCAAGGACACACGGACAATAGAGGGATTAGCTGGAACAACTTTATTCAAATAAAATGTCATCTTCAACGTAGTCCATCCTTCCATGACCTGGAGGAAAACACCTGCCGGGCGGACCCCAACCCCTCGGCAATCGCCAGGAACGGCCCCACCTCAACTCCCATCTAGACTGATCAAACAAAGGGAAACTCATCAACAACGGGAGGAGAGCGATTGACATCCCACCATATGAAGAAATAGTCGTCTCTGCACCCAGTTAATCCCATCACCACCCATCCTCCTTGTCCTTCCCCTCCCTCCCAGTAAAGGGATTTTCACGTGGGGACAGGAGGGTATAAGAGGGAGGTTCACCATTTCCCGGGGTTCCCTTCCTACATTCTTTGAGGCAGGGACCCTACAGCTGTAGTTCTTTCTTTTCTGTAATAAAAGGATCAGTTTGTTTTTCCTGACAGCATCGTGTGGTCTCTGTCATTTTCCCGGCGGAGCTGAACTTAGTGCAAATTTTGGAGCTTCCGACCCGCGTCTGTCCTTCCTAAAAGGCAACGCATTTTGGGGTACATTTTTTCATAACAGATTCTATATTTTGTGGTTTTATATTTATATTTATATTCTGATTTTGTTCTGTGCACCGGCTTGAGGCCTCCAGGAATGGGGCAGTGTATGAATTCAATAAATAAACAAATAAATAGAATTCTAGAACTGTAGAGTTGGGAGCGACCCCCAAGGCCATCTAGGCCAACCCCCTGCAAGCTACAAGAAAGAAGATTCCACTTAGGAAGAACTTCCTGACAGTAAGAGCTGTTTGACAGTGGAACTTGCTGCCAAGGAGTGTGGTGGAGTCTCCTTCTTTGTGTGGGATGGAACACTGGGGCAGACAAGTCACAACAGTTCCTAGAGTGTCCACTAACAGGAACTCACCTGGAGGGACACCTGACTACAGGTCAGTTCCTGTTCCCTCAGACATGCAAATGAGTTGGATTAGACAAAAGCCCTAGCCTGCAATCACTCTCTCTCTTAGCTACTTCCTCCCTCGATGAGGACACATCTCCAGAGAATCTCTAGTTAGCATGGTTCTCACTCTAGGCCTGCAGCCAAGAGTGAGACCAAATGGAGTCTTACTTTACTAAGTAGTCTCTAGATGTATATATACTTGTAACTTTTCTAAGCAAGCCTGCCTTTCTGAGATTATGCTGTAACTCAGGATGAAACTGTAAGTAAACTCTATCTTATTTTATAAACACTGTGTTGTGTATTTCTTTTAAGAGGGACAAAGGGGACCTTTGCCAGGAAGTGTAATATTGAACTATAAAGTGTAATATTGTTATAGAGATTCTAGCGAATCTAACGCACATGCTTTGCTGCGCACAAAAGGGGAATGTCACTCTGCTAATATTGGAAGCTTGCTAACACAAGCTTGGATAGGATCTATCTAATAATATATCCTAATCCACATCCCTAACATTCCCATAAAGGGTTATTACGGCCCAGGACTCCGTATTTTTGTGTATTTTTGAAGGATTGCTTTGGATTGTGATTTTGAACTGAGTAGGATTTTTTCAGTTAGAACTTCCTGGTAAGCACATGGTCTATTGTTCTCCAGTGTGCCTAGGGGATTAGCTACCCCTCCCCTCCCTCAGAGTTTACAGCACTGAGAACTCAGAGGCAGTGAAGATTATTTTGCATTTTGAGATATTTTTAGAGATTTTGATTTTGGAATTTTTGGCAAATTTTTAGAATTTTGAGATTCCAAGATGGCTTTTGCAGATTTTGATAGTGGAGTTAAGCCAGGATTCATGGCTCTAGATGATGACAATTATGTATTTTGGAAACAACGCCTGATAGCATTTTTAGATGCAAGGAATGTTTTGGATGCCATTGAAAAACCTATGCCTACTGGCACAACAGCAGAGGATTTAGCCAAGATAGTAAATTGGAAACGCATGAACAGCGAGGCCAGATACATAATTTTGAGTGGACTTCGCAACAGGCATCTAACATCAGTTAATAGCAAAGATGATGCAGCTAAAATCTTTTTTTTTTTAAAAAAATATTTTTATTAATTTTCCAATTAAAACCAATTATATCACATTCAATATTTCAAATTATACACATATATATATCAATCAGACCGAATGTTATGCCAAATCATCTAAAGAATTTTTTATTTGGGTTCCCATGCTTCAAGAAATTGGGAATTCCTCGCAACTGTCCACTGCCGTCTTTTTTCTAAAGTTCAAATCGTCCTTCAAGTTCATAATAATCCAGATCTTCCCCTTACAGTCACATAGATGTTTTCTACTTTCACGATTGTTTCCCAGCTGCTGATATAAATATCAAACAAAGTCTCACAGATGTTCTTTCTCCTGTGTGAGTTAATCAGTCCAGCCTCCCCATAAATCTTCTTAATGGAGCTCCTGTTGCGTTGAAGCAATTCGAAGTAGCGCCATCTTAAAAAGCTCAAATCACTTTCGCTTTCCTCTCATGGCCATGAAAATTTACGATCATTATAGAATTTACAGCTTTTCCAGGCAGGAGACCCAAACATCAAACATAGACTCTTGGTAAATTAATGGATCTCCTTGCCCTATAGCTGAACTTAGCTTCAGGTCGCTGCTCCAATTTAAAGTGCGTCACAGCTCATAAATCCTCCGAACGCATTCAGAACTCCTTCCGTCCGACTAGGGGGGGGCTTTTCTCATCGGCAACTCCACATCTTTAAAAAAATATGCTCAGTAACAACAGTTATAAGGTTCAACTCACACAGTCTTTTGCTTCTCTTTCACTCCAAACAAGCCAGGACATCGCGTCCGGGAAGGTACGAGGCAACAATATGAAGAAAAAAAATAAAATAAAAACTCACTCCCCTTATCGCTCCGTCCCCATCAATCCTTCTTCCAGATGCAGTACAATCTTTGACTCCTCTCACTCGGCAGCATAAATTTCTCAGCAGTAAACAGCGCTTCTTTCCCTCCTTCTGAAGTATGTCCATAGATTTAAGCCTAATTATCTTCTTTAACCATGGAAATCCCCGCCATGCAGATTAGCGTCCGGGAGTCCTGGCCCTTGTAAGTGCTCAGCCCAAGCTCCCCCCACTCCAAAAACAGTCGGAGTGGGTCTGGGGGCATCGCGGGCCAGCGGCCCCTCTCCGTAACCCCCGGAGAGGGTAGGGGGTTGCCATTTACTCCCCTAGCAACCGCCAAATTCCTTACAAAGGTCAGAGAGATGGAAAACAGGTCCGCCATTCCTGCAGGCGGAAACCGGACGATGCAGCTAAAATCTTAAAAGATATTGAGCGCAGGTATGGAGCATCTACTAAGAACTCCTACAGGAATTTGATGAGCAAATTAACTGCGCTGAGGATGAATTCAAGAGAAGAATTCACTGACCATATCAGCAAATTTAGTGAAATTGTTCAGAGGATTGATCTTACTCCTAAAGCCCTTGATGAAGAAACAAAGGTTTCATTTTTGATAGCATCTCTAGGACCAAGCTTCAGTTCATTCAAGAGTTGCATGGATCACAAAAAGGACCTGACTTTTGAAGAACTGATTGATCATTTGAGAGAGGAATGCAGAGATTACCTTGATTCTTCAGAAAGGAATACAGGGAGAAAGGACACTAATTATGCTTCCAAGCATTTCCAAAGGTCCAGACAAACGCCAAAGGAAATAATTTGCTTTAACTGCAATTTAAAAGGGCACATGGCGAAGGAATGCCGGGCACCTAGGAATAAATCCCGCCCCTTTCCACCAAAAGGCGAAAAGAAGGGGGGGCGTGGGCGTGCAATGATATTGCAAGAGAGAAATGTAGCTTTCCAGAGCTGTGAAGGAAAGCGCAATAAGTGGCTTCTGGACAGTGCAGCAAGCAGCCACTTCTGTTATAAAAGGGAATATTTCAATGAAATAGACAATAATAAACAGTCTGAAATTGAAATTGCTGATGGAAATGTTATAAAGTCAATAGGTGCAGGATCTTTGAACTTGAATTTCAAAGTGAACAATGAGTCTTTTGATACTACAGTGAGTAATGTTAAGTATGCACCAAAGCTGAACTGTAATCTAATAAGTGTGTCTAGCTTGGACAAGAAAGGTTTTGAAATTATATTTAAAAATGGACAATGCAATGTGATAAAAGATGGTGAAGTGTTTATTCAAGCCAAACTAATCAATGATGTGTATGAGATTGATATTTCAGAGAATGAGTCTGCAAGGGTTGCACAACCCAGCAGAAAGGATCAACCAGATCTGGAACTCTGGCACAAAAGGCTTGGACACAGGGATACCAACCTTATCCTGAAAATGCAGAAGGAAAATCTGGTAAAAGGTCTACAGGTAAAGAATTGCAGTACACCAATGCCAAACTGTACAACTTGCATAAATGAAAAGGCAGTCAAGCCTTCCTTCCCACGTTGTACAGAGAAGAGAAGCACAAAAGTCATGGACACTGTTCATACTGACCTATGTGGTCCGCTGAATGTACCTTCCCTAGGAAACAATAAGTACATTCTGATATTTATAGATGACTTCTCAAGATATTGTGTTGGATATTTTCTAGAGGAAAAGAGTCAGACACCGGAATTGTTCAAACTGTACTTAAACATGGTGAAGAACAAATTCCAGAGAGCTCCTTCCACCTTAATTTCGGATAATGGTGGAGAGTTTTGCTCACGGCAGATGAAGGCCATCATGGCACAAGAAGGCATAGCACATGTAACTACAGTTGCTTACACGCCTCAACAGAACTCCATTGCTGAGAGAAAGTTTAGGTCTATTATGGAGATGACAAGGTGCATGTTAAAAGAGGCCAACTTGTCACAGAAGCTATGGGGTGAAGCGGCGAATACGGCGATTTATTTGCAAAACAGATTGCCTACAAAGGGTGCAGAACGCACACCATTTGAACTTTGGCACGGGAGAGTCCCAAGTCTGCAGCACATACGTGTGTTTGGAAGTGTCTGTTATTACCACGTGCCCAAAGAGCGCAGACACAAGCTTGACTCCAGAGCAAAAGCAGGTATCCTGGTTGGATATGCTCCTGGAGGAAAGGGATATAGAGTTCTAGATCCAAAGAGTGGCAGAGTAGACCCATACCATGTGATTCATTTTGATGAACTAGGAAAGTTTGATACAAAGAACACTGTTATTGACTGTTCTAGAGAGTCACCAGATGAAGAGTTTATAAGTTTTCCTTTAGCACAAGGAACTAATATACCTTCTAGTGTCACAACACCCCCTACAGGCGACACCCCAGAAGACGCAGAGGTCCAGACCCCTGGCGGCACCAGAGACGAAGAGGAGGAGCTGTACGTGGACATGCCAGCGTTGGAGGAGGATGAGGATGCTGATGCGGTTGCACAACCAGAGGTCAGATGCTCATCCAGAACTAACAAGGGCGTTCCGCCACTACGACTGTCCTACTTTGCAGGGTCGGCGTCTCCACCAGAACCTTCCACTTGGGAAGAGGTAGAGCAGATGCCAGCCACCGAAGCCAGTCTCTGGAGGAAAGCCGCGCAGGAGGAGATTGACGCACTGCACAAGAACAAGACCTGGACACTCACAGAATTGCCTGCTGGTAAGAAAGCAATTGGGAGCAAATGGGTGTTCAAGGTTAAAAGGGGTTCAGAAGGGGAGGTGCAACGTTACAAAGCAAGACTAGTGGCACAAGGTTTTTCACAGCAATATGGCCACGACTATGACCAAGTCTTTGCACCGACAGTGAGATACAGTAGCGTAAGATTACTTTTAAGCATCGCAGCATCAAAAGGGATGGAGGTGAAACACATCGATATAGCTACTGCGTTTTTGCATGGGGAAATTTCTGAAGAAATTTACATGAAGCAGCCTAAAGGTTTTATAAAGCCAAATGAGGCACATTTGGTTTGCAAGCTTCAAAAGGGACTGTATGGTTTAAAACAAGCAGCCAGAGCCTGGAACTTGAAATTGCATGGAATGCTGGTGAAACTTGGGTACAAGCAAGGTGAAGCTGACAAGTGTTTGTACACTAAGCAGAGTAATGGACAATTTTCTTATATTCTTGCCTTCGTTGACGACCTTTTAATCGCAACGTCAAATGACAGGGATTATAAAAATGTAGTCCAGCACCTCAACAAGGAAGTGCAAGTGAAGGAATTAGGACCAGTTGAGTATTACCTTGGGATTCAAGTGGAAAGAGAACAGGATGGTTCATTTCTACTTAATCAGAAGCAAAAGATAATTGAACTGTTGGAGAGTATGCAATTGCAGGATGCAAAACCCGTCGACACCCCGATGGCTACAGACTTCTTAAAGAACCAAGAGGATTCGAAGCTGCTGCCAAACAACACAGAGTATCGTTCAGCAATTGGTAAACTTTTGTATTTAGTTACCACGTGCAGACCTGATTTAGCCAATGCAGTAGGGATTCTCAGCAGGAAAGTGAGTAGTCCCACTGAGCATGATTGGGTTGGTGTGAAGAGGGTGGTTCGATATCTTAAGGGTACAATGGATTGTAAATTAAAGTTACCAGCTGTCAGTGACCCTAAGCTCATTGGGTACACTGATGCTGACTGGGCGGGTGATAATTCTGATTATAAATCCACAAGCGGGCATGTCTTTATGTATGGGGGCGGAGCTATCACATGGGGCAGTTATAAACAGAAATGTATAGCTTTATCGTCTACAGAATCGGAATATGTTGCGGCTACAGAAGCGTGCAGAGAGATTTCCTGGCTGGACCAACTCCTAACAGACTTTGGCGTGGAGAGAAAGGAACCTATAAGCCTGCTGGAGGACAACCAAAGCTGTCTAAAGCTGGCGCAGAATGAGAAGTTCCTAGCACGCTCAAAACACATTGGGGTCAGGTACCACTACGTTCGCCAGATGATACAAGATGGACTTGTCGAACTGTCGTACTGCTGCACATCGGAGATGACAGCAGACATCCTAACAAAACCCCTGCCAAGACAGAGTTTCCAGAACCTGCGTGTCAAGCTGGGACTCTTGGGTGGTTGAATAAAGTTGCTTATGTTTTGTTTTGTATGTAATGAATGTTGTGAATTGCCTGAGAAGGGGTTTGTGGGATGGAACACTGGGGCAGACAAGTCACAACAGTTCCTAGAGTGTCCACTAACAGGAACTCACCTGGAGGGACACCTGACTACAGGTCAGTTCCTGTTCCCTCAGACATGCAAATGAGTTGGATTAGACAAAAGCCCTAGCCTGCAATCACTCTCTCTCTTAGCTACTTCCTCCCTCGATGAGGACACATCTCCAGAGAATCTCTAGTTAGCATGGTTCTCACTCTAGGCCTGCAGCCAAGAGTGAGACCAAATGGAGTCTTACTTTACTAAGTAGTCTCTAGATGTATATATACTTGTAACTTTTCTAAGCAAGCCTGCCTTTCTGAGATTATGCTGTAACTCAGGATGAAACTGTAAGTAAACTCTATCTTATTTTATAAACACTGTGTTGTGTATTTCTTTTAAGAGGGACAAAGGGGACCTTTGCCAGGAAGTGTAATATTGAACTATAAAGTGTAATATTGTTATAGAGATTCTAGCGAATCTAACGCACATGCTTTGCTGCGCACAAAAGGGGAATGTCACTCTGCTAATATTGGAAGCTTGCTAACACAAGCTTGGATAGGATCTATCTAATAATATATCCTAATCCACATCCCTAACATTCCCATACTTTGGAGGTCTTTAAGCGGAGGCTTGACAGCCATTTGTCAGGAATGCTTTGATGGTGTTTCCTGCTTGGCAGGGGGTTGGACTGGATGGCCCTTGTGGTCTCTAAAACCCTGCAAGGAGGGAGGGAGAGTTTCTGTGCAGCAGAGAGGAGGAAGAGGAGGAGGAGGAGGAGGAGGAGGAGGAGGAGGAGGAGGAGGAGGCCGGGATGCCAGGCTGGGAAATGGCTAGGAGGGGAGGAGATGTTTTGCCTCTCCTCTCGCCAGCCCTTTGCCCTCCTTATCTGCAAACAAACAGTTTCCTGCTCTGGCCTCCTCCTCCGCACTCCGCACGCACCGGCAGCAGCAGCAGCCTCCTCCTCCGCTTCCGCCATCCCCGCAGCCCCAGCACCTGCGCCCGTCTCCCTCCGAGGCCTCCCCTCCCGCCATGTGCACCGGCAAGTGCTCCCGCCTGGTGGGCCTCTGCCTGGTGACGGCCGGCCTGGCCTGCATGGTGGCCAACGTCCTCCTGATGTTCCCCAACATGCAGCGGGACTGGACCCCACAGCACATCACCACCCAAGTCTGGCTCATGGGGGGCCTCGTCGGCGGGGGGCTGATGGTGAGTGCTCAGGGCTTTCGCCTCCGTGGGGTGGGGTGGGCTAGATGACCCTCGGGGGTCCCTTCCCAGGGAGGGGATGGATAGCCGCCTGCCAGTTCTTGAGCTGAGATTCCTGCATTCCAGGGGGTTGGGCTAGATGACCCTGGGGTGCCTTCCCTCCCTATGATTCTCAGGACTTGGAGCTGGGAAGAGCCTCCCTTCATGGCTTGGGGACATGTCGCTGGTGGGTGGGAGAGATGCTGCTGCTTCCTCCTCCCTTGTGCAGCCTGGCTCACTTCCTCGAGTTGTCTACCCAGGGACACCTCTGACACCAACCTACAGTTCCCCCCATAGCATGACCTGATTGCATGGGATACTCAGGAGCAGAGCGACTCCGGCAGGGCCAGATTGAGGTTGGATGAGGCCCTAAGCTCCTGAAGGTCATGGGGCCCCTGATGTGTCCAGCTATCCTTTGTCAACAACAAATTGTCGCTGTTTTCTGTGTTGAACATATGCCATATGGTAATTTATGGACCTAATAGGTATCTCAAGCCAATTGCCACTGTTGCTGTATCTAGGTTTTATTTGTGTGTTTTTTATCTTATATTTTGGAAATGTACATCCAGTGGGGCCCTAAGCTAGAGCTCGTTTAGCTTATACATCTCTCCGGCACTGGTTTAGGGAGGTTGACAGCCCTGGCCCACAGCAGGACCCGGTCTCTCTCTCCTGGCAACGGGGTGCAAAGGGATTGGGGGTGCCATTGGAGAACCCAGAGGAAGCCCATCACCTAGTCTACCCCCAGCCCCACCTCCACCCCATTCTTCCCACACACAGCCTCGCTTTCTCTCATGGTGAACTTTGTGCAAACCTCCCCCTCCCCACTCTGTGGGAGATAACAGGGCCCTTATCTGCAAGGGAGACAGCTGGCATGGAGGGGGGGGGCAATAAAACAAGGTGACCTCTGCCCCCGAAAAGGGGAAATGAGGCGCATCACGGGAGAAGGCAGGAGTGGCAAAGGTTTGCTGGAGGGACCTGATGGGGGGGGGGTCACCGCTCTGGCCGGGGTGTGTGCCACTGCCCATGTTTCCGGGGAGGGGGTGTGCCTTCAGATCCACCTGCCTTTCCTGTCAAATGACCGGTGTCGTCTGTTTCTGGCATTCTGCAGCCTGAGAGATGTACAAGCAAAGGCAGGTCCTGAATCCGAGAAGCCCAGCCCAGTGGCATCACGTGGGGAGGGCCAGGGGGCAGTGGCGAGAAGTGAGGTTACAGGGAACCAGGCAGAGGGCCTTCTCGGTGGTGGCCCCCTTCCTTGTGGCATGCCCTCCCATCAGAGGTCAAGGAAATAAACAACTACAGTCATTTGTTGTTGTTGTTTAGTCGTTTAGTCGTGTCCGACTCTTCGTGACCCCATGGACCACAGCACGCCAGGCACTCCTGTCTTGCACTGCCTCCCGCAGTTTGGTCAAACTCATGTTCGTAGCTTCGAGAACACTGCCCAACCATCTCGTCCTCTGTCGCCTTTTCCTAGTGCCCTCCATCTTTCCCAACATAAGGGTCTTTTCCAGGGAGTCTTCTCTTCTCATGAGGTGGCCAAAGTATTGGAGCCTCAGCTTCACAATCTGTCCTTCCAGGGAGCACTCGGGGCTGATTTCCTTCAGAATGGATAGGTTTGATCTTCTTGCAGTCCATGGGACTCTCAAGAGTCTCCTCCAGCACCATAATTCAAAAGCATCAATTCTTCGGCGATCAGCCTTCTTTATGGTCCAGCTCTCACTTCCATACATCACTACTGGGAAAACCATAGCTTTAACTATACGGACCTTTGTCGGCAAGGTCTGCTTTGTCTGCTTTTTAAGATGCTGTCTAGGTTTGTCATTGCTTTTCTCCCAAGAAGCAGGCGTCTTTTAATTTCGTGACTGCTGTCACCATCTGCAGTGATCAAGGAGCCCAAGAAAGTAAAATCTCTCACTGCCTCCATTTCTTCCCCTTCTATTTGCCAGGAGGTGATGGGACCAGTGGCCATGATCTTGGTTTTTTTGATGTTGAGCTTCAGACCATATTTTGCGCTCTCCTCTTTCACCCTCATTAAAAGGTTCTTTAATTCCTCCTCACTTTCTGCCATCAAGGTTGTGTCATCTGCATATCTGAGGTTGTTGATATTTCTTCCGGCAATCTTAATTCCGGCTTGGGATTCATCTAGTCCAGCCTTTCGCATTATGAATTCTGCATATAAGTTAAATAAGCAGGGAGACAATATACAACCTTGTCGTACTCCTTTCCCAATTTTGAACCAATCAGTTGTTCCATATCCAGTTCTAACTGTAGCTTCTTGTCCCACATAGAGATTTCTCAGGAGACAGATGAGGTGATCAGGCACTCCCATTTCTTTAAGAACTTGCCAAAGTTTGCTGTGGTCGACACAGTCAAAGGCTACAGTCATACCTCGGTTTAAGTCCGCTGCGGTTTGAGTACTCTCGGTTTGAGTACTCTGCGGATCCGGAAGTCTTTACTTCCGGGTTCCGCGGCACGCGCATGTGCAGAAGCGATCTGTGCGGTGCGCGCTTGCGCAGAAGCGCTCTATCGGCGGTTCGCACACGCGCGATATTGCTGCTCCATTTAAGTACTTTTTCAGGCAGTGACCGGCTCCCCGGAACCAATTGTGTACTTAAACTGAGGTACCACTGTATCTGACTTTTAGAAGACAACTGAAGGCAGCCCTGAATGTTTTTAATGTTTGATGTTCCATTCTGTGTTTATATCTGTTGGAAGACGCCCAAATCTGCTGGGACAACCCATCCAGAGGGGTAGCCTATAAATCATCAGATTGTTGTCATTGTTATTAATGGTGTGGGCAGCCAGGCCAATCCAGGGGCCACCTTGGAGGAGTTAACCTCTGGAACTCACTGCTGCAGGAATGAGTGGCTGCCACCCACTTGGGTCTCTTGAAAAGAGGGTTGGGCAAGTTCGTGGAGGGGGCTATCCATGGCTACTGCCCGCGGAATAATGCTTCTGAATCCTAGTTGCTGGGAGCCACATGAGCGGGGAGTGGCTCTTGTGCTCGGATCCTGCTTGCAAGTTTCCCATCGAGGAGGATGCTAGGCCAGGCCCAGGCGTCCCCTTATGTCCTGAGATCAGAAGTCCTGTTTTCTGGCTTTCCCCTTTCAGCCATGGCGGGAGCAGGATTCTGGACAAGACGGCTTCTTCTTACTTTTTTTGTGGAGCTACCTGAGCCAGAGGCAGTCTATCTGGCTTCCTAGGTTCTCTGGGGCACTTGGCTGCTGTGAGGACAGGAGGCTGACCCAGGAGTGTGTGTGTGTGGGGGGTCTTCCTTGGGGCTGATCCAGCAACTCTCTGACCTCCCCCTCCTCCCTTTCCGCCTCCCCCAGGTCCTCTGCACCGGGTGCTCTGCCGTGAAGGCCGGAGGGAAGGGCTGCTGCGGATACGGATGCTGCGGGAACAGGTGCCGGGTACGGATCCTTGGCCACTCTTCCCCATCTCTTCCTCTGCCTCGTCTGCCAGGGGGCCCAGCACTCTCTCGGCCCCTTGAGCCCCTACCTACAAGGGGCCTGCTAGAGAAAGCCAGGCCTCCGGAACTACACTTCCCACCAGACCCAGCCAGCCAGCACATCCTGCCACGGGGCTGTCTAGGGGCTAGTGGAAATTGTAGTCCCTCCCCCCTAATAATAAGAATAATAATAATTGGTGAATAATCCAGTTGGTAGACAGGATTGTGGGTTTGAGCCCCATGTTGAGCAAAAGATTCCTGCATTGAAGCGGGTTAGGCTAGATGACCCTCAGGGATCCCTTCCAACTCTGCAGTTCTGATATTCTAAACGGGGGCACGTTTTTCTGCCTTTATTACGTGTGTGTGTGTGTGTGTGTGTGTGTGTGTGTGTGTGTGTGTAAAAGTGAGAACAAGCCAGCAACTCAGCTGAGGCTGGGCATGATCCTTGGGGCAGAGAAGTGGAAGGTGTTTTCATTCCTGGCCATCAGTCCCAAACATTCCCCCCTTTAAAAACAACAACCCAATAATCTGATCCAGGCCTACAAGGGGCCAGCTGCTCCTTTGTGAATATGGCCACCTTGCACCCTGAACCCTTTATTCCTATTTTCAGCTCTGGCCAAGGAGGGGGAATCAAGCAGATCACAAACGGTTGTTTATTTTATGTGCCCTGGAGGACCCCCCCCCCCAGTTCCACACAAACACACGCTTTTGGGTTCCTCTACCCACACCCACCCTGGCCCAGTAGTGAGGTATAGGCACTCTGCCCAGGCACAGAGGCATGTGCATCAGACACCAGGACTCATTTGCACGCTCTGCACATGCCCCCCAACCTGGGGGTCTGGTTGCAGTTTAGAGGTACAGAGTCCTGTTTCTAGTTAGGGAGACTGGGAGCTCCCACCTTGTCCCACCAAGGGGAGAGACAGAGGGGGGGGGGAGAGCGTCCTATCGTGGCAGTGCCAAGAGGGCTCTGGGTTCGAGTCTTTGGAGCAGAAGAGGGGCTGGGCAAGTGGGGCATGTGTTGGGCGGCACCAGGCCCCCTCCTCACCTTCTCCTCCACCACAGATGCTGCGCTCCGTCTTCTGCTCCATCTTTGGGGGGCTGGGCGGCTTCTACTGCCTTGTGGTGTCGTCCACCGGCCTGGCCGACGGACCCTGGTGCGAGGTGAAGAATGGGACGTGGGGGTCACCCTTCAAGGACCTCAGGTGAGGAGCTGGGGGCGGGTTCTTGGGAGGCAACTGATTTGCAAGGGCCCCTCCCAAACACCTGCAGGAGAGAGGGGGGGACAGCCCCCCCTGTCCCCGCCCCCTGGGGGACTTTAAAAGAGGATCAGACAGATGCTTCTGAATCCCAATTGCTGGAAACCTCAGGAGGCGGGCAGGAAGCACTCATGTGCTCGGATCCTGGCTGCAAGTGTCTCGTTTGGGATAGACCCAGGTTTGGAGAGACATGGCTTCAAATCTCCACACTTGGCCAGGAAGCTCTGTGGGCAGGGCCAGATTTACGTATAAGCTAAACAAGCTATAGCTCTTAGGGCCCCACTCTCTTGCCCCCCCCCAGTATACTTCTTCTTAATTGTATTTCACTATTAATATACTTCTTCTTAATAGTATTTCAGTTCAACAATTACTTTGATAACATACATATTATGTTATGTGCAAATGGCTTTAGTAGATACCTATGAGGTCTATAAATTACTATATAGAAGGGGTGGCCAACTCCCAAGAGACTGCGATCTACTCACAGAGTTAAAAACTGGCAGTGATCTACCCCCTTTTGGGGGGTTCAGGTCAAAGGTGTTGAGATTTTTTTAAGGAAGGAGGAAGGCCCATTTTGGGGGGGGGGTTGGGTCAAAGCTGTTGCGTTTTTTCAGGGAGGAGGTAAAATGTTGAGCTTTTTTAAGGGGAGCCACAGTTGTTCAGCTTCTTTTGGGGGAGCCAGTGATCTACCAGTGATCTCTCACGGACATCCAGTGATCTACCGGTAGATCATGATCTACCTGTTGGACATGCCTGCCATATAGCATATATTCAACACCCAAAGCAGGGACCATTTGTTGTTGACAAAGGACAGCTGGACCTAGAAAGGGCCCTATGTCTTTCAGGAGCTTAGGGCCTCTTCAAACCTAAATCCTACCCTGTGGGTCTGTGGGTCTGACCACCTCTCAGCCCAGGATATCTCGCAGGGCTGTGGAGGGGGACCCCCAGGTCATCCAGCCCAGGAATCACAAGTGAAGCGTCCCTTCAAGCAGAGGGCCATCCAACCTCTGCTTAAATCAATGGTGGAGTCTCCTTCTTTGGAGGTCTTGAAGCAGAGGCTTGACAGGCATATGTCAAGAATGCTTTGATGGTGTTTCCTGCTTGGCAGGGGGTTGGACTGGATGGCCCTTGGGGTCTCTTCCAACTCTAGGATTCTATGAAATAGCGCCCCCTGAGCTGATGGCGCTGGCCTGCCTGCCTGTCTCCCCCTCAGTGAGAGCTACCTGGGCAACCGGACGCTGTGGGAGGCGGCGTGCGTGAACCCCCCCAACGTGGTGCTGTGGCACGTGGTGCTCTTCTCCATCCTGCTGGGCCTGGGGCTGCTGGAGGTGGCGCTGTGCGGACTTCAGGTGGTCAATGGGCTGGTGGGCACCGTGTGCGGGGACTGCCGCAAAGACGAGGACCGGGCGGTAAGGGGGACTGCTGCCAAATGGGGGCGGGCGGGCCGGGAAGGCTCGTGGGAGGAGGGCCAGTGACCCCCCACCTGGCAAAGCAGGGCCACCCCCGGCGGGGGTCGTGGCCTCTCTTGGCTCCCACCAGATCGGGCGCTAAGTCCAGGTGCTACTAGCCACGGCCCCTGCGAGTCCTCTGTTTCACTGGCCCATTTATCTCTCTCCTTTTCTCGTAGGGCGACGGGGGCCTTTGAGGGACCCAGCTGGGCTAGACCCCCCACCCGCAACGTGCACACTCCCTCCAAGCTCCCCCTCCCTAACCGCAGCCCCCACCCCCACCCCTCACCTCTACGGTTTGAAAAAGTCGGAATAAACCAGCTCTCTCCCGGTTGTTGAGTCCGGCTCTGCAGGGTTGCTGTGCGGGGGGGGGGGAGGCGGAGCTTTTGGAGGGAGGCGCTGAACGGGGGACCCTGAAGAGAGGGATCTGGATCTGCTGCGCGGGGGGGGGGGGGCTGCAACAAGGGGAGAAGATTCTCGCACACTTTGGGGCTGCAGCAAGCAGCGCACGCACCGTTAAACTGCGGAACTCCCTCCCGCAGGAAGCAGCGATGGCTTTGAAAGAGGGCTAGACAGACAGATCCACGGAGGGCTAGACAGACAGATCCACGGACTGGCCGGCTCAGCAGACTCTGCCGGGCTCGGTGGTCTCGCTTTGCCCTCATCCGGCGGGGCTTGTCTTGCGTTCTTATGAGTGGCCTTTGGGGATAGAGTGCCTCCGAGAAGGGAGGTTCCATTCAGCCACAAGGGCTGGCCGGTGGCCGGAGGAGCATCGCTTGACATTTCCAAGTTCTGCAGTCGTTAAAGGAGGAGGAAGTGCTCAGGGTGGACTGGAAGGGGGGGGGGAGGATGGACAGTGCCTTAAAAAGGCACTCCTCATAGGCTCAGAGGCACTTTGCTCATATACCTGGTGAACAGGTGGGACAGGCGGGGACAGAGATGAGTGAGCCATGTGGAGTAGTGGGTAGTGTCAGACCTGGGAGACCGGTAGTGTCAGACCTGGGAGACCAGGGTACAAATCCCAGCCCCCAGCCCCGGCCACGATTCTCCCTGGCTTCCCTTCAGGGGCTTGTCGCTGCCTCTCGCAGCCTCACCTACCTGCCAGGGATGGAATGAGGAAGAGCAAACTCTGGGCTCTCCCTTGAGCTTCTTGGAGAGAAGAAGGCGGACTGTCAAAGCAAGCAAGCAAGCAAGCACTTTGCACGCGCTCAGAGGCAATTTTTATTGTTAATGCATTCTGGGACAAAGCCTGGGTTCAGAAGGAGGGGGCGTGTCAGCTGCTGATGGAGACCTGGTGCAACAGGTGTGGGAGAGGGAAGTAACATAGAAGTGTAGAGCTGAAAGGGACCCCGGGGGTAATCTAGTCCAGCCCTACAATGCCTAAAGCATCCATGACAGAGGGCCACATAAAGGTCATCCATTCCAACTCCCGACCCGCTGCCCCTCAGAAAGCACCCTTGAGGATTCCACGGGGGTCTTTTGCCCAAGGCCCCTCCTGGATGTGTTGGGCGGCGGTGGGGCGGTGGGGCAAGTTTTATGGGCCGACCAAGCCAGTGCAGGAGAAGCAGGACGGGGCCCGCTGCTCCCTCCTGGCCTTTCCCCGACGGCGGGGCCGGCCCGGCGCGGGAGGGGTCCCGTCCCTCCCTCCTCAGCGGCTGCAGCAGAAGAAGCGCACGTCGTTGAGGGCGGTGTCGTCCCTCAGGGCTCCCCGCACGGGGTCCTGCTTGGTCTGGATGCCACACAGGCCCTTCCGGCAGGGCGGGCTCCACTCGCCGTACTCCCCCCAGCTCAAGCCGCGCCCCTCCAGGTGGGCGCCCTCCCCGGAGCAGGCGAAGCGGGCGTTGGTGGCGCCCATGTCGTCGTGGATGCCGCGCCGGGTCTGCTCCACCCTCAGCGAGAACCTGGTCAGGTACGTGCCCTCGGGGCACCAGCTGGGCGGCGACCACTGGCCCCACCTGGGGGAAGAAAAGGGGGCGGGCGGGAGAGAGAGAGGCAGTGCGGTGCAGTGGTTGGAGTGCCGGAGACCAGGCTTCGAATCCCCTCTCGCTGGGTGAATGCCTCTCACCCTCGCCGGCCTTGCAGGGTTGGTAGAATCCTAGAATTGCGGTGTTGGAAGGGTCCTCGAGGGCCATCTAGTCCAGCCCCCTGCAATGCACGCCATGAGGTCACAAATGGTTGTGCTCTCTGGGGCGGATGGGAGATGCAGGTCAGAACAGGTGGAGTCACGCAAACATGGAACTGCGGAGTTGGGGGGGGATCCCAAGGGGTCATCTAGCCCAACCCTCGGCAATGCAGGAATCACAGCTGAAGCATCCATGACAGATGGCCGTCCAAGGACGGAGGGTCCGCCACCTCCCGTGTTGCAGGGAATTAGATGAGGACTAGGACCTTGGAGGGACCAGAGTGACCGCCACCACAACCCTGCGAGGTAGGCCAGGATGAGAGAAGGCAGTAACTGCCCCCGGTCACCCAGTGAGCTTCAAGACCGAGTGCGGGGGTTCGAACCCAGATCCTATCCCAGCCAAGTGCCCTAAGGACCAGGGCAGCTGCGCCGCAATCTTTTGGGGCGGGCGGGGGTATGGGGCGCCGGGGGCAGAAGCAGCCAGGAGTCAGGCAGAGGCAGAGGGAGAGGGAGAGGGAGAGGGAGAGGGAGGGAGCCACTCACGGGCCGCTCTGGGACTCCACGGTGTGCGCTTCGTGCTTGTCCCCACGGCCGCCCCGAGTGCAGAAGAGCCGGATCCCGTTCAGCGCCGTGTCGTCGTCCATCGGGCCCCGGTAGGCTTCCACCTGGAGCGGCGAGGGAGAAGGGGGGTCGGCCAAAAGGATCCCGGAGATGGAGCGACACCTCCCCACACCCACACCCCCACACAATGGGGGGAAGTTTTCGGCGTTTGGGGCTGTTCAAGTTAGAGAAAAGGCGAGCGAGAGTGGTGGGCAATGGGCATCCGCCTCTGTCTGGAGAGCGCCCCTCGGGGTGAAGCCAAGCCGTTGTGTCAGCAGCACCGAAGTGACCTCCTCCCCAGGGCGCAAGTCTAGGCCGTGTGCCTGGAGGGCTTGGGCTTCCCAGATGACGAGACCCACACCCCCCCCACACACCCCAGCCTTGGCTGCAGGAGTTGCCGGAAGGAGGCGACCGAGCGAGGCGCCATCCAAGCATCTTAGAGACTCCACTCTGGAATTACGCAGGCAGAGCAACGTGCTATGACAAACGGGCTGTTTAGGGGAGTTTTTAATATTTGATGTTTTCTCGTGCTTTTAATATTATCCTGGGAGCCGCCCAGAGTGGCTGGGGAAACTCAGCCAGATGGGCGGAGTATAAGTAATAAATTACTATTATATTATCATCAATGTGTATAAAATCATTTCTACATGGAGAAAACATCCAGAGGAAAGTCACCTCCCTCTCTCAGGACACAGGGGAACTCGAGGGCATCCGGGGAAACATGAAAGTTGGGAGATTCAGCGCAGGTGACAGGAAGGACATCGTAGTTAAACACTGGAACTCCCGGCCACAGGAGGCAGTGAGGGCCACCAACCTAGATGGCTTTAAAAGAGGTTGGGATAAATCACGGAGGGAGAGAGGCATATGGATGGCAACTAGCCATGACAGTCATTCTCTGCCTCCACCTTCAGAGGCAGCAATGCCTCTCGGAACACAGTTGCTGGAAGCCACGGCACTCTTTCGTATGCAACAATCTTCCTCGCTAGGAGGAGGGATCACCAAAGAAGAAGAAGCTGGAACCTGCAGGAGGGGAGGGAGTTTTGGGTGTGAATCTTGCTAGCTGGCTTCCCATTGGGAATGCCATCACTCCCCCTCCAAGGTGCAACATCACAA
Source organism: Zootoca vivipara (assembly GCF_965207765.1). NCBI lineage: Eukaryota > Metazoa > Chordata > Lepidosauria > Squamata > Lacertidae > Zootoca > Zootoca vivipara. The sequence goes on from NC_142595.1 coordinate 54,085,206, forward strand.
AACATCTTGGAAATGGAGGGGGGGTTCTTCCTTCCCCCTAATCAAGCTGTATAAAAGTGTTAATAAATGGAGGGGGGGAATGAATTCATTCCATTTTTGCTGTTTGGTCACTGGTCACTAGGGGAGCACAGGAGGTTATCAGGAAGAAAGGTGCTCTGTACATGCTCAGGGGCACCACCCAAATTTCACTCCTTCATAGGGGCAGATCTACTACCGTATGAAACTAATGAAGCTTCGGCTTCACGGCCCCTAATCCCAGAGGAGCCCCAGAAGTGACTTCATTTCACATTCCTTTTAAAAAAGATTCCTTCCAGCAGCACCTTAAAGACCAGGGTTCCCAAACTAAGGCCCGGGGGCCGGATGCAGCCCAATCGCCTTCTAAATATGGCCCGTGGACGGTCCGGGAATCAGCATGTTTTTACATGAGTAGAATGTGTCCTTTTATTTAAAATGCATCTCTGGGCTATTTGTGGGGCATAGGAATTAGTTCATTTTTTTTTTTACAAAATATAGTCCGGCCCCCCACAAGCTCTGAGGAACAGTGGACCAGCCCCCTGCTGAAAAAGTTTGCTGACCCCTGTTAAAGACCAACTAAGTTTTTTATTTTGGTATGAGCTTTCGGGTGCATGCAAATTTCTTCAGATACGAAAGCTTATACCAAAATAAAAAACTTAGTTGGTCTTTAAGGTGCTGCTGGAAGGAATTTTTTTGATTTCGTTTCGACTACGTCAGACCAACACGGCTACCTACCTGTAACTTTTTAAAAGAATGGGTCTAGTAGACCCAATTTGAGCTGTGTGACTCAAATTGATTGTTTGTTCATATATTATATTTCAACAATCTGAAAGTTTGAGGGTCAGTAACACAGATGTTGTGAAGGTTGCTGGTTGTGAAGGGGCCTCCATGACAGTTCAGGCTTCAGGGGCCCCCAATGTAGGTCCACCCCTAGGCTCAGCTGGGATGGCCCCCTGTTTTGGAGAGCCAGACCAGGCACAAAGGAGGGGTGGGGCTTTTCTTTTTGGTGGGGAGGGGGTGTTACCTTGAGGCTGAATCCCGTGGCGTAGGTCTCCTCTGGGCACATCTCCTGCCAGGCCCAGGCGCCCCAGAGGCCTCCGTTGGACACCCCAATTTCAGGCTTGAATTCCAGGACCTCTTTGGCCTCCGCTGCCACAGCTGCGGCCAGCAAGACGGCCACCAGGCCTGTGCGCCCCACTGGCCCCATCGCAATGCTCAGGAGGTGCCTGTTGGTGGATGTGCCCCTTGGGTTTTTATCCCCTGGGCTGTGGCTGCGGGGTGGGCCTCCTCCTTGCCCAGGGATTGGCTCCCTCGGGGGGTGGAGGGCGCAGGCCTGGTGGCGGCAGCTTGTTCCGAGGCACCCACGGGTGCTGCCGCAGCAGGAGGGCCGGTCCATCCAGTTCGGATTAACTCAGGACAAAAGGGGAAACTAGAACTCTGCTTCATTGATCTGCCCTGGAAGGAAGCCACCTGAGAAAGGACAATTTGTGGCCTCCTTTCTGAGCATCTCTCCCCCCCTAAACACAGCTTCATTTGTACTGTTGGCCTTTGATTCCGGTTTTGAAATATACTCGGAGTCGAGAGTGAATTTCATGCTCTTTATTCAGCTCATATTCATCAAGGAGAAGAAGAGAAGACGAATGGCTCTTTTCCCAAAACCATCTGCTTATATACATTATTTACACAATGGGCCTTGCGTGATTGGCTACTTCAGGGCTACACCTGTGGGCCAATTATATTGTGGATTGACTTCTGCCTGCAGCCTGATTGGCTGCTCCTACAGGCCAATCAGGTAGCAGATTCACTTCTGCCAGCCGCCTGATTGGCTGCTCTAGCAGGCCAATCAGGTTGCGGATTCACTTCCACCTGGAGTTGGATTGGGTAGCTCCCGCTGATTCTGAATCCTATTGTTCTAGGATTCAGCTCAGTACATAACACCCCTCCCCTCTAAGTTCCAGTCCTGCCCGGGAAGTTGCATTCGTAGTCCCCAAGGTCTGCTGGCCGCCTCCGTGTGCGTTGTGGCCTGGGGTGTTCCTTGGTCAGGGGTTCTGGTTCTGGCTCGTGTTCCGAGGCTGCTGGCTGTGCCGGGGCTGTCTGGTCTGGCGCCACTGAACCACTAGGTTGTGACTCTGGTTCCGGTGTCCTTCCAGCCTCGGGGCGCCCCTCTGTGCCTACTGCTTCTGCTTCCCCTGCCCACCCCTCTCGCTCTACAGGCCTCACTGCCCTGCTGTCCCCTTGGGACCCCTCTGTCCCGCTCTCCTCCTGGGTTCCTCCTGGGAATCGTCGCCGTAGCTGGTCGCAGTGGCGGCGCCAACATTGCCCCCCTTCCGTTAGTACCTCGTACAACACGGGACCGGTCACCTTGGTGACTGTGGCGGGTACCCATGCTGGGCCTGCCCCAAAATTCTTTGCATACACTGGGTCCTGGGCCACAAATGTCCGGGGGTTCCTGCCTTTCCCCACCACTACCTCATCCTGAGCTCTGTCGGGGTGAAGTCGGTCCAGTCTAGTTGCAAGGCGCCGGCCCATGAGTAGTTCAGCTGGGCTCCGGCCCGTCGTTGTGCTTGGGGTGCTGTGCTGTGCTAGAAGAAATGAGGCAAGGCGGTATTCCCAGTCCCCTTGTGTTATGCGGCGGAGGCTGTCCTTGGTGGTCCGCACCATGCGCTCCGCTTGGCCATTGGTGGCAGGGTGGAATGGTGCTGAGCGGATGTGGCGGATGGCGTTCTGCGCTGTGAAGGTCTGGAACTCCTCTGACGTGAATGCGGTTCCATTGTCCGAGACGAGGGTGTCAGGGAGCCCGTGGGTTGCAAACAGCTTACGTAGTACCCGGATGGCTGCCGCCGTAGAAGTGGACGGTACCAGTGCGACCTCCAGCCATTTGGTGTAGGAATCCACCACTATGAAGAATGTTTTTCCCTGGAAGGGGCCAGCGAAGTCCACGTGCAAGCGTGACCATGGATGTCGGGCGGACTCCCAGGGCTGGACTGGGGCCCTTGGGGGATCCGGGCGGGATTCTTGGCAGGTCTGGCAGTGTTGGACCCAGGCCTCTATCTCTCTGTCAATCCCCGGCCACCACACATAACTCCTGGCAAGGGCCTTCATCCTCACTACCCCTGGGTGTGTCTCGTGTAGGGCTGTGAGGACCCTTTTGCGGAGGGGCTGGGGAACAACGACCCTGCTTCCCCATAACAGGCACCCCTTGTGGGCCGACAGTTCATGTTTGCGGTTTGTGTAGCCAGCGAATTCTGGCCCGGGGCTGCTGCTGGGCCATCCTCGCCACACCCAGTCCAGGACCCGGGAGATGACCCTATCTTTTGTGGAATGGTGCGCAACTTCTTGTGCCTGAATGGGTCGGTCGGGAAGCAGCTCCAGGGTCATAACCTCTTGCGCAGGCGCTGGGTCGGGGCCTGTTTCTGGTAGTGGTAGCCTGCTGAGTGCGTCTGCGTGGCCCATCGCCTTCCCAGGGCGGTGGATTAGTGCATACTGGTAGCCGGCAAGGAAAATTGACCACCTGAGGACACGTGGAGACAACGCTTGGGGGGTCTGCTTCTCGGGGGCAAACAGGCCAAGCAACGGCTTGTGGTCAGTCACTATGGTAAAGGGCCGCCCGTACAAGAAATCATGGAATTTTTTTACGCCCTTCACGATTGCCAGACCCTCCTTGTCAATCTGTGAGTAGTTTCGTTCGGCTGCAGCAAGCGTCTGGGAGAAGTATGCCACCGGCACCTCTCTTCCATCTGGGAGTTGGTGTCCCAGGACAGCGCCGATGCCATAGGGAGAGGCGTCGCATGCCAGCACCACTGGCAGCCTCTCGTCGAAGTGTGCCAAGACCGAGTTCGAGACGAGCAAGTCCTTGACTGCCTGGAATGCGGCCCTTTGTCGCTGGCCCCACACCCAAGGGGCCCTTTTATCTAGGAGTCTGTGTAGGGGCTCCGCTACCGCTGCCTTATGGGGAAGGAAGGCATGGTAAAAGTTCAATAGTCCCAAGAATGACTGAAGTTCGGGCTTGCTCTTGGGCGCTGGGGCCTCACAAATGGCCCGTACCTTGTCACCGGTTGGATGGACCCCTTCTGCGTCCACCTTAAATCCCAGAAAGTCCACCTGCGGCACTCCCAGTAAACACTTTTCCCGCTTCACCTTGAGGCCCGCCGTCTGGAAACGGTGCAGGGCGGAGCGGAGGCGGTCCTCAAATTCCTCTGGTGTGGGCCCGGCGATCAGTACATCATCGAAGAAGGGGGTGACGCCAGGAATCCCTTTAAGGAGAGAGTCCATTAGATTCTGGAATATGCCTGGTGCCACGCTAACGCCAAATTGCAGCCGCTTTACTCTGAATGCCCCTCTGTGCGTCACAATCGTCTGAGCCTCTGCTGTGGCTTCGTCCACAGGCAACTGTTGATACGCTTGGGCCAAGTCCAGTTTGCCAAAGATTTTTGACCCAGCCAGGGTGGCGAGGACATGGCTGACCACTGGCACTGGGTATGCATGGGCCGTGAGAGCCTTGTTTATGGTGCATTTGTAGTCTGCACAGATGCGGACCGAACCGTTAGGCTTGACGGGTGTGACAATTGGAGTTTCCCAGGGGGCGTTGGGCACCGGCTCCAGCACTCCTTGCTCCACGAGCCGGTCCAATTCCTCGTCTATGCGGGGTTTCAGGGCGAACGGGACCCGGCGGGCCTTGTGCCTGATGGGTCGTACAGCGGGGTCTAGCTGTAGGGCAATGGGGGGTCCTGTATATCGTCCCAATGCCCCATCGAAAACCCCTGGAAACTCTTTGCATATGGCGTCCACGTCCACTTGTAAGCTAGTGCGGTTCACCCCGGTAACGGCTAGCCCCAGAGGTCCAAACCATGCCAGTCCCAGTAAGCTAACGTAGGGGCCCTTAACTACCAGCAAGTCCAATTGTTGCTTTCGCCCTCGATATTGCACCCTGAAGGTCCCCACCCCCATTGTAGGGACCTTACGTTTCTGGAAGTCCCGGAGGGTGAATGGGGCCGGCCTTAGTTTGGGACCCCCATTAGGGCACAGTTCCCTTAATGTTCGGGCCGAGATTATGGATAGAGTTGAACCCGTGTCCAGCTCCATGCGGCATGGGGCTCCCTCTATCTGTACCTCTATATAAATTTTCTCTGTGCTGGGATGGGGCAACTGGAATACCTGGTAGTCCGTGATCTCCGTCGAGTTGCCTTGGTGCATGGTGCCGTGTGACCTGGGGCTCCTGGATCGGTCATCTGATGCTTGTCGACGGGTGAGTCGAGCCCGACACACCCGGGCGATGTGTCCCAATTTTCTGCACTGCCTGCACTCTGCGTTGCGGAAACGACAGGTCCTCCTCTCGTGGTTCTCCCCGCAGCTTGCACAGTTCCCTCCTTCTCGTCGAGGCTGCTGTGGTGTGTGTGCTGCTTGAGTGCGCCGCTGTACTCGGTGTACTTCCTCCCTGTCAGATTCGGATTCGTCGGTGAGGTCTTCGTGGTAGACCCTCGGTTGGGATGGCGGGGCCGGTCGTGCCTCTTGCGTTGACCTCTCGGCGGCTTCGGTTGCCAGGGCTTCCTCCAGAGCAATCTGGAACGTGAGGTCTTTTTTGGCGTAGAGGCGTCGTTGCAACATCTCGTCCCTCAGGCCACCGACGAGGCGGTCACGAAGCATGTTCTCCAACTCTGAGAAGTTGCATAACCGGGCGGCTTGGCGGAGGGAGGTCACAAACCCAGTTATGGTTTCCCCTGGGGCTTGCCGCTTTGCGTAGAAGGCATTTCGGCAAGCTACCACCGAGGGCTGTGGTGAAAAGTGCTCCTTCAGCCGTTCCATTATTGTTTTGTAAGAGACGGTAGCGACATCTCTAGGTGCAAGGAGAGCCCGGGCGATTTCAAACGTCTCCTCTCCACAGACGCTGAAGAATGTCGCCCTCTTCATGGCATCGTTGGTGACTTCTTTCGCTTGCAGGAGGAAGTTGAAACGGGCGGCGTACCCTTCCCAGTCTCCTGATGCTGGTTTGAATGGCAAGAAGCTGCTGTCGGTTGCCATTCTGGGTTCCTTGGGTCCTGGAGCTGAAGCCTGGATGCACGGTGCGATGCAGCGGTGCAGCAGGTGGCGGTGCTGCGGTGCAGTGCGTGGTGGCGGTCAGCTCAGCAGGATCCCATCCTCGTCGCCAGTGAAATATACTCGGAGTCGAGAGTGAATTTCATGCTCTTTATTCAGCTCATATTCATCAAGGAGAAGAAGAGAAGACGAATGGCTCTTTTCCCAAAACCATCTGCTTATATACATTATTTACACAATGGGCCTTGCGTGATTGGCTACTTCAGGGCTACACCTGTGGGCCAATTATATTGTGGATTGACTTCTGCCTGCAGCCTGATTGGCTGCTCCTACAGGCCAATCAGGTAGCAGATTCACTTCTGCCAGCCGCCTGATTGGCTGCTCCAGCAGGCCAATCAGGTTGCGGATTCACTTCCACCTGGAGTTGGATTGGGTAGCTCCCGCTGATTCTGAATCCTATTGTTCTAGGATTCAGCTCAGTACATAACAGGTTTCATCCTCTGAGAGGCTCAAAGTGGCTAACAGGTTCCTTCCATTTTATCCTCGCAACAACAACCCTGCGAGGGAGGGGGAGGGAGTGCTACTAGCTGGCTGATCTGGGGTGTGGCGGCGGTGAAAAATGCGGATTTTGTGCCAGTGATCATGAGGAAAGGCGTTGGAAATCAAACTGCCCATATCGTAATGCCAGTATACAAATCTGTGGCACAACCACACTTTGAATACCGTGTGACGTTCTGGTCGCCTCATCTCAAAAAGGATATTGCACAGCTGGAGAAGGTTCAGAAAGGAGCCAGTGCAATGATCCAGGGAATGGAGGGGCTCCCCGAGGTGGAAAGCGATGCAGCATTTAGGACTTTTTTAGTTTAGACTGAGGAATGGTGAGAGTATGATAGAAACTGTAAGATGATGCCTGGCAAGGAGAAAGTGGATGGAGAGAAGTTTTCCTCCCTCTCTCCTGACACTAGAACTCAGGAGCACCGAGTGAAGCTGAATGCTGGAAGATTCAGGGCAGATAAAATAAAGTCCTCCTTCAGGCAGCTCAGAGTTAATCTATGGAACTCCCTCCCACAGGAGGCAATGGTGGCCCCCAACTTGGATGGCTTCAGAAGAGGACCAGCCCATTTCATGTAGGAGGAGAGGGCCTGCGGTGGCTGCTGGCCAGGACGGCTCAGTCAGAAGCTGCACTGCTTCACAAGGCCAGTTTGCTGGCAGCCACAGGAGGGGAGAGTGTTGCTCTTGTGCTCGGATCCTGCTTGCGGGCTTCCCATAAGGAGCCTCTGGTTGGCCATCGTGAGAACAGGATGCTGGACTGGATGGGCCACACCACAGGCCTGATCCTGCAGAGCTCTTTTCATGTCCTGGCCAGGTCTCATCCAGCAGGCTGTTCTGATGTTCTCCCGCTCTTACCAGTTTTCATCCAGTCCTTGCAACAACAGCCCTGCAAGGTAGGGGAAGTTAATAGATCACAACTGGCTGAGCCGGGATTTGTCCCAGCATGGTAGGCTCCCCCCCCCCGGGCTCTTAGCTGAGCTGGATTGGGACCAGGGGTAGTGCCCATGCCATGAAAGGTAAAGGTAAAAGGACCCCTGACCATTAGGTCCAGTCGTGACCGACTCTGGGGTTGCGCGCTCATCTCGCATTATTGGCCGAGGGAGCCGGCGTACAGCTTCCATGTCATGTGGCCAGCATGACAAAGCCGCTTCTGGCAAACCAGAGCAGCACATGGAAACGCCCTTTACCTTCCCGCTGTAGCGGTTCCTATTTATCTACTTGCATTTTGACGTGCTTTCGAACTGCTAGGTTGGCAGGAGCTGGGACCAAGCAACGGGAGCTCACCCCATCACAGGGATTCGAACCGCCGACCTTCTGATCAGCAAAGAAGTGCCCTGAAATCAAACTCTTCACCCTGAAAGCTTTGTCTCACCACCCAAACCAATTTATTCATAGTTACCCCGTATGGAGGTGAAGGTGGAAAACTTCAAAGGGCAGGATCCCTTGGCGAGAGAGTCACAGCCATGCCCCTTCCAAGGTTATGCAACCGTCTAAGATTACCCAATAATCTTATAATTGCACAAGAAGAATAGTCAGGGACGCACTGCAATGTTCAGCACAGATCTTGGCTATAGCTGTTGTTTTCCGTGCACGTAAAACAGGCGAGGGCTCAGGTGCCCCAAAGGGAAACCCCAAGCAGGATACAAGCACAAGAGCAACACTCTCCTGTGGCTGCCAGCAACGGGTGTCTTCTGGCCGTGGAGGCAGAGCAGAGCCACCCTGTAGCCAAGCCACCCACCTCCCTCTCCTCCTCCAGGAGCATGCACAATCCCCTTTAAAAGCCCCACAGGCTGGAAAACATCACTGTTTCCTGCAGGAGGGAGTTCCACAGTTTAACTATGACCCACCTTCTTTTATCTGTCCGGAATCTTCCAACATTCAGCTTCATACTGTTATAAGAAAAAACAGCTCCTATTCCCCTTATGGGGTATGCAAGAGCCCATATAGAGTCCTTATGTAGGTTCTCTATCAGTAGAAGAAAATAACAGAGGCCAAGCAGAGAATATTGAGAAGCAAAGCAGTTAGTTAGCCTGATCTTTATTAAACTGTTGCAACAGGGAGAGAGGGGAGGGAGGAACCCAGAACAATGGTGTGCAAGCTCTTATGGAGACTTTTGAGATTGCCTCCCCTGGAGCTCAAGACCACCCCCAAAACATCATACATACATCACAGAAAGAGGGGTCCCCAGCAGAAATTTGAGTGTGTTGCTTCTCTCCTAGTTACAGGTAGGTAGCCGTGATGGTCTGACGTAGTCGAAACAAAATTTAAAATTTCCTTCCAGTAGCACCTTGTTGTTGTTTGTTGTTGTTTAGTCGTTTAGTCGTGTCCGACTCTTCGTGACCCCCTGGACCATAGCACGCCAGGCACTCCTGTCTTCCACTGCCTCCCGCAGTTTGGTCAGACTCATGTTCGTAGCTTCGAGAACACTGTCCAACCATCTCGTCCTCTGTTGTCCCCTTCTCCTAGGGCCCTCAATCTTTCCCAACATCAGGATCTTTTCCAAGGAGTCTTCTCTTCCCATGAGGTGGCCAAAGTATAGGAACCTCAGCTTCAGGATCTGTCCTTCCAGTGAGCACTCAGGGCTGATTTCCTTCAGAATTGATAGGTTTGATCTTCTTGCAGTCCATGGGACTCTCAAGAGTCTCCTCCAGCACCATAATTCAAAAGCATCAATTCTTCGGCGATCAGCCTTCTTTATGGTCCAGCTCTCACTTCCATACATCACGGCTGGGAAAACCGTAGCTTTAACTATACGGTCCTTTGTAGGCAAGGTGATGTCTCTGCTTTTTAAGATGCTGTCTAGGTTTGTCATTGCTTTTCTCCCAAGAAGCAGGCGTCTTTTAATTTCGTGACGGCTGTCACCATCTGCAGTGATCATGGAGCCCAAGAAAGTAAAATCTCTCACTGCCTCCATTTCTTCCCCTTCTATTTGCCAGGAGGTGATGGGACCAGTGGCCATGATCTTGTGTTTTTTTTATGTTGAGCTTCATACCATATTTTGCGCTCTCCTCTTTCACCCTCATTAAAAGGTTCTTTAATTCCTCCTCACTTTCTGCCATCAAGGTTGTGTCATCTGCATATCTGAGGTTGTTGATATTTCTTCCAGCAATCTTAATTCCGGTTTGGGATTCATCTAGTCCAGCCTTTCGCATGATGAATTCTGCATATAAGTTAAATAAGCAGGGAGACAATATACAACCTTGTCGTACTCCTTTCCCAATTTTGAACCAATCAGTTGTTCCATATCCAGTTCTAACTGTAGCTTCTTGTCCCACATAGAGATTTCTCAGGAGACAGATGAGGTGATCAGGCACTCCCATTTCTTTAAGAACTTGCCATAGTTTGCTGTGGTCGACACAGTCAAAGGCTTTTGCATAGTCAATGAAGCAGAAGTAGACGTTTTTCTGGAACTCTCTAGCTTTCTCCATAATCCAGCACATGTTTGCTATTTGGTCTCTGGTTCCTCTGCCCCTTCGAAATCCAGCTTGCACTTCTGGGAGTTCTTGGTCCACATACTGCCTAAGCTTGCCTTGTAGAATTTTAAGCATAACCTTGCTAGCGTGTGAAATGAGCGCAATTGTGCGGTAGTTGGAGCATTCTTTGGCACTGCCCTTCTTTGGAATTGGGATGTAGACTGATCTTCTCCAATCCTCTGGCCACTGTTGAGTTTTCCACACCTTGTTTTTGCTGACTGTATAGAGCTTCTCCATCTTTGGCTGCAGAGAATATAATCAATCTGATTTTGATGCTGCCCATTTGGTGATATCCATGTGTAGAGTCGTCTCTTGTGTTGTTGGAAGAGAGTGTTTGTGATGACCAGCTTGTTCTCTTGACAGAACTCTATTAGCCTTTGCCCTGCTTCATTTTGAACTCCAAGGCCAAACTTGCCAGTTGTTCCTTTTACCTCTTGATTCCCTACTTTAGCATTCCAATCCCCTGTAATGAGAAGAACATCCTTCTTTGGTGTCATTTCTAGAAGGTGTTGTAAGTCTTCATAGAATTGGTGAATTTCACTTTCTTCAGCACCGGTAGTTGGTGCATAAACTTGGATTACTGTGATGTTAAAAGGTCTGCCTTGGATTCGTATTGAGATCATTCTGTCATTTTTGAGATTGCATCCCAGTACAGCTTTTGCCACTCTTTTGTTGACTATGAGGGCAACTCCATTTCTTTTACGGGATTCTTGCCCACAGTAGTAGATATGATGATCATCCGAACTGAATTCTCCCAGTCCCGTCCATTTTAGTTCACTGATGCCCAGGATGTCAATATTTATTCTTGCCATCTCATTTATGACCACATCCAGTTTACCAAGGTTCATGATTCTTACATTCCAGGTTCTTGTGCAATATTTTTCTTTACAGCATTGGACTTTCCTTTCGCTTCCAGGCATATCCGCAACTGAGCGACCTTTCGGCTTTGGCCCAGCCACTTCATCAGCTCTGAATCTACTTGTACTTATCCTCCGCTCTTCCTCAGTAGCATGTTGGACGCCTTCCAACCTGAGGGGCTCATCTTCCAGCGTCATAGCTTTTATATGCCTGTTATCTTTGTCCCTGGAGTTTTCTTGGCAGGGATACTGGAGTGGCTTGCCAGTTCCTTCTCCAGGTGGATCACGTTTAGTCAAAACTCTCCACTATGACCTGTCCATCTTGGGTGGCCTTGCATGGCCCAGCTCATAGCTTCTCTGAGTTATTCAAGCCCCTTCGCCACGACAAGGCAGTGATCCGTGAAGGGGAAAGTAGCACCTTAGAGACCAACTAAGTTTGTCATTGGTCTGAGCTTTCGTGTGCATGCACACTTCTTCAGATACACTGAAACAGAAGTCACCAGACCCTTATATATAGTGAGAGAGTGGGGAGGGGTATTACTCAGAAGGGTGGTGGGAATGGGTGATTGGCTGATAGGTGTGGTAAACCTGTTGACGACTGTTAACGACTGCAATTGGTCTTACAGGAAAAAGCAAGGGGTGAGATGGCTAAAAATAGCTTTATCATGTATAATGAGATAAGAATCCAATGTCTCTATTCAGACCAGGTCCCTCCATGGTTTTAAGTTTGTTAATAAGTTGCAGTTCAGCAACTTCTCTTTCCAGTCTATTTCTGAAATTCTTTTGCAATATGACAGCTACTTTGAGATCTGGTATAGAATGTCCTGGGAGAGTGAGGTGTTCTCCTACTGGTTTCTCTGTCTTGTGATTCCTGATGCCATATTTCTTTAGCCATCTCACCCCTTGTTTTTTCTTGTAAGACCAATTTCATTTGTTAACAGTCTCTAAGGTACTACACTCAGCTTCAGGCTGTGGCTCCAAACTTTGGCCACCTCATGAGAAGAGAAGACTCCCTGGAAAAGACCCTGATGTTGGGAAAGATGGAGGGCACTAGGAGAAGGGGACGACAGAGGACGAGATGGTTGGACAGTGTTCTCAAAGCTACGAACATGAGTTTGACCAAACTGCGGGAGGCAGTGCAAGACAGGAGAGCCTGGTGTGCTCTGGTCTATGGGGTCACGAAGAGACTAACACGACTAAACAACAACAACAAGGTGCTACTGGAAGGATTTTTTTTATTTTGTTGCTTCTCTCCTGTCTGCCAGGATACCTGATAATGCCTTATCTGGTTGCCTTTTCTGGGCAGCCTGGCCATCTCAGCTGCTGAAATCTCCCCCTCCCTTTACTTCCTCTGGGCTCCCTGAGTAAACAGACTGCATATTTCCCCTTATCAAGCGCTAATCCCTTAGGCTGCTGCCTGGCTGCATTTTTCAGCTCCCTTCCTCCCTCTTATCCCTCGCTGAGCTCTTTCTGCCTTCATTCTGGATGAGGTGATGCCCAGGCAGAGAGACCCTGGGGAAAAGGAGGAGGAGGCGGCTGCCGGCTGCAGCTGATAGTCCAGCCCACCTTCCACAAGATCCTGTTCTCTAAGAACCTGGCTGATATTGTTATTGCGTTTTTAATATTTCATTGGGAGGTGCTCAGAGTGGCTGGGGCAACCCAGTCAGGTGGGCAGCATATAAACAATAAAATCATTATCATCATTAGGGTTGTTTGGCCTCTGTGAGAACAGGATGCTGGGCCAGCTGAGCCACTGGCCTGATCCAGCAGGTTCTCCTTATGTCCTTAGTTGTAGAGCCACAGCACTGAGGTTTGTTTCCTACGCTGCTTTTGCCTTCTGCCTGCTTTCCCTTTTATTCCAAATAAAACTCCTTAATTTGACTACTGAAGTGTGTTTGCTTGCCAGTCTCTGGGTTTCAGGGTCCACACATGTCCAGACACTTGACATTTGGGCTACTGGGAGTTTAGGATCAGAGGTGTATGTGACCTTTCTGAGGTATGGGGGCGGAGAGAGAGAGGTTCAGGTGGAGCTGAGCAGCGCTGGGGCTCCGGAGCTTTCAAAACGAAACATCCCCCATCCCCTCAATGGCTGGCTGGATCCCAGGGAAGCTCAGGAACTTTCCAAGGGCTCTTTCTGGACAGCGGCTTTGTTCCCAGGTAGAAAACCTCTGGACGTGGAGGCTCAGCTCTGCTCTCCTGGCTTCTCTGCCACATTTTCCAAACTCTGTCTGCTGCTGGGGAGTCCAAGGGTGGCAAGCTCACTGAGCAAGGAGATGAATTGGGAATGCAATAAGTCAGAGGAACTACTCCATCCTCTGTGGACGCTGCTGGACCGCGGCTCCTACAGATACGGTGACTGGGGGTGGTGGGAGCAGCAGCCCCACGAGGTCTTGAGGGACCATTTAGGAACCCTAAGAAGCTAAGCTGATCGCCGAAGAATTGATGCTTTTGAATTATGGTGCTGGAGGAGACTCTTGAGAGTCCCATGGACTGCAAGAAGATCAAACCTATCAATTCTGAAGGAAATCAGCCCTGAGTGCTCCCTGGAAGGACAGATCGTGAAGCTGAGGCTCCAATACTTTGGCCACCTCATGAGAAGAGAAGAATCCTTGGAAAAGACCCTGATGTTGGGAAAGATTGAGGGCACTAGGAGAAGGGGACGACAGAGGACGAGATGGTTGGACAGTGTTCTCGAAGCTACGAACATGAGTCTGACCAAACTGTGGGAGGCAGTGGAAGACAGGAGTCATAGCTGCCAAGTTATCCCTTTTTTTAAGGGATTTTCCCTTATGCTGAATAGGCTTCCTCGCGAGAAAAGGGAAAACTTGGCAGCTATGACAGGAGTGCCTGGCGTGCTATGGTCCATGGGGTCACAAAAAGTCGGACACGACTAAACGACTAAACAACAACAAGAAGAAGCTAAGCAGAGCTCCGCAGCAGCTGGATCAGGCCAAACGGTTCAGCATCTTCTCCTTGTGGTGCCCCAATGGGAGGGAGCCCGCAAGCAGCACCCGGGTTGCTGGAGCACGGCTTTCCCCACTTGGTCTCCAGAGGCCGGCCTGCCTCGCTCTTGCCATTACAAATGCCCTTTTCCATTTCAATGTCCAGAGTAGCGGCTTGTTGACATCCTCCAAGGACGGCTTTGGCAGGGCTCCCTTGTTCTCTTGGCCAGCTGCATCTTGGGTTCATCAGGAGGACAAAAACTTTCATTGCACGCTCAGCTCCAGCGCCTCCAAGACTGGAAATCCCCTCTGAAGCAATTGTGGCAGGAAGAGGCTGCTGCCAGAATTGGCCCGTTTATTGGTTTTGCTTGCTCCTTCCTGCCACAGCATCTGCGCAGAAGAGGAGCCCCTCGGAGCAATGCAGCCTCAGCCGCTGGCAGCGCCAACAGCCAGGAGCCACCCCAGCAAGTGTCCGCGTTTCTGCCAAGGGTGAGTCTCCCCCGGGGTTTGGTTCTCTGAGAATCCCACCAGAAATGGCTGTGGATCCAAACAGGAAATCTGGCTCACCATACCTCAGGCAGAATGCCATGGAGGCCTAGCCCTGGCAAAGGGCTAAATGGCCCTTGGGGTTCCTTCTGACTCTACAGTTCTTGGATTCCACCATTCTAATCCTCTGGATCCTACCTATAGGCCACACCAACCATAAGAAGGGAGGACTTCTTTGGGGCATTTTTTTTAAAAGCTGAGGTTTTAGCTGCTTGTGTTTGCAATCGTGAGCACTGAGCCAGCAAGCAAATCCCTTGTCAAAAAGGAAAACAGCTACCAGATTTTTAGAAGACATCTGAAGGCAGCCCTGTTTAGGGAGGCTTTTAATGTTTAAGAAATTAGTGTATTTTAATGTTTCTGTTGGAAGCTGCCCAGAGTGGCTGGGGAAACCCAGCCAGATGGGCGGGGTATAAATAATAAATTATTATTATTATTATTATTATTATTATTATTATTATTATTATTATTATTGTGTGTGAGAGAGAGCAAGACAGTTTAGGCAGTATCAGCCTGATGTATCTTGCAGGGAATAATTTGGTTGAATTCTCATAAGCTCACTTCTTCAGATACACTTCTTCAGATACACTGAAACAGATACACTGAAACAGTGGGCTGCAGTGGTTAAAGCTTTGGAATAGGACCCAGGTGAGACTTGGGTTCGAATTCTCACTCAGTCGTGAAGCTCCCTGGGTGTTCTCTTGGGCCAGTTATCGCCTCTCAGCCTAACATACCTCACCACAAGATGAGTTTCAAATGTTTGTGGAAACAGTCTTTAAAAAGTGTTATGAGTTTGGGGCAGGGGATGAAGGAGGCTGTATGTGAGTCCTTCTAGCCTTTGGCTCCAGCAAGTGTTGAAAGACAGTATGAGGCCCCTCCCTCAACTCATGAGATACGCTAGGTAGTAAGAAGGATAGATCAGAGTTGAAGGTGGAAGTGATGAGACCTAGAGGTAAAGCAGCAAGCAACAATTGAAAGAAAAGTTGGATTTCTGTTTGAATCCACAACTGTGGCCATGGGAGGAAAATACCTTTGTTTAAAAGGGGGGGGGTTAATGCTATGAACCCCTCCATCGTAGGCTCAGGCTGTTTTGTTGTTGACATCTGTCTGTCTTAAGAGACAACAGAGTTCACCACTGGGGGTGAAGTCCAACCACTGCATTAGCAGCACTGACGTGACCTCCCCGGGTCACAATCCAGGGCCGTGTGTCTGGAGGTCCTGGTCTGCCCAGATGACAAGACCCCCCTCTCAGCCTCGCTGATGTGGTCCAAAGGAAAGCAGAGCAAGATGTTTGCCACCAGCTGGGCTCCAGGAGTTGCCAGAATGAGGCGTTTGAGGCGCTATCCCAGTGTTTTTCAACCACTGTTCCGCGGCACACTAGTGTGCCGCGAGATGTTGCCTGGTGTGCCATGGGAGAATTACTTTATATATAGTCAATATAGGCACAGAGTTAACTTTTTAAACATTTTCTAATGGTGGTGTGCCTCGTGATTTTTTTCATGAAACAAGTGTGCCTTTGCCCAAAAAAGGTTGAAAAACACTGCGCTATCCAACCATCTTGGGGACTCGATCAGGATTTTTTGTGGATGGTTTGCTCCTTAGCCTTGTCTTCTCCCAGAGATACCGTATCCCTCAAGGCAGCAGAGGTTTAAAATCAGTTTTCCTTCTCCCAGGTGGTTGAGCCCCATCTGCTCAAATGGTGTAAATAAACCATATATCATAAAGACACCACAGTCTCCGCTGTGCCTCCTTCCCAAAGGAAACATGAGTCCCTGGAGTCTCACACCACATGGAGATTGGAGGGGCGTGCAACCATAAATGTTGCAATATTACAAAGTAACACATTGCTCTGGGTGTCCCTCCAGGTGCCTCTTGCTCTCACCTGTACTCACTGGAAGAGGCCAAGATGTCCACTGGCTTGCTCACGTTGAACGAGCAAAAGGTCCCTGCGGAGATTTCAGACAAGAATGTGATCAACATCACCATCAACCAGGAGTCTTCTCTCTCTTACCTGTTCAAGGCTGTGGGGCAGTGCTGGGCAAGGCAGCAGGAGCCCGCACAGAAGACCCAGCAGTCACCAGCCTCTGCCCCCACAACAGCCCGCCATTGCTGGCTCCATTGCAATGGGGAGCAGAAAGTTTTGGGGGTAAGTGTGTATGTGTGTGTGTACACTTAACTGGCTACACAATCTGCTGGACACTCACTAGGCAGCAGAGCCATTCAATGAAGGGGCTCACTTCCAAGGAAGCATGTGCAGGATTGGGCCACATGCCCTGAAGGCCAATCTCACAAGAACAGAGTTCCGAACAAGTGATTGTGTTTGCAGAATGTAAATGTTGGAGAAAGTTTAAAGGGTTTGCCTTAATCAGAGTTCCCTGAAGGAACGCCAATAGACACAGGCTTTAAGTGAAGAATTAGGCCTTTCTTAACACAAATGTATGTAGGATCAGCTTCCCAAAATATCAGACAGACTACCTTTGATGATGCCCGTCCAACTACTACACAGTCATAGAATCATAGAATAGAATCATAGAATCATAGAGTTGGAAGAGACCACAAGGGCCATCCAGTCCAACCCCCTGCCAAGCTGGAAACACCATCAAAGCATTCTTGACATATGCCTGTCAAGCCTCTGCTTAAAGACCTCCAAAGAAGGAGACTCCACCACACTTCTTGGCAGCAAATTCCACTGTCGAACAGCTCTTACTGTTAGGAAGTTCTTCCTAATGTTTAGGTGGAATCTTCTTTCTTGTAGTTTGAGTCAATGAAGACCTGACCAGACAATTGCAGCAATGCTTTCTCATTGTGGTCGCACAGTTACAACATGTTGTCACTCATTCTTAAACCACTCAGAGATGCTTTGGCTCTTCTGACCTCATTTTAATCACATCTACAAATACATAGCCATCTTCGAGTGTCTTTCCTCATTGTCTTCTGAGCGATTGCTCCTCATCTTAGTGGTCTGCCAAGGTCTGCTTTCAGTTCTCTCTGTGGATACTTTTTGTTCCCTTCTTGACCTGAGACTTAATGCACGTCATCACGATCCTTGGCCAATTGCCCAGTGCTTCGTTCTCCATCTTCACATCATTCCTTTTTATTGCTCTCAGAACTATAAGAGAAGAAGGCTTGCACACCCTTCTGCCTGTTCTATCAGGAAAGTACACACACAGATTTCAGACTGCAAAGCTCTAACTGCGTAAAATGGATCCAGAGATGGAATAAAATGGGGAGATTCTCCTATAAAAGTGGGTTTGCAGGAGGAGGTGGGAGTGAAACTGTGGGAATGTTCAGGGATGTGGACGAGGAGATATTGTTTAATATATCCTATCCCCGCTTGCGCTAGCAAGCACCAAACTTTAGCAGAGTATAAACATTCCCCTTTTGCAAAATACACAGCAGAAAAGCGTTTGCGCAGGCTTGATTTAAGCCTGTAAAATAAAGTGTACTTTCCTGGTATTTCCCCTTTGTCCCTCTTAAAAGAAAAGACACAACACAATGCTCTTAAGAGTATAAAAGATGTTTACTTACAAGCATCTCGAGGTACAGCACACTCAAGAGGTAGACTGGCTTAGGTAAAAAGTGATATATACATGTGAAGTTCACTTATAGGAAGTGAGACTCCCTCTCATCTCTCTCTGTTGGCTGGAAGCCTAGAGAGAGAATCCTCACTAGATGTTGATTCCTTGAAGTCCAAGAGAGGTCTGGTCCAAGAGGGGGGAAATGGCTTCTCGCTAGTGAATTTATCTGCCGCTTCCCCAACTCATTTGCATGTGGAGGAACAGGAAACCAAGCTAGGCACGTGTTCCTCCACAGTCCTCCACAGTCCTCTAGGGATTGTTGCGACTTGACTGCACTTAACCCTTTGCATCCCACAGAAAAGATGCACCAATGACACTTGAGCACTACAAATCCCCCCCCACTTTCCCTTCATCTCAGGT